>NC_071505.1:327148530-327451560 GCF_027887155.1 Malaclemys terrapin pileata
CAGCGACTTTATAAGAGAGCATTGCACAACTTGTAACCAGGATGGGCTGGCAGCCCCCCATCAGCTCCCCTACTTGCCCCCCAGCGCCTCCTGCCAACTGGTAGACCCCACAGATCAGTACCTTCCTCCTCCCTCCCCCTGCCTCCTGCCCGCCGCAATCAGCTGTTTTGCGACATTCAGGAGGCCGCGGGGGTGGGAGGAGGAGCGAGGCCGTGGCGTACTCTGGGGAGGGGAAGCTGCCGCTGCTGCTGCTCAAGGCACTTCCTAGCCTAACATGGCACCTTCCGCCTCCTTGCCTGCCTCATTGTCCGCAGAGGGCTGTGCCTGTGTGGGGTAAGGTGGAGGCACCTCCCAACTACAGTACTGTACAGTATGTATGTTAGTAAACACACAGCATGTGCACGCTAACCCCCTCCCCCCAGCAATTCACTGTCACTTTATGGCCCAGCCGCCACCCTGCTCGGGAATAGGGCGCTATGCCAAGTGCCTGCAAAGCAGCTGTGGGAGATGCACAGAAATGGCCCTGCCTTGCTGTCTTGCAGCTGAATACACAATGTTCTATCCGCTCCCCTCCTTCACTGGAGGGGTGTAAGAACACAGTGGGCAGCAGCCCACCCAAAGCAAGTTACAGTAATAGCGTTCTAGCGCCTACTTCACTGTAGCAAGGGGGAGAAGTGGCGTAGGGATGCACAGAACCTGGCTCTGCTCCCAGGAAAGTCTGTGAAATCCACGGGAGCTTTGCCATTCACTCTAATGCCAGCTGCATCTCTCTGCCCCTGCATGCACACAGCAGGGAGGGGCACAGCCCTGCAGCAAATGTTATTTTCCTCCTCTTACTACATTGGCTGCAATGCTGCCTGGGTGCTGAGTGCATGGTTACTAGGGGAGATACAGCAGGGTCAGCTTTTCCAGGGCACCCTGGAAGACAGGCCTTTGGTCCTCCAGCAGGGCTCCCGTGAACATAAGAACCCCCATAACTAGTCCTAGCCTAAACCCACAGGGCTTCCAATAGGGGAGCAGATTACCATGGAGAATGACATGGGTTTTCCAAATTCTTTCCCTTGCAATAGTTGATTGATGCTGCATGACTCCAGCCACTCCATGCTGAAGGGAGCGAAGAGTAGCATGTGCATGCACCATTCGGAGGAGCGTTACCCAGCATCATGAGTCAAAAACATCCAGCAAGTGATAGTGAAGTGCTAGCAGTAGCAGTAGCACAAGCAGTAAGAAAACCAGGAAAACCATTAGTTTGGGTACTATATTAGACATTTTAAGGCATTTTGATGCAGGTGAGCGTGCGGTAGACATTGGCATCATTCTAGGTCTTACTCTGACTACTGAGAGAACAATATGGAGTAATGCTGAAAAGGTCAGGGCTAGTGCTCGGTGTGTAACACCACTTAGTGCTACTACAGTTAGTCGATAAAGAAGTAGTTTGCTGGAAAACATGCAGTGTCTTCTCTCAGTGTGGACAGAGGACGAAAACCAGCGGAACATACCTCTAAGTTTGAAGGCGATACAAGGTAAGGCAAAAAGTTTGTATGACAATTTGAAGAGAGGCCAAGGTGAAGGATCACAGACAGAGACTTTCACAGCCGGGGATGGTTTGATCGGTTCAAAGGGTGCTTCCACATGCATAACATCCAGATGTCCAGTAAGGCGGCTAGTGCTGATATTGCTAAAAAATACAGCTAAAAAATTCCCCGAGTATCTCAAGAAAATAATTGAGGAAGGCGGCTATTCCCCTAAACAAGTCTTCAATGTCAATGAAATGGGCCTGTACTGGAAAAGGATGCCTGAGTGGACTTACGTTTCCCGAGAGGAGAAAACAGCACCCAGATTTAAAGCAGCTAAAGACCGCCTAACCTTGCTTCTCAAGGGATTTTCAAAGGAACACCTTCCGGTCATTTGGAGATCCAATAAGAAGGCATGGATAACTGGAGCTATTTTTTCAGAATGGCTGACTCTCTATGCCGTCCCTACATGGAATGAATACTGTGCCAAGGAAAATTTTAATTTAAAGATTTATTGCTTATTGATAACGCACCGGGTCATCCAATCAACCTGGACGACCTGTGTGAAAACGTCAAAGTTGTCTTTCTGCCACCTAATACCACGTCACACATCTAACCCATGGACCAAGGAGCCATCGTTGCTGCATTTAATGCGCATTACTTACGCCGTACTTTCAACCAGCTCATCAGAGGCACCGATGGGGAAGGCAAACCTATGATTTGGCAATTTTGGCGTGACTACAACATCCTGAAATACATCAATAACATTGGCGCGTCCTGGGCTGAAGTTACTCAGGCATGCATGAATGGTGTGTGGGGGAAGTTGTGGCCTGAAAGTGTCAATGACTTAAAAGGATTTAAAGATGTTGTCCCCACTATGAAGAAAGATATCCTCGGCTTGGCCAAGAAAGTGGGTTCTGATGAGGTGGAAGAAGCCGACATTTCACAACTTATGCAATCATACAGAGAAGAGCTAACCAATGAAGATCTGATGCAACTGGAGATGATGAGAGCAATGGAAGAAGAGGGCCAAGAAGTAAAAAGAACCAAGCCATTGAATTTGACTGCCAAACGTCTTTCTGAAGCTTTCCAAATGATTGAAGCTGGCTTGCAAATCTTTAGTGATGACGCAGCTCCAAAGTGATTAGGGGAGTTGGTCATATAATGACTTGCTATAAAGAAATTTACCAAGGGAAAAAACAAAAGGAAAGCAAAACAACAATCTCTAGATGTGGTTTTTTTTTTTGGAGTTCGGAAAGTTCAGCAAGAACAGCAAGAGGAGCAGCCGGACGATCCACCCTCTTCCACTCTCTGACTCCACCACCTCAACCAAGCTTCATACTCAGCAGTGATGATTCTGGTATTAAATTGCTTTGTTTAAAACTGTTTAAAACTTATATTGTATATGTATATAATGTCTTTTGTCTGGCAAAAAAAAATTCCCTGGAACCTAACCCCCGCATTTACATTAATTCTTATGGGGAAATTAGATTAGCTTAACATCGTTTCGCTTAAAGTCACATTTTTCAGGAACATAACTACAATGTTAAGTGAGGAGTTACTGTACCAGAAAGACACAGCAGCAGCCCCACCAGAGGAGAGGGCTGCAGGGCGGGGCTGGGAGTTCTGCTCTTTTCCCTGAGAGGGGCAGCAGTGGGGAAAGGAGCAGAATCCCAGCAGCTCCTCCACCGCCCCCAGCCTCACTCCCCCAGCCCTGTCCTCCAGCGGGGCTGCTGCTGTGGTACACAGAGGGAGGACGGACACGCAGCTCCTGGAAGGGCAGGGGGCGGGGCTGAGGGGGGGGGTTGGCCCCTTTCCCTTCTGCGGTTACTGGGAGAGCCCTGCCCCGAAGTCTCCAGCACAGCAGGAGGAAGACAGAGGTCCTCCTCCCACCCCAAAGTAACATGGGATGGATGTGGGGAGGGGCCAGGAGGAGCATGCAGCCCCAGGCTGGGGGAGGGACGGTGAGGAGTCACTTGCCCTCGTTAGCTGATGCCCGCCCCCAACCAGTAAGAAATGGATTTTACTTGCATCACTGCCCAATCTGAATGACGACACCACCCAGGCACATGGAGATGGGAATCTTAGGAATACACACATGAATACCTCTCTACTGCAGAGTCAATAGATAGGGCAGGTGGTGCAGAAAAATACTGATACAACAGTATTGCTCATATTCCCTCTCCTGCACCAGGGCTTGGATTATAAAACCCAATAGAGTATGTGGACTGGAAATCCCCCTCCCCCCCCGAGGCTACAGCTGCAACCCTGAGGCTGCAGTAACTTTCCCAGCCTAACTCTATAGGAAGACAATGGCTGCATCTGGAAACCCTCTAGAACTGGACTCCAAAGCATAACAAGGGTACAATCCCCCAGGCTGGGGCCTGGTCTACACTGGGGGGGGAAATCGATCTAAGATACGCAACTTCAGCTACGAGAATAGTGTAGCTGAAGTCGACGTATCTTAGATCGACTTAGATTGACTTACTTCGTGTCCTCGCGGCACGGGATCGACAGCCGCCACTCCCCTGTCAGAGTTCCGGAGTCAACGGGGAGCGCGTTCGGGGATCGACGTATCGCATCTAGACGAGACGCGATACATCGATCCCCGATAGATCGATCACTACCTGCCGATCCGGCGGGTAGTATAGACATACCCTGAGTTCCAGAAACCCAGCCTCCCTCCCTGTGCAATAGAACTACACCAGTTCTGTTGCATCTGGGGTAGTCTCTGACTAGCAAGGAAGGGGCAGCATTTGGTCTTATGTTTCTATTCTGCCACTATACCAAATGTCCAACTATCAGTCCAGCTCTAGTCTGAATGATGTACGTCTTTGGCCAGCATGACATACTCCTATTGTGCAGAATCAAAAAAATTAATTTACATGAAAGTAAGTTTCTGGTTCTCATTACTGCATAGATAATCTTTCATAACTGATGTCTGCCTGAGTCTGCAGACAGCCTGAAACAATGACTCAGAGGTGTGAACTCCCATTTCCTATTAATCCATTGGAGTGTCAACTCTAAAGTATAATGAGGACATTTCAATGTCACCAGTAACTATTTCATTACTGATCATTTCAGTGGAAGGAAAAGGGGTGGAAGTGAAGTCCTCTAGGAAATGAAATTGGGATTTGCTCCAGAGAAAGAAAGAAGGGAACGGAAGGAAGAGAAATAGAGGGGAGAAGCAACAGTGGCCTAAAAGGGCATGAAGTTTCTCACTGTGTGATCCGGAATGAGACTACAAAGTGCTGAATAAATAATAAATGAAAGTTGACTTATTAAATAAGACTGTATTCTTCCCTCACTCTCCCTAGAGAGCTCCCAGGAAAATCAGACAAGATCTGGTATATATTGAAGGAAACATGAAGTCCTGGATTTATATCCTGACCCATGGACAATTATTAAAAATGGTCCTTTCCTTTGAATGGCTTTGATATTCCAGCTCTATACTGATGAAATCCTCCCCCAACTGAGTAGCACAAACAGAACACTCTCAAGTGTGACAGTTCAGGTGATACCTCAGCTGCCCTCAAACTACAGCCGGGCTCCATGTAGCTACTCGAACGCTGTGGCCTAACATTCTCCGTGTTCCAGAAACTAGAAAGTGCACAATGACAATCTCAGTAATTCTGAATACTATCAGAGTCCTACTGAGATTCATTCTTCCGGAAAACGCTGATACGTTACAACAGAATGCATTACAGCTTGTCAGTAAAAATTACCCAAGTAGGAAAAGTACTCCACCGTCAACCACACTGGCCATTTAAACCCATTAGGTTCTGTTTGATCTTCCTCAGACCCACAAAGCCCAGCTCTCCTATTCTTCCTAACAGGCCTTAATGTTAGGATTTCTTTCACTCTCTTCCCCGCCCCCCACTGTGAGAATTAGCAGGCCTCTAAAAGTGAATAAATTTGACAGAGCTAAGCAAATAGCCTAGGATATGAAAAGTAAAATGAGGCTTTCAGCTACTGGGCACTGCTAGGAGAGTGAACTCTCAGACAGGCTTTATAGCTTTATATGCAATCAAACAGCTGCAGATTTGGGTTTCCATTGGGCAGCTCAGTTTTCAAAGGTTCATATGTTATTTATTATTTGATGAGCACAGGCAGGGAAGGCAGGGCATTGTGAGACAGCTAGGACCCTGCTCTCAAGCAGTATGCAATCAAAGGCCCTGATCCTGCAAATTGTAACCACATACAATAATTTACCCGGTGCATGCCCTTCTGAAAAGCTTTACTTTGGGCAGAAACTTTCCATGTTCAGTCACAGCCAGAAGGTGAACATTTGGGGAAACTTTCAGTAACTTTATTTAAGCTGATTTTCAGTTCATCAAGGGAAGGGGAAAACTGGTTTGCTAGTTTAAAAAAAAACAAGAACAAAACCTCCATTTGTTTAAAGACATGAAGAAAACACGGAGAGGAAAAAGGCTGACATTTGAAACTTTGCAAGGAAATAGTTTTCATTATAGGAGTAGAGGCTTCATTGTCATAGAAGTTAGAGAGTGAAAGGCCCTACCTACTGCGTCATCTAGTCAACCTCTCTGTCGACAGGGTGTTGAGAGAAGCATTTTCAAGTTATAAGCACTCACTGAGCATTACATCTGCTAAGACTTATAACTATTAACAAATCATTATTATATATTTATGTTATGGTAGTGACCAAAGGCCCTAACTGGGATGAGGGGGGAGGTCTTCTGTGCATGGCACTGTGCAAACACATAAAACAGACAATCCCTATTCTGAGAGCTAATGTAATGATGTCCTTTTCCTTTTATGACATCACTGGATACCAACCCTACTGAGTTGGACAGGAGATTGAAAATATCTGGCTGAAACACACCCGGTAATACCCTTGCGGGGTGGAAGGGAGAGAGCGAGAGAAAAGCAATTACTTTTAAAATAAGCAAAGGAGGAAATTAAACATCTCAAGATTTTCAGATCTCTGAAGCCAGTGGGCTATGAAGTGGTCCAGCCCATGCAGAATCAATTGCAAGATCAGGTCCCAACCTTTAGAAAACTAAATTTCTAGCTGTAGCAGAGTGGACACCCACTCCTGCCTGGAAGGGCCTGAAATAGCCCTGGGAGAAGGCTAGGGCAGGGAAAGCTGGGCTGATTGGGGAAACAGCCTCAGCTGTGGCCATGCCCCAAACATACCCAGCTGGCCCTATATAGGCCAGGGCAGCCAGAACCTCCACAGTCTCTCTCTGTATTCAGAGAGAGAAGGGCCTGGCTGCAGGGACCTGAGACAGAGTACCTGGGTGGAGCAGGGCTGGGGAAAGGATGGGGAGCTCCAGCCTGGAAAGCCCCAAGCTGTGGCCTAGTGGAAGGCCAAGGGGTACTGGGGGTTGCAGAGAGCAACCCAGGGGTAGGCCAAGGCAGCAGGTTCAAACCCACCCTTGCCAGTGATGAGTAGGCTGATACTGCAGTCTGCCCCTGGGCGTGGGGCTAGATGAAGACTGGAAGTACTGAGGCAAGGTGGGGATAGTGGGTGGGGGTTCCCCTGGGAGGGGGAGACCCAGTTAAAGGGGCACCGGGGTCCTGGGAGCGACACGGGGGCCAGTAGCAATAAGGCAGATCACCGGCCTGCAGAGGGCTCTCGAGATGCTGGACAAGCTAATTCCCAGGATAACCAGCAGGAGGTGCTGCAGGGGTGAGTCCGATGTGTTACACTAGCTCTTTCAATTGTGATGATGAAAATGCAGTTAGAGCACAAAAGCAACCTTAACTCTGTCCTGTAATGACATTAGGCAACAACCATACAATTCTGATTAATGCACTTTAGTATCTGTGATCCCAGTTTGGATGAAAGCAACTTATAAAGACATTAAAATTTTGTCATACTTGTTTTCCTCATGGTGTCACTACAGGGCTGATTTAAGGATATTTGAATGCCAGTGATGGAGTGTCCACCCCACACAAGGCCTGAAGAGGTTAATATAGCTAGGTGGGCCAATTAACAGCATAGGCTGCACCTGAAAGAGGGTAATGAGGGTTAATTAAAGAGGAAGCGCAGCTGGACAGAAACAGGAGTGGCCTGTATAAAGCCCAGTGGCTAAGTGTAGAAGAGGCTGCAGAGAGTGAGGCAGCAGTCACTCTCAGGGTGAGAGAATGCAAGGTAGGAAGTAATCCAGGGATAGAGAAGTAAGCTTTAGGATAGTGCAGACTTTGACTGCTTGTTGTAGGGCCCCTGGGCTGTGATGGATTCACTTGCTTTGCTCTGCATAGCTCTTGGAAGTCTGGAACCACTGGAGAAAGATAAAGTCTCAGGTCTGGTTCGGCATCAAGTCAGTTTCTGTATTTGGTTTTCAGATGTGCATACGAGGAAAATGCTTTCTCGCATAAGTATGTTGTTGAAAATGGTAACAAAACTGCAGCAGTTTTTTCTGCCAGAAAGGGGTACTCGTTTCTTAAACTCAGCCAAAAGTTGATCAATGATAGATTTCTGAAACTCCTTTTCAGTTCGTAATCACAGGAGATCTCAATCAATTTCTCTTTTTCCTTGGTGTTTAATGTCTGTGTTGAGAAAGTGGTATCATCAAAAGGGTTGCGAATTCAGTCATTATCGCCTGACATAGCTGGAAAGTATTCCCTGAAAGTTGTGCAAAGTCCTTTTAGGTGTGCAATTATATTGGTTTTAGTGCACTGATCCAACTGAAGTTTATGTTCTGCCAGGAAGTCATGAAGATTACTGAATCACTCAGTTTGATTGTCTTCCAAACAACTTCCCCAGAACTGCAACTTCTTTATCAGGGATTCAACTCGCTCTTGCATATTGAAAACTGTTATATTGAGGCCTTGAAGAGATAAATTTAGGTCATTAATTCTTGAGAAAATATCTGCTAAATAAGCTAGGCTCTGGAGCCAGACATTATTTTCCATACAGCTGGCAAGGTGGAAAAGGTGGCTGTTGGGAAAAAAAACTAGGATTTCCGTTCTAACCTCAAACAAGCGCACAAGGATTTTACCCCTTAAGAGCCATCTAACTTCAGTATGGGTCAACACACAGACGTGTATACTACCCATTTCTTCACAAAGTATGTGAAATATTCTGGAATTTGTTGGCCATGATTTTATGAAATTCACCATTTTCACTACATTGTCCAGCACTTCCTTCAGTCCCTCTGGCATGCATTTTGTTGCAAGGGCTTGTCTATGGATGCTGCAATGAGTCCAAGAGACTTTTGATGCAACCTTTTTTGTTTGAGCTACAAATCCAGTATACTTCCCAGTCATTGATGTGGTCCCATCAGTGCAAATGCCTAGACAATGAGACCAATCTATTTCCTTTTCTTGAAAATATGCATTAGTCAGATTGAAGATATCTTCTCCAGTTGTACGTTCTTCCAATGGTTGGCAAAACAACAAGTCTTCTTCAACCATACCTTCATTCACATAATGTACAAACAGTAGCAAAATAGCTAGATTAGCTACATCAGTTGATTCAGCCAACTAGCATAATATGGACTATTTTTCACTCTATGTACAATTGTGGTCTCTACATTATTTGACATGTCATTAATTCTTCGTGACAACGTATTATTGGACAAAGGTACCATGTCAATCCTTTTTGCAGCCTTTTCTCCGAGCATGCAATGAACTACATCTTTTATACATGGCCCAATCAAGCTCTCTGCTATGGTATGGGCTTCTGATGCTTTTGCTACTCGGTAGCTCACGCGATATGACGCTTTATAAGTGCATTTTCATTATCAGTACTTGCTTTGGATATAAAACTGGTAATGTCACTTTTCTTCTCAGCTAATTTTTGCTTGAAAAACTCAACAGGCTTGTCGAGTTGTGCAGGATGCCTAGTTTCTAAATGGTGCCGAAGTAGAGAAGGTTTGAGGCTGCTGTTTGCTAGAACATCACCACAAATCACATACAGTGGTTTGGGATGTTCTTGATCACAAATGCGTGTAAAGCCATATTTTATATAATCATCGTCATATTTTCTTTTCTTTGTAAGTGACTTTCCAGGACCATCATGATCATTAGACTTAGATTTTCCACAGTGTGGACTTGAGGAAACACTAGCTGATTCCAGCGTCTTTACACTTTCCTTTTTCAGCCACTTATCCATTGAACTTGTGTACAAAGTTCTAATAAAAATAACAGAGAGAGACTGCTAACAACCAACAAACTAGAAACTGAGAAGATTCACTCACTGAAGCAAATCAGCACTCCAGAGAGAAGGACAATTACTGAGACACCTTAACACTCCTACTCCAAATGTAGTCTATGTACGAGATTTCACTGAGTTTTAGCTATATGGAAAGTTTGAAGAGTCTGTGCTATTTCATTAACATCATCATTTGGGACCAAAAAAAGGGGGGAGCAGGGGGTTAAATATGCTGCAAATTTTCTTAAAGGACCTGTTTTTCAAAATTAATTTGAGCTCAGAGCAGTTAAGAGCTTTACCAAAATTATCAGAAAACTCATTGTGCACTCAGATAGCACGTGCTGTCATTTTGGGTAGGGAACATTACGTTGTTTTCTTTACACATAACAAAAATCCCTGCCTTACATGGAGAACTCAGCCTTAAATTTGTGCTACGGTCAGCACCTCCACACTTCACACACACACACACACACACACACACAGAGCAATTCAGAGTAAACTCCAGTCAAAAATGACATATTCAAAATAAGCAAAATCCTGCTGTGCGTATCTCCTTGGGTGCTTTATGTTTATTTAATTTTATTTACCAGTCATGGTCTACAAAGTATTTAGATTGGGATGGATTTTTTTTTTTCCAGAATGTCATTTACTGTCGAAAGCTATAGGGAAGCCACAACTGTTTGTCGAGTCTCTTGGAAAGGAGAAACAGGCAATTGTTACTCAGAAATATCTTTGTCATTTATCACCCCACCACCCAAAAAAAAAAAAAAAAAAAGTTTACACAGCTTGTGAAGATTATTTTTCAGGAAATTAAATCTCTAACACCTTCATCTCCTTAGCGCACTTGCCAATTATTCCCCTCCCTCTGATTCCAAAGACAAGCAGTGCTCAGAAAAATGAAGCGCATGTATTTAGCTTGGAAAAGCTGTGTGTGTCTACTGTAACCGATAGTCCATGATTACCTCCTCTGTGATAAGTGAAATCCACTGTGTTAAGAATCATTTCTCTTGCATGAACACTGCCTGCTGGGATGGTCGGTATTGCCAACCTAGTTTTATTATTCTCTTTCTAGATGGTTCGGAAAGTGAAGATGCCGGAGCAAGTGTTGCAGAGATAGAATTACTTTATCCCCCATATTCCTCAGCATGGGTATGGTACAGGCCCCAGTAGTGCACGCTTCCCCATTGCCCTGCCAGTGCGTTTCAATGCTTACTGGGACAGACCTCCCCTAGAAGTGGAGAGTATTACTGGCCCCCTGTTTTATTCAGTCCTCGTCTCCACTGTAGAGGGCGCCAATGAGGGGACCAATCAGCCCAATTGCTGAAATCCTGCCTGTGCCTACTGGTGACAGCAGAAGTAATACTATGTCCAGGTGCTGTAGTGCTGGGGCCAAGGGCTCAATCCTGCCGGGTGCTGAGCATTCTGGCCCATTCCAGAAAAGCTGAAGCACATAAGCAATCCCCTTGCAGCTTTGCTGGATAGGGCCACAGGGTCAAGGATGGAGCCTCATGTAAGTACCAAGAGAGCAATAGTGTTGGAAGGGACCAATTAGGTTCAAGAGATCTCTCTAGGAACTAGGTGCATTGGAGTATTTCTCCTAATTGCTTGGTCTGGCTTCATTTGTCCTGGGGCCCAGAAATTCCTCTGCTGTCAGGGAGACAACACTAAAGTCCTTGGACACTAATTGTTTCCAGGTCCACGTGGCTTGTGCTGCTGTCCATTCAAGGGGTTCTTGGCTCTCCCATTTTGTCTCCCTCATTCTGCCAAGCAATTCCTTTCTAGGGCTCTTCAGAAAAGCCTGCTAATGGCTATGAAGCACATTAATCCCCCCAAGCCTTCAAAAATGAAACAGCCTCCTGAATATGTATGACATGTAAGTGCAGGAGCTGTAGCCACTGCAAAAAGGGCAACAGAGCAATTAAGCATATTCACCATATAACTGTATCCATGGCGCCCAGGAAACTGAGGGGCAGATGCATCTGCCAAGATTTTCAGAGAAGCATATCTTATGAGGAGCGAACGGCGTAGCGGATTGATAATGGGATATAGAGCCTTTCATCTCTTGACTGCTGGTGACAAAAACCACCACCACAAACGGCACTGTTTGGTAGTTTAAGCAGGGGCCTAAGACTGAGAGGAGAGACCAAATGAATTGCCCTCCAAGCAGGGCTTGGAAACTTGTGCAGAGACTGCACTGCCACTACAAGGTCTGGATCTGTTCTGGGGACAAATAGAGAACTTTAGTCTTCAGGGCTATCAATCCAGCACTTTTCACAAGCACCAAAATTCATTCATTTTCATTATTTTAAATGTGAGCTCTCCAAAATGGAGACATCTCACCTTGGAGCTGCACTCAAAACCACTGTGAAGTGCAAAACTGGTCGTCTTTGCCAGCTATGATTTGCCGGCAATGATTTTTTGCACTGATTTGCTGGAAAACATGATTTGTCATCACCATTTCTGGCATTTCAAGGAAACTTTCAAGGGACCTCACAGTCCTTCAAATTGCATTCCTCTACCATGTCCGTCCCTCCCTCTTCTATACCTGATTAGCCAGTCAGCTGCTAGTGGTGGTCATCCCTGTGTTCTTGTGACCAGTTTGCCATATATACTCCTATCACACACACATCCCAGCAGACGCGGGAGGGACTCAAGCCACAATACAAATGAACACTTTATCCAAAGCTTTTCTTTCATTTTGAAACAATCTAAAAGGCAAACTTGGAGGACATCTTTAAACAGATGTTATACAAAAAACTCTAGGTTCTACGGCAAGCAAGTCTCTCAAAATGTGGATTCCACAATAATAATTAATCATAATTTTTCAGTCCATGGGCAGACATAAATTGGAAAAAACATGAGGCTACATGTACGAGCTGAAGCTAAAACTTTTATATCACAAACAAGCTGTAATTAAACTTATTTTACCAACTGCTCACTTGGCACCAGCAGATTCATAACTCTTGCTGGAAGCTGCTGAACTGCCTAGATTTATTGATTTTATTATTTTTTTTATTTGCTTTGGGAGGTTGGTGGACACTATCACTAAATGATTATACTGGTTCAAAGTCGGGAAGGCACAGAACAGTGGCAGCATTGGTCATTAAAATATTTTAAAATGAGTATGTGGGGAAAAGTGCACTTTAGAAAAACAGTCATTTTGTCTCAGGGTATTATGCAACTGTAACTGATCAATTCATCTGCATATAGAGCGTGCAATGGCACAGACTACTGGTTAATTGAAATATGTATCCCATTATTGCCACAAGTGAGAAGACTTTTTCTTTCAATGGAAAGAACACTGTCTAAAGATGCTGACATAACAGTCTCAACCCAGAATCCCTTAGCTGCTTTACCGGGAATCAAAAAACAGAACTAAAGAGCAATTCAGTCCTATTCCAGCTGCTGTGTTCTGACCCAGGGGAAACATATCAATAGAGCATACAATACATTTATTCTAGAGGTAATAGGCCAGATTCTCATCTCAATCAAATTGATGTAGCTCCAGAAATCAATGGAGTGACTCTCAATCTACACCAGTAGAACACAATCAGAATACTAGACACTTCTCACAGGAAAACCCTACATCTGTAGCTTTAAACAATTTCTGAACTTCATTCAAAAATACTGCAAAATATTAAGGGGCAAATTTTTGAAAGCAGAACTCTATGCTGTAAACTGCTAAACATGTATGCGTGGGTGAAAGCTGTTAATTATACATACAGTTATCTGTTTTGTACATGCAGCTACTTCATTTATGTATTCAATTCCTTGTTTGAACACGAACACGTGTGTATATTTTGTACATGCACTTGTGCATCTATGTTTTGAAAATAAGGTCCTAAATTAAAAAAGAAAAAAGAAAATCAAAACATGAGAACTTATATCTATGAACTCTTATGTAACCAATTGTATTAAACAGAGAGTTTGTGTGTGTGTGTGTGTGTGTGTGTGTGTGCGCGCACACACACGTGCAGGCAGGCATGTTCACATATCAACTATGCTATGTTGGATGCAGCTTGTCTTCTAATTTATTCTCCTTTGGGGAAGGATATTATACCGTTGTTCTTCTATTATTTATATTTCTCCTTATTTATTGTAAAAATCCTGCTTCAGATTAGACATTCCTGGCTAGGATTAGAATGTTTTAATAAATTTTGCTAGAAATTCAATGAAAAAAATCTAAACATGCAGTTTACAGCCAGTGGATATTTAAAAAAACCAACCAAACAAACAAAAAACAGTTGTAACCCCTTTAAATATTTGGCAGGATACTTATCTTGCATGTTTTAATTTAATGCAGATGTGTCCTACCAAATAAAATGCATGTAGTAGTCTATATTCATCGCCAAGTAGATAATCAATTGCCCATTCCTTAAATTGTTGCATATTTAGAACTAACAACTATTGAAGACAGATCAAGATATAACAATAGAATTAATAATAATTTTATTTATAAAGTGCCACTCATTGGGCAGCTACTTAAGACAACCAAGCACCTAACATAACAAATAAATCAAGCAACATAATTTAAAAAACTAAGGCAAAAGAATGCAAAATCATACCACTAAATACCATCTTATATTACTACTGTACTGTTTTTAATTTTGGTTGAATGTGTGACGATCAAGAAATATATGGACTAAAAGCACTGTCTAGTAACAGGTGCAGCACATTGTAGAGTATAGGGGGGAAGGTTGGTTCACTGTTTATCATGTTGCATCAACACATCTCAAGATCTGACCAGCGGCACTCCAGTGCTTGGTCACCTCTAAGAAGCTACTGATTGCGAAGAGGTATGTGAGATTTGTAACAGAGAAAAAGACCCTCTAATAACTTAGCTAAGGTGTCCAAACTTCTTTAAACCTTTTAATGTCATTCACATGTGAAAAGCACAGTGAAACTGTTCTGCGTCTGAAGACCTGAGCCAAAGCCCACTGAAGGCAACAAGAGTCATTCCATCGTCTTCAGTGGGCTCTGGATCAAGATCCTTAGTAAATAGTAATATTCCTAATTTTTCTTTAGGCATGCAACAGCCCCGTAACACACTCCCAAGAAGAATTTCCTCTGGTCCTTCAGCAGCCAACCGATCTTTCCCCTGGTTACGCTAGCCTATGACCCATGGCCTACCAGGCCTTGCGTGGCCCAGATGATGTTTTCTGCTGGATCTGGCTACTAGTGTTTAAAATCAATTGGCTCATCCTGGATTTAAAAGATAACACATGGTCTAGTCATCTATTGTTCCAACTTTGTTACCTTAAAAGCAAGATTTAAATTCTCCTGCTGGTAAGATCTAACTGCATAAGTTGTCTGAATACAATGCCTGAGCCATAAACATTCGCTTGAACAACACAGCGTGCGTTTTGCAAGGCAGCAGTGTGTGTGCTTGGGGAATTTCAGTTACTGACATCCTCTGAGGAGTGCCTGACAGAGACGCTAAATCAGGAAAGGTTATTTTTAGAAATGAAAAAAACAATTTTGCTATTTTCTTCTTAATGTTGTTATTAAGTCTGACAGACTTTTTTTTTTAAGAAAAACACTGCTTGCTTACTTATCCCATTTACTTATCACTTGTTTTCAAGACAAGTTTCCATTACAGAATATTTTAATTTTTTAGTGCAGTAAGTATATGCATCTCAATGCAAACTAATGTACATTTGCGATGAGCTCCATTTAAGGAGATGTTTGCTACATAAGAGTGATTTACTACAGTATTTGTGGTATCCCTACACCTGAAATGGGAAATATGCAACCTCCACAGCAAATACAGTATTTAACAGTGCCTACTGCATGTACAAGGCATCCAAACTTCATGAAACATGTTGACAATTTGCCCAAGAATCATATTATTTTTGCATCTAATGAAGCAGATTAGAGGCACATGTCATATGAAGATGCAACCCACAGAGGCTGTAGGCTATAACTCCAAAGCAATGGATTGAAATAAAGCAATGCACGATGGGAACTTGTGATGTAGTTGGGATTTTCCCTTGTTATGTTGTATGTGAGCCTATGTGAGTCTTACTGTTTTGCATGAATGTGGTCTGTGCCTCAGTTTCCCTGTGTATTGCACCAATGTCTAGGTCAGGGGTAGGCAACCTATGGCACGTGTGCCGAAGGCGGCACGTGAGCTGATTTTCAGTGGCACTCACCCTGCCCGGGTCCTGGCCACCGGTCCGGGGGACTCTGCATTTTAATTTAATTTTAAACGAAGCTTCTTAAACATTTTAAAAACCTTTTTTACTTTACATACAACAATAGTTTAGTTATATATTATAGACTTATAGAAAGAGACCTTCTAAAAACGTTAAAATGTATTACTGGCACACGAAACCTTAAATCAGAGTGAATAAATGAAGGCTTGGCACAGCACTTCTGAAAGGTTGCCGACCCCTGGTCTAGGTGGTGGGAATAAGGGTGTGTGACTTTTGTGGGGCTGCTCCAGCTGCCTGCACGGATGATATGGTTGCCCCTTCATAACCTGAGGCTCAGGAGGGGGACGCAACCAGGTGACTCTTGGCCTGGGAAGCGAGACAAAGGCCGGAGGAGGAGCAACAGGCAGGGCAGGGGCTAGGCAGCTGGAAGCGAGTCAGTCTCGTCTGGCTTGGGACGCAGCGGGAGGGCTAGAACCCTGGCTCTAGGCTCCCCTCCACCCAAGATGGACTTGGCTAAAAGTCACTGATTTCTGTGCTAACAAGTTCTGTTCTACACGGTGTTCCTGTCAAATAATAAACCTTCTGTTTTACCGGCTGGCTGAGAGTCATATCTGACTGCGGAGTTGAGGTGCAGGGCCCTCTGGCTTCCCCAGGAGCCCCGCCCGGGTGGACTCGCTGCAGGAAGTGCACAGTGTGGAAGGGGATGCTGAATGCTCCGAGGTCAGACCCAGGAAGGTCGAAGCTGTGTAAGCTTCTTGCCCTGGAGACACTATGCTCACAGAGAGGAGGCATGCTCCCCCAGAGTCCTGACTGGCTTCATATGGAGTAGTTCCAGAGCATCGCCCCGCTGACTCCGTGACAGAACTACATGGAGCACCCTTCAATGTTGGATGCAGACCACTTTTTAGAAACCTGTTGGGTAGGGGTCTTATTTTGGTCAATCCTCATTGAGGTTTGGGTGCAATTCACATTTGGCATTAGTAAACACTCTTGTAAAGTGTTCTATACCCCAGTAAGGATTTACTGCTTTTGATTGCTGCTTTTGATTATCCATTTTTCATTACCATCAAAAGTGAGGTTAAAATGTTTCAGAGGCAACTGCTCATATTAATCTCTCAAACACATGCTCAAACTAAAGCGGTCAGTCAGGGAAATTGATGTCATTCCAGCTACCAAATAGCTACGGAAGCAAGTAAAGAATCATTAAATGTAAATACTTCCACATGAGATAGGCTAGAGAAAGGGAGAAATACAGCCAGCCAAGAAGATTTCTGAATAGAAGCCAAGATATACAGATAGGGGCCAAGATTCATTGGCCACATTACATTCATTTCATTTAAAAAGGAAAACACATAAAAGCAATAAAACAATATCAACACTTTATACGACAACAGTAAATACAGAGACTTTTAAAATAGTTTTTAACTTAACTGTCCTGTACCTCAGAGCCTAATAAAGAACAATAATTAAGATGTGGTAAATTAGCTAGACTAGATAGAGAATTGCTTCAGTGAGGGACAAAAGGGAGTTTAGCATCTAAATATGGAACTGTAAGATGTATGGAGGCACAGTGGAGAGGGGTGTGCAACTTTAGCCTCTACAAAGCAGTTCCTGAATAAAGTGATCTCTTTCTGAAGGAGTTCAATTTGAGGAATTTTTCTTATCTTTCCAGGGAGAGAGGGTGAAGGAAGAGGAGAGAAAATGAACTTCAAAGTAACTTCTCTCTAGAGATCAAGCTATGTGATAATATCCTTTCATTGCCGGGGAGAACCTAAAAAGTCTGATTATTTATTTTGAGGCATTTTGCAAATACCAGCACAATCATGCTTATTAACAGGAGCTGGAACTAACTGCATGATCTGCCAAATAAAGGAATGCAGCCCCGAAGGGAGCCCAGCACCCTGGACAACAAAACTAAATAAAATCTTTGAATATATTACTTTTGCTTAAAGAAACAGACAAGGTGGTTCCTTGTCCTGTTGCAATTGGATTCAGGAGTTGTTATACCTGCCTACCTATCCCCTAGGATTCCATCACTTTTTCTTCTGGGAAACAAAACACAAGCTTTTATTGAAATAATTTACACTGGAGTCAAAAATATATTCCAAGGGTTGTAGTGGCAGCATAAAAAGGGATACAACAGGAACACAAGCAGATACTGAATTTCTAAATCACTCTGCACTTTTTAAGTACATCAGAAATAGGAAGATTGCCAAATAATCAGTGGGGCCACTGGACGATCAAGGCATTAAAGGAGCATTCAAAGAAGATAAAGCCATTGCAAAGAAGCTAAATGAATTCTTTGCATAGGACTTCACTACCGAGAATGCGAAGGGGATTCCCACATCTGAGCCATTCTTTTTAGGTGACAAATCTGAGGAACTGTCCCAAATTGGGGTGTCGATAGAGGAGGTTTTGGAACAAACTGATAAATTAAAGAATAACAACTCACCAGGTCCAGATGCCTTTCACCCAAGAGTTGTGAAGGAACTCAGATATGAAACTGCAGAACTACTAACTGTGGTATGTAACCGATCACTTAAATCTGCTTCTGTACCAGATGACTGGAGGATAGCTAATGTGATGCCATTTGTTAAACAAGGCACCAGACGTGATCCTGGCAATTAGAGGCCCGTAAGCCTAATGTCACTACCGGGCAAATTGACTGAAGCTACAGTAAAAAACAGAATTATCAGACACTTAGATGAACACAGTTAGTGGGGGGAAGAGTCAATACATCTTTTGTAAAGGGAAATCATGCCTCACCAATCTATTAGAATTTTTGAGGGTGTCAACAAACATGCAGACAAGGGTAATCCAGTGGATATCGTGTACTTGGACTTTCAGAAACCTTTGACAATGTCCCTCACCAAAGACTCTTAAACAAATTAAGCAGTCATGGGATAAGAGGGAAAATCTTCTCATGGATTATTAACTGGTTAAGAGACAGGAAACAAAGGGTAGGAATAAATGGACAGTTTTCAGAATGGAGAGAGGTAAATAGTAGTGTCCCTCCAGGGATCTGTACTGGGACCAGTGCTGTTCAACATATTCATAAATGATCTGGAAAAAAGGAGCAAACAGTGAGGTGGCAAAATTAGCAGAGATAAAAATTACTCAAGATAGTTGAGTCCAAAGCAGACTGCGAAGAGTTCCAAAGGGATCTCACAAAACTGGGTGAACTGGGCAACAAAATGGCAGATGAAATTCAGTGTTGATAAATGCAAAGTAATGCACATTGGAAAACATAATCCCATTTATACATACAAAATGATAGGGTCTAAATTAGTTCTTACCACTCATGAAAGAAATCTTGGAGTAACTGTGGCTAGTTCTCAGAAAACATCTGCTCAAAGTGCAGCAGCAGTCAAAAAAGCTAACACAATGTTAAGAATCATGAGGAAAGGGATCGTTAGTAAGACAGTAAATATCATAATACCACTGTATAAATCCCTGGTACATCCACACCTCAAATACTGTGTGCAGTTCTGGTCGCCCAATCTCAAAGAAGATATATTAGAATTGGAAAAGATACAGAAAAAGGTCAACAAAAACGAGTAAGGGTATGGAACAGCTTCCGTATGAAGAGAGATTAAAAGGCTGGGACTGTTCATCTTGGAAAAGAGACGACTAAGGGGTGATATGACAGAGGTTTATTACATTTTGAATGGTGTGGAGAAAGTGAATAAGTAAATTTTATTTATCCCTTCACATAACACAAGAGCCAGGGGTCACCCAATGAAATTAATAGGCAGCAGATTTAAAACAAACAAAAGGAAGTTCTTCTTCACACAACACACAGTTAACCTGCGGAACTCGTTCCAGGGGATGTGGTGAAGGCCAAAAGTATAAATGGCTTCAAAAAAGAATGAGAACTTCATGAAGGATAGGTCCATCATTGGCTATTAGCCAAGATGGTAAGGGATGCAACATGCAATCCCATGCTGTGAGTGTCCCTAAACCTCAGACTACCAGATGCTGGGACTGGATGAATCGCTTGATAACTTTCGTGTTCTGTTTATTCCCTTTGAAGCATCTAGCATTGGCCACCATTGGAAGACAGGTTACTGGGCTAGATAGACCACTGGTCTCACCCAGTATGACCACTCTTATGATGTGCCATTCCTGCGAAGACTGGCTTTCTTCCCTTTCTAACGACCGTGCAGTCTTTACACACTTCTCTCCCAGATATCCTTAATACCAGACCCTCCTCTGAGTTCACAGTAATAACAAACAGGAGATGAAAAATCCACTTGCCTGCTTATCAAAGCCATCTGTAGAATCTGAACTTTAATTCAAACGTAAAAAATTAAGCTTCTAGCATTTAAAGGTTGCAAAGATAACCTTGTGCCCATTAACAAATCCAGAGCTTTCCTTCCACATTTGCAGACAGATAACTCCCCTGTCCAGCTTCTGTTGACACTGCTAACTTTCCCACAGTCGGAGTTAATCTTTAGCCAGTTTCACAGGTAAAATATCCAGACCCCTCTGGGCTTGAGTGAAATTGACACAAATCATGTCATTTTTCTCCCTGCCACAGTTTTGGAAGGTGATGCGCAGAAGCAAAGGCAGGGGAAGAGGACAGAAGCTGGATGAAGAGGCAGAGCAGCGGGCAGGAGAGAAGAGATTCCTCCCACGCTTACGCCAGCAATGAAGTAGATGGAGAACAGCAGAGATTAACCTCTGCCAAACGATCAATAGGCTCTGGTGTGGGGGAGGAGAGAGGTGAAGAGAAAGAGCGAGGTATCTTCCCTTCCAACAGCAGAGGTGCTGATGGTGGGGAGGTACCCAAAATATCAATTATTTACCCCCGAGAACGCTGGAGAGAGACAGAGAATCCTAGTAGGAATCCCACTGCCCACCTAGTTGCTTGGGCTGGCTGGCTTCTCACCAATGATTCACCCTGGACATCATTAATAGACCCCCATCTCCACATATCATCATATTCTGGCTAGTAGGTTTAGTCTTCTGGCTAGTTAAGCATTGTGACACAGCAGCCCATTGGTGCCAAAGAGCAAAGGGTTCACTGTTCTTCACAAGCAACTCCTGTCTCAGACCTGACAGACTCACTACACCTAATACACCACTTTCAGCGTAGTGTGTGGGGTCTCTACTGAAAGCTTTCAGAGTAGCAGCCGTGTTAGTCTGTATCCGCAAAAAGAACAGGAGTACTTGTGGCACCTTAGAGACTAACAGATTTATTAGAGCATAAGCTTTCGTGGACTACAGCCCACTTCTTCGGATGCATAAGCTTATGCTCTAATAAATCTGTTAGTCTCTCAGGTGCCACAAGTACTCCTGTTCTTTTTACTGAAAGCTTGTAACTTTTCAAAACTCAATCATTGCAAGATGTGTGTATATGTAATATGTAAGGAATAATGTAACTATATTGAAAATTATTCTCTTAGGGTCTTAAGAGTCAAAGTGATTCACAGCAGCTCAGGCTAGACCAGTGGTGGGCAACCTTTGGCCTGTCAGGGTAATGTGCTTGCGGAGCGCGAGACAGTTTGTTTACAATGACTGTCTGTAGGCACGGCCGCCCGCAGCTCCCAGTGGCCACGGTTCGCCGTTCCCGGTTGACAATTCTCCTCTTCCCCCCTCCCCCACCCCAAATTAATTGTTTCCACCAAGAGTGTCTGCTTTCTGTGTAAAATTTCAATTTATCATCAAAAAACTCCCAGCACTGGGGTGCAGGGCGCGGAGCCAGGGGAGGGCAGGCCTGTAAGCACCCTGGTCAAAGGCTCCTACCATACACTGGGCTCCAGCTTCTGGTCCTGGCCAGGTTGGTGAGGGACGGGACTTTCTCTTCCCCTGCAGGGGCCTCTCCTGGGGCCAGGTCAGACTCACCTCCAGGAACCTTCCCAGGCTGCAGGAAGCTCTGTGGCTGCTAGCTGGGAGCTCAGCTCTGAAAGCAACGTCACTGCCATCAGCAGTGTAGAAATAAGGGTGTCATGATATGGTATTGCCACTTTTACTTCTGCGCTGCTCCTGGCTGTGACGCTGTCTTCAGAGCTGGCCAGGAAGCATCCGCTGCTTTCCAGCCACCCAGTTTTGAAGGCGGCATGGAAGTAAATGTAGTAATACCACAATCCCATGCAATAGCCTTGCGACCCTCCCACAACCCCCTTTTGGGCAGGGACTCCCAGTTTCAGAAATGCTGGTCCCGCCCATGAAATCTGTATAATATAGGGTAAAAGCACACAAAAGACCAGATTGCACGGGGGAGACCAGATTTCATGGTCCGTGACACATTTTCACAGCCGTGAATTTGGTAGGACCCTAGCCCTAGCCATAAGGGTAAAGCTCAATTGCACAGGGGACAGAACTTCCTCAGGGGCTGAGCCGAGAATGTGGAACGAACTCCTCCAGGAGCTAAGGACAATCACAATCCCCACCGCCTTCCCCTCCATTTGCCAAGTGCACTTCTTGGACTAACTGTCTCGAATGTACACACAGAGCAACATGAACATTTAAAAACAAAAACAAAATCCTGCCAAATAAAACACCATGCTACACACGCAATTCTCCCACTGAGGAGAGGGTGAGGGACAGAACAAACCACACGGGACAGAGGCTAGTCACATCGATTAATGCACAACTGGAAGGTGCTCAGATGCTGCGGTCAGGAGGGAGGCATAAAAACAACATAAATAGAATAGAATCGGACCAGACCATAAAATGATTGATGTCAGAGTACATTTAGATTGGATAAAATGCGTCCAGATGGTTTCTTGTTCTGAACAGGTAAGGATATAGCTTGTATTATTTATTTGGAGTTACGTATGTATGTATTGTTTGTATGTTAGGATGGGGATGTATGTATTTATATACTGGGGATGTGGATATGTTATTGCCTTGAACCTCTTTGGTCTAATTGCTCATTTATGCTTAATTATGTTTTTAGGTCTTTTTTTTCTTTTTTTTTTTTTGTGAAGGTGCCTTAGAAGCCTTTGGTCCTAGACCAGAAACAGTATAGTTGTATTATCATTATGCAGAAATTTGAATCTGAAATATTCTTTGGAATGTAAGAAACAGATGTCTTAGAAAGTTGCGGCTTGCAGCATGTGGAATAAGACCATTATTTAGGAAAACACTGAACAAAACAGTATCTAATGAGTAGAAGATTCACAAGAGATTTTCTCTGTGACAGAACTATGCAAAGGCAACTCATTACACCAAAAGGAACAGAATGTATTACTATCTCATTTGAGGCAAGAGCTACTTCTTTCTTTAACATGCATCTGATGTGGCAAGTAGCTCACCATTAAAGTTATCATCCCTTCCAGGAAAGATTAAGGAGCGCTAGCTGGTTATTATAAAACACGTTCTGGTTAGTAACAGTCTTATTGTTTGTTTCCTTGGGTAATGAGCATCAAGCTTCACGTACTTTTTTTTTTTTTTTGTAAAAAGCCCTAAAACCGTCAATATTAATTTTCTGCTAAGTGACCAGGGATTCATTGAACATCATCTGCTACAGGGCAAAGCAGCCTTGTGATTGGCTTGTTGAAGCTTAGTGGGTTTCCTATCAAAGCTTCCATTGATTCCCTTCCCACTTGGAAAAGCATTCACAGTTTGTCCGGGAGCAGGATAATTGGCAAGTGGTTAAGTACTTATACAGTTGTTTTCAGGAAGAGCATTGCAGTAAATGGGCACTTGCAAAGAGCCCTGATTAACATTTTCCTCAAAACTCCTGTCACTGACGTTAATAAGTCTTTTAAAACATACATGCACTGTATTCCCACCCCCGACTCCTTACTTACAATGCAGCCTCACCCCACTGTGTGAGCATGTCAAAACTTCCTTATTTTTAGCAGCACACAGAATCCCAGTCGGACAGTGTTGTCAAGCCAGTCATTCATATGTAAGAATGAAAGGAGACTGTGAGGCAGAGCCATGGTCTAAACAGCTGAAAGCTAAAAACAAAGAAACATACTTTAGCTCTGCACTGTTGTGCTTGAAATCAGCATCCAAGCAGCCAACATTTGCTGTTATTCCCCCTGCTACACACACAAACACACACACACACACACACACTCTCTCTCTCTCTCCCCACAGAGCTAGAGAGGAATGTGTATTTTGAAAAATAATCAACCCCCGCCCTCAAAATAGATAATTAAATGTATAGCCTTTCTCACCCACAGGAGAACAGTTATATGCAAAGTGATATTCCCCGCTGGACCTGACCTTGATGCACCCCACCTCCTGCATAATACTAATGAATGTCCCAGTCCTGCTCTCACTGAAACAGAATCCAGGCCTAAATGCACAGCATATTCTCCTAGCTATCCCCATTACCATGGGAGCTGAACACCTCGCAATCCTTAACTTATTTATCCTCACAACACCTTTGGGAAGTGCTATTATCCCCATTTTAGAGGTGGAGAAATGAGGCACAGAGAGTCCTAGGCTCAGGCCCTCAAAGGTATTGAGCTGAGCAAAGGTAACTCCCACTGAAACCAAAGGTTAGGAACCTAAATACCTTAGAGGATCTGGGCCTAAGTGACTTGCCCAGTATGACCCACAAAGTCTGTGGTGGAGCAGGGAGATGAGCCCAGGTCTCCCAAGTACCAAGCCAGCAACCTAACTAGTGAGCCATCCTTCCTCTCTGTACACCCTTTCCCTCTTCCCCAGAGCCCTGTGAAGGTGCTCTGGATGGTTCAGGCTCCATGGATGGTGAGCTACAGGTGGAAGGGAACAGCTGTTCTCCACAGCATTCCCTCCTCTCCCCACCCCCAAATCTATATGCAAACCCATGGCCGGCTGGCACCATACTAACCAAGTCAGCAGCAATTTGTAGGGATTTCTTCACTTCACTGTGTGAGGCAGACCAAGACATACTGTAGCAGAGGTCTGGGGGCAGCAGCTGATCAGAGACCCTGGTAGTGTGCCTTCACTGTGCGAAGGGAAGTGTCAAATGGCAAAATGGCATACAGCAATGCCTATTTATCACTCCAGACCTGGGCTAAAATCTTCACTAGGTGAGAAGTGCTAATGAGTTCGATAGTTTCATCCATCTCCCTGTTTGCAGACTTCATAAAACCACCACTCCCCTTCCCCAAACACACACACACACACACACACACACACACGATTGGCCATTTCTGCTCAAGGTCTGGAAGAGTTAGGTGCAACAGAGCAAGACAGTAGAACGGAACAAAGTGTGGGCAGCTTGCTTTATTATTGCTAGCTCGGTAACAACCACACACGATTCCTGGCCAGCACTATCAATCCTACATTTTCACAAAAAAGACTGACAGTATTTTTTTTTAAAGTAAATACAGAATGTTTATAAGTTCAAAAACGTGCAAGAAACACTATCCCGTTCAAAGCACTGAACGTTAACAGGCAAAATGTAACAGTCAAGCCTTTGTAGCTTGGGAGAGGAGAAGAGGCGGATGGGTAGCGCCTGTTGGGCCCTTTGTCCTTCCTCCTGTAGGAGCCAGACATGGGAGCTCCCCAGGACCGAGACTGAGTCTGAGGAGGAGGTGGAGGGTGGAACGGGCTTCCTGGACTGCTGCGGGGTGTGCAAACCCAGGGGATGGAAGGCGGCTCGGGAGCCCTTGAGCCCATAGAACCTGGAGTCAGTTAGCTCAGAAAAGAGCCTTGAACCCTGCAATGGCAGGTGCAGTATTGTGGTCTGCATCTCCTGGGACAGCCCAGAAGCCTGCAGCCAAGAGCAGCATCACATGGTCACCACCAATGTGACCACCCTGGCAGCCGAGTCCGTCGCATCCCAGGCCATCTGGAGGACTCCAGGGGCTACCACTGTGCCTTCACTCACCAACGTGGCAAACTCTTGGGCACGATTCTGTGGGAGGGCCGCCGTGAACTTGTTTAGGGAGTCCCACAGGTTAAAGTTATAATGCCCCAGCAGTTCCTGGTGGTTGGAGACACAGAACTGCGGGCTGGCCATCCAATAAACCTTCCTCCCAAATAAGTCCAGTCTCTTGGCCTCTTTATTTTCGGGCATTCCACTGGGGTGGCCCTGTCTGTCCCTCTCATTCACCGCGGACATGACCAGGGATGCTGCGAGGGGATGAATATTGAGATACTCAAAGCCTTTTGCAGGGACATACTATTTATTTTCTGCCTTTTCAGAAGTAGGCAGAATAGATGAGGGGGTTTGCCACAGAGAGTTGGCTAATGTGAGCACCCCTGGGTGGACAGGCAAGGCAATCTTTGCCAGAGTGGTGGTCGCGATGACGCTGAAGAGGTCGTCTGCTTCTTCAGCCACCTCTTCAATCTGCAAGCCTAGATTCTCCGCCACGCATTTAAGGAGAGCCTGGTGCTCCTTAAAACTGTCCGGGGGACTGCTGGCAAGGGAGGGTCTGACCACCGCGTCGTCCGGGGACTACGATGATGACTGCATTGCCTGCGGGAGGGTGTTGTTCCCTTCTTTCTCAGGGGAGAGCTCCCTCGGTGCTGGGGTGCAGTGCGCTGCCTCAGCCTCCACCTCAGTACCGTGCTCTGACAGCGGTGCCGGTGGCTCCGCGGCTGGTTTGTCCGATTCGGCCAGGGAAAGCGGAGAGTATTGGACCGGCATCACCAGCACCCTGCATGGGGTCAGTACTGCCACTGGTGGGGCCACCGTCCTTGTTGCGCTGGCGCCGCCCCAGTCTCTTGTGTTGGTGGAGACGGGCTGAAGTTGTGATCTGACCCCGACCACTGCCCCTCCGGCAACCACACCGGAGCCATT
The DNA here is from genome assembly GCF_027887155.1 of Malaclemys terrapin pileata. Taxonomy (NCBI): domain Eukaryota; kingdom Metazoa; phylum Chordata; order Testudines; family Emydidae; genus Malaclemys; species Malaclemys terrapin. The sequence goes on from NC_071505.1 coordinate 327,175,018, forward strand.
GAGGCCTGGGTCTGCCTGCTGACCCTAGCGGGCGATCAGTGGTGCAAATAGCGCTACCTACCCGAGGATTGGTACCAAGGTGAACGAGACCAGTGCCAAGATCCTGAACTGCTTCTCCAGGATGGCGACAGATGTCAGGGAGACCATCTGAGAGAGGGTGACCAGCGCCTGGGTGACTGTGGCCAGACATTCGCCAGTACCAGTGGTATGGGGAACAGTGCCTCGTCTCAGGAGTCCCACATCTTGTTGGTAGGGATCTCGTCGGGGACCTACCCCTTCTGGCTGGCGAGCTGGGGTGCGGTGCTGGGGACCGAGGGCGCGGCGAAAGAGAACTGCGTCTGCGGTCCGGTGACCGAGGGTGTTCTGCCAGTCTACGTTGCTGAACCCCAGTGGGCTTAGTCTTTGGTGATGGGGACGAGGCTGTCTCAGTCCCCTGGCATGGGAGGCCCCACTGTAGGCTGGGAGCCCTTGCTGCTGCCCGGGGTTGAGGGCGGGTCCCTGGCCAGGCTTGGGGGTCGGACCACCACAGTACCTGCTTGAAGCCCCGAAGCGGGCACACGGCCTGACATAGGTCCTTTGCCCGTAGACCCTCGCTTCTTCTGCCACTTCTTGGGCATCAGCGAAAGACAAAGCACAGGGTCAGGCGTGGAGGACTCCAGCACGGGACAAAGAGCTGATTCCATTAGGAGAGCCCTCAAGCGGATATCCCACTCTTTTTGGGTACGAGGGGAAACGTTTTTACAGATACTACACTTGTCTTTCCTGTGGCTTTCTCACAGACATTTGAGACAACCGTCGTGCGGATCACTGACAGGCATTGGCCTGCTGCATGTCGAACACAACTTGAAGCCGGGCAAGCGGAGCATGGCAGGGGCGAAGTCCCAGCAGGGACTCTAACTGCTGACTAACGACTATACTTAACAACTACTTAACGAACACTATTGACACCTATTTACAAAAGGCCCTAAAGCACACAGTCCATTGGACAAGAAGAAACCGCTAGCCCTTGCTATGCAAGGAAAGGCGCTCCGACTAACCACCACGGGCGGTAAGAAGGAACTAAGAGGGCGCAGGGCCAGCAGCGGCTAACATACCGCTGCATCGGAGCGCCATTCCAGAGGGAGCCACAGCCAGCCCTACGGATACCACTAAGGCAAAAATCTCCGGCAACTGTGCATGTGGGCGTGCACACACCTACAATGAAATCGACATGAGCAAGCACTCAAAGAAGAGTTGTTCTGCAAAAGGGAAATATTAAATAGCTCACAGAGCAAACTGAAAATAAACTACACATATTATAAGTTACAGATCCCTTTATATCTATCTGTATATTTACAGAGCAGTTACAGACCCACAAAGAATACAAAGTGAAGTAAATTCTATGAACTACCAATTAATGCAGCTGGAGAAACTGTTAAAAACATTAATATTAAATAAATCTATCTGGACCATGGTAAAACAAACCCCATAAACTTAGAATCATAGAACCATAAGGTTAGAAGGGAGTGCAAGGCTCAGCTATTCTAACCCCCTGCCAAAATGCCGGATTTGTTGTGTCTAAACCATCCAAGGCAGATGGCTATCCAGCCTCTTTTTAAAAATCTCCAGTGAAGGAGATTCCATGATTTCCCGAGTCAGCCTGTTCCATTGTCCTACTGTTCTTACACTTAGAAAGGTTTTCCTGAGATTTAATCTAAATCTGATATGCTGTTGTTTGAACCCATTGCCATTTGTCCTGCCCTCTATGGTAAGAGAGAACATTTTTTTTCCATCTCTCTTATGGCAGCCTTTCAAATATTTGAAGACCACAATCATGTCCCCCCTTAATCTCCTCTTTTCCAAACTGAACATACCCAGTTCCTTCAGCCTTTGCTCATATGGTTTGCATTCCATCTCTTTGATCATCTTTGTCAATTGCCTCTGGACCCTTTCCAGTTTCTCTACATCCTTTCTATACATTGGTGACTAAAACTGGACACAGTACTCCAGCTGAGGCCTAACCAGCACGAAGTAGAGCGGTACTGTCACCTCTCGGGACTTGCATGCTATGCCTCTGTTAATGCAACCTAAAACTGCATTTATTTATTTTTGCAACAGCATAATTAAAAAGTAACAAATTAACTTAAGACCTCAGAGTTTCTCCTTCCTTATAAAGCACCTAATACACCATTAGCTTTCTATTAAGAAAACAAGAAAATAGACATTCCCTACCCAGTTACTACATAATCTATGCTGGATGGTTAGATTTTAAATTTCTAGTACAGTGAATTACAGTGTTGTAACTATGTTGGTCCAAGGATATGAGAGAGACAAGGTAGGGGATGCCATATCCTCTTTTTTTTTTTTTTTCCTTCTTTTCTTTTTTCTTTTGTTAAGGTTCAGATACACTGCTTCCTTCCCCAGACCTGAAGAGCTCTGTGTAGCTTGAATTCTTGTACATTCCATAAAAAGTTGGTCCTCACCTACCTTGTCTCTCTACTATACAGAAAACATTCTGTATGTACAGTATGTATGTTACTGACATCTGTTATATTAACCATGCAGTATGATGGCTGGATATGATACCAGCATCTGTCCTAGTATTACTTTATGCACTGCTAAAAGTATCTTTTTACAACAATCATAGGGTTCTTCACAATTTTTTGGTGGGTAATGAAGAAGGGGGGGGGAGGGGTGTCACAATCAGGATTTACCTGTGTAAATAAAAAAAAAGATACCAAGTAACATTTTTGGTGGAATTTCTGAACAGCCACAAAAATATATATGGTTCTCCTCCTTTTCCCTACATGAGCTTCAGCAAGCAGGCAATTCTTTCTTTCCTGGAGTAGAGCCAAGAATTTTAAACATGCCATAACAACTACATTTCTTTATTTCCAACTCATATCTGTGGCAACCTGGCAATCCTTCTCTGATGAGCCCAGCACGGCATCCAATCTGTTCCTAATTATCTGATTCTCATGAGCTGTGGAAGGGTGGAATACTGAGCGGAGAAAGGGATGAGACAAACAGGGTGCCAGGATGCAAAGGAGCGGAGCAAGAGATGGCACAAAGAGAATAAATGTATCGGGGGCACAGTTGCCAACTTTCACGTGGTAAATAAGCACCCCGACTTTCACAATCAGCCAGAAATCAAGCTAATCTCATTTCACAACAAGGCCAAAACAAGCCAATCCCTAAGAACCCCAAAACTCTCTGACTAGATCCCCCCCAGCGTGCAGTCTGGGACTGTGGTGGGCCCACTGTGCACCCCTGACTCTCTCCCCCCTTACCCACCCTTGCCAGGAGCCGATCAAAAAAAAAAGAAGCAACAAGCTACAAGCCAAAAACTAGCCAACAAGCAAACTCACAAGCCAATTAAGCCAAAAATAGGCCCAATTTCTTCATTTTTTTCGTGGGTTTGGCATGTCTGATGAGGGAAACATGATCTCATGACTTATGTAGTATGCAAGGCTTTACAACAAATTTTGAGAAAAGAATAATTCAATTCAGGAAGTAAATGGAAAAGAGGATGTAATGCAACATGGGGTTTTCCAGAATAACTTGATATCCATCTTTCAGAAGATAACTGATTTTTTAGATAAGGAAAATGTACATGGATTTCAGGAAAGCATTTAACACAGTACCACATGGGGAAATATTAGTTAAATTAGAAAAGATGGGAATTAGCATGGGAATTAGTATGAGAATAGTAAGGTGGGAAAGGAACTGGCTAAAAGGGAGATGGAAACAGGTTGGGCTGAAAGGGGAACTTTTGGACTGGAGGGAGGTTATTACTGGAGTTCTTCAAGGATCAGTCTTGGCAGTGATCCCATTCAATATTTTTATTAATAATCTTGGCACAAAAAGTCAGACTGTGCTAATGAAATTTATTCATGATACGAAGTTGAGAGGAATCATCTACTATCATCAACAGAGGAGGATCAGAATATTATACAGGAAGATCTGGATGACCTTGAAGACTGTGGTAACAGAAATGGAATGAAATGTAATAGTACAAAGTGCAAAGTTATGAGCTTGGTGTCTAATACCAAGAATTAGTGCTATAAACTGGAGGCTTATCAGTTGGATAAGGAACAGAGGAAGAGAGAGACCTGGGTGTGTTGCTCATTCACAGGATAACTATGAGCCACCAATGTTATATGGCAGTGAAAAAGGCACATGTGATCCGAGGATGTGTCAGGGGAGACATTTCCAGTTGATAGAGAAGTATTAACAGCTCTGTACATGGCACTAGTAAGACCTCAGTTGGATTACTGTGTACAATTCTGGTCACTCATGTTCAAGGACAATGAATTCAAACTGGAACAGGTGCAGAGGAAAGGTAGAAGCATCGTGAGGGGCATGGAGAGCCTATCTTACAAGAGGAGACTAAAAGAGCATGGCGTATTTAGCCTAACAAAAACGAAGGTTGAGAGGGGATATTATTACTCTCTATAAATACATCATATGAGTAAACACCAGGGACGGTGAAGAGCTTTTTAATAAAATGACAATGCTGGCACAAGAACAAATAGGTATAAACTGCCCATGAACCAGTTCAGAATGGAAATTAAAAGGAGGTTTCTAACCATCAGGAGTGAGGTACTGGAATAACCTCCCAGTAGGAGTTATAAGAGCACACACAACTTAAGTACTTTTAAGAGAGAGATGGACGAATTTATGAGTGGGATTGTATGACGAGGTTGCTTGTGATGTTGGAGGACAGGACTCAGCAGCCCCGAAAGTCTCTTCTGGTTCACGTCAGATGTTCCTAAAATTTCATGCATCAGGGCTTCAGCCAGTCACCTCCAGGGGTCAGGAAGGGATCCCTCCCAACCAGTGCATTCTGGTGCATTGTGGAGTTGTTGGGTTTTTTGGTCTCCTTCTCTGAAGCATGGTCACAGCAGGTGATGGGACACTGAAAAAAAGAGAGCTGGTGCCAAATATTCTCTCTCTCTCTCAGGTGCTTGACTGGCTGCTTCTTGCTCACAACGCTTACGGTCTAACTGATTGTCACATATGGGGTCGGTAAGGAATTTTCTCCACATGAGATTGGCAGTGACTTTGGGGTGGTTTTTTTTGCCTTCTTCCAGAATGTGGCATGTAGATCACTTGCCTAGACCCAGTGGGTATATCTCAATCAGTTCCCTGTCACTGCAGCCCCTGGTGCTCCTTGGTCCCTCCTAATCTCTGCCTGTGGCACATAATAGTCTAATTTCCTGTGGGCTGCCCTACCTTCGTCAATTATCAGTGGTGGGGGTGATGGGTGGGTTTGGTAGCTGTGACACATAGATGGTCAGACTAGAGAATCTGGTAATCCCTTCTGGCCTTAAATTTTATGACTGTCTGACTATGTTATTGAGAGAGAGAGAGAGAGAGAATGAAAAATAATAGAAAGGACAAACTCTTGGCTCTCAGTTGCAAAAACAGCAGCTTTTAAACAGACTAGGGTGTCTTGGAACAAAGTCTTTTTCCTTACATAAAACATAACTGCATTCAAAGTACATTTTTGTACAGTCTACGTCAACAGTAGAACAAACAAACTTTCAATGCCGCCTAATACACACACTCACTCTCAAAGCCACCCCTAATAGCCATTTATTTGCACTACGGCAGGGATTTAGAGAGAATCAGAGCCGGGTGAGCCTGGGAGCACCTGCCAAGTGAGTGGGTTTACCTTTACAAGAATGTTTGTTATAGATGAATTAAGTATTTTCTTAGCACACTGTGTACATGGGTATTAGCTTATATACATGATTAAATATATACCGGTAAGTATAATGTGATACAATTAAAATACTTAAATACAAAAATAAAACATTGTAATTGCATATGAAACCTATGTTAAACAATGTTATTTAGGCTGCAAAATCCAACACCTGAAAGTCAGGAAATGCCAGATTCAAAGTTTCCTATGTAACTTTTAATTTGTCCCCCTTGTCCATATGCACTGTGGTACAGGCTCACATTCTATTTTTTGATAGGACCTGTAACACGGTGCTGAGTCAGGAGCTGGCACTCAAATCCCAACACAGGTTAACTGGGACCTTAATTAGAAGATCAATTAACAAGTGATGCTACAGCTAAAGGACTAGTTAGAGGGGGATGCAAGGACAGCAGCTGTGAGCAGATAAATGGCAAGGAAGGAAAACCTGGAAGGAGGGAGGGGAGCTCAGAGCCTGAAGGAGGGCAGAGCTGGCACTGCTCCCTTCCTCCAGCAGCAAGTGGGACTTGTAAATACTACACGAGGTGGCAGGCTGGAATAGTATAACAAAGCACGGTAGTAGTGAAGGAGACCTGAAGTGGGTGTGGTCTTTACTTAAGGCAAGAGAGGACTCACAGGAGACCACCCCGGGACAGGACACCGCCTCATTCAGTGCACAGGATGGATGGTCCTTAGGGAATAAGACATCTCTTCAATATTTCTTTTCATTCTCATCATTCAATAGGTGGCCCTGAGCCTTATTCAAAGCACCAGGACTGGGAAAGGATATGAAAAATAGTTCCATAAAATGTTTTAAACTCTCTCAATCACTTCTAAACAGCCTTCCTATATCACATGTGCTATATCGTTTACATGATGGTGTGGTGTGGGATAAGGACTTTTTGGTATTTGTTTGGGTCGGTCTGCATAACTTCCAAACAATTACTGAGGAGGCTGGAGAAAGCTGAGGGTGACATATGTAAGGGTACGTCTTCACTACCCGCCGGATCGGCGGGTAACAATCGATCTATCAGGGATCGATTTATTGTGTCTTGTCTAGACATGATAAATCGATCCCCAAACGCATTCCCCGTCGACTCCAGAACTCCACCAGAGCTAGAGGCAGAAGCGGAGTCAACGGGGGAGCTGCAGCCGTCGATCCCGCACCGTGAGGACGCGAGATAAGTCGATCTAAGATACGTCAACTTCAGCTACGCTATTCTCTTATCTTAGATCGATACCCCCCCCCCACCCCCCCAGTGTAGACCAGCCCTAAGAGACCTGGAGCAGACAGTGGGAGACAAGCAATCAGAGATGCCTATGGCACATGTATCAGAGAGGAGTGGCCACACTAACTTCTTCCAAGATATTTTTATTCTGTGACTCTACTGTGCCAGTTGTTCATGAACTAAGGGAGGTTTTGAGTCACCCATTATACGGTTCTTATGAAAACAGGCCATTAAGGGGATCCTATCAAGCCCTTACAGAGACACACACAAGCTGAGGAGGAAAAGGTTGTATTTGGAAGGAGATGTATTATAAATGAGCAAAATGTTACTGTTCTAAAATATATGCAGTGTCATTTCAGACAATTTTCTTTTCAAAGTCTTATTTCAGAGTAACTGGATATCAAAGTTAAAATCACAAAAAAAAGCATCTAGACTAGTAGATTACTTGCAATCCTGTGCTTACTATGAAAGCAAAGTGACAACGATTTTTTTTTTAAACAAAAACAATAAATTAACGAAGTTGTTTTCAAATTTATCCGCACAATCCAAACCGGTAAGTATTTTTGTTTGTTCTTTTAGGCACGTTGCTTTTGAATTGTGCAGGATCAACAGGCAGGAGGAGTGATCTGATAGGAAACATGGCTAATGTAGACTAAGAAAGTTAATACACTGGACCCTCGCTAGAACACGTGTCTATATAGCGCAAATTCGTATATAATGCGGTCGCGGCCATGGATCCCAAATTTTACTACTTTAATTGCAATTCATTTTAACGCAGTCCCCGCATTAACGCGGTACCGCACATGGATCCCAAATCCCGCGTTCTAGCGAGGAATCCGGTGAATATGGAGTCAAACAGGGTACATTATGAGCAATACTAAAAAAACAGTTCATGGGGTAAAATACCATCAAATACTATTTAACTATAAACACTAGAACTACAACTATAACTATAACTTTGAATGACTAAGTAAGCTAGGGAGAGTGGAGGACAGCTATGCCGCGCTCCACAGTTCCAACGACCGTCAGGGGCGGTAAGAAGGAACTGAGGGGGCGCCGGGTCGGCTGGGGTATATATTCAGCGCCATGAAGGCGCCACTCTAGGGGGCTCCACAGCCGACCCGCCGGTGTTGCTAGGGTAAAAATCTTCCGACGATCGTGCACGCGGCGCGCGCACACCTAATGGAATGGATATGAGCAAGCACTCGAAGAAGAATAAACTGATTGCCTGGCTTACAGGCTATGTGGGATAGAAGTCATTTTAAATCAATTGAGTTACTGTTTCTTAGCAATTTGATAGAAAGGAGAAACAGTGTAATTGGTAATCAAGTGCTCCTTTGGGAGCTTCAAAACAGCCAGCTGGATTTGTAAACTCATGTTAATCTGTTCAGGCCAAATCCTGAGATAACATAAATGGTGGTGTAACATACATGCTGACTGTAAGATCGGTCAGAAAACAGATGTGAGTGGAAATGCAGAACCTGCAGGGTGAAGGAATGCACCATTTGTCCATAATGTAAATACAATCCTGGCTCCACTCCCCCGCCAAGATAGACTACACTCGATTTAATCAAGGGCCAAACTACTCACGTGTTCTTCTCTAAGCAAAAACCAGATATGTATTTCTCCCCAAATTATTCAGTCTGCATTATTAATTAGCTTGTTTCTGTTTATCTAAGTTTATGTATAATTAAGTAAAAGGAGTTATAGATAAACCAAGTATTTCAATTTCTTCAAAACCACTGTATATGGACTAGATTTCAGTGCAGAGGCAAGTACAATGGGAAAAATGCTGTAACAGAAAAAGTATTTTATGGGGAAGATGCTGCATTTACCTCCTTGATCACTGTCATATTAAATACATTTCATTTTACTTTGTATTAACCCACCTACTCTTTTAGATGGTTGAAAACATTCACCCTCCTCTTCCCCATTATCAGCTTCTCCATTTGGTAAAGGCAACGTGTTTGTTCTCCTCCATTGTGAGTGAAGAAAAATTTGTTACAACCCTTTTGTTTAACAATGAAAAACTTCAATAGTCTTTTTTTATAAATTGTTTAACTGCACCCCCCACACTGTCCAAAAAAGTCACAACTGGTGAAAACATTCAGCTCTGGAAAGTATATTTTTGAGGATCATAGGTTATTGCAAAGGTAGTTGAGAAACAAAGCTGAAAACTTCGTTGAAATAAGGAACTGGACAGGGAATCTGCAGGGGTTTAGCTGCAGCCACTGCATCCAACTCAATGGCCTGGTCTATACTGGGGGATGGGGGGGTGTCGATATAAGATACGCAACTTCAGCTACGGGAATATCCATATTTCGTATCTTATTTCGACTTACCTCCCGTCCTCACAGCGTGGGATCGACGGCCGCGGCTCCCCCGTTGACTCCATTACCGCCACTTGCCCTGGTGGAGTTCCGGAGTCGACGGGAGCGCGTTCGGGGATCAATATATCGCGTCTAGATGAGACGCGATATATCGATCCCCGATAGATCGATCGCTACCTGCCAATCCGGCGGGTAGTCTTGACGTACCCAATATCATTAAAAGGACTTAGCTGCAATTCTTACATAGTCTTTGCCACAATAAAAGGTATTCTCTTAAAGGCTATGGACCCTTTCAGAAGCAGTAGGAAAAGACATATTATTCCTCCTTTGCCAGAGAATCCCAGACCAAGTGACTGCTACAAGATATTGGTTCTGAGAGCCCTGGCCACTAGGTTGCAAGGTAGAGACACAAGACAGGTCTCATACATGCACCAGAACTGAGGCCATAATCCCTACAGGCCCAGGACTGGAGTGACTGGCTCTTGAAGTTCAGCTCTCCCAGGTGACCATCTGTACTATTAAATGAGTCTATTTCACTGAGATGGAATTGACACTTAGCCCTTGGAGGCAATAGCAGGATGCAGATTCTGGCCTCTTTCCCATGGGTTGTAAATTGACAGGGAGGAGTGAGTTGCTGGAGACAGGACAAAGGTATGGAAGCATTTTGTTTGACTACAGACTGAGGTAAGGGGAGTCCAAGGAGTGTTATGTTTAGGCTGGGAACTCAGTGCTCCTCCTGGAAGGAAGAGTTGAGTTCTATATCCATCAGTCCTACAGAAATGCCAAGGAGGGGACAGTCTCCTGAAACACAGATGAAGAAGTATGTGGAAGGACAACAGCTAGACACCAACCCGCACCAAAAAAAAAAAAAAAAAAAAAAAAAAAAAGAAGATTAACCAGAGTCATAACTAATGGGGTGGTTGGAAGAAGTCCTTAGCACATGCTGTTAATGAAGAGAAGGAGTTGTGTTTGGTTACAACAATACAAACAGAGGAGTAAGTACAGCACTCAAATTTGGTCCTCTCATGAACGCATGGCTATGATTAAAAGTACACAAAAGGATCAGGGCTTTTCCACCTGGGCCTGAACATCTACAGATGGAGGTTACAGCATAAACTCTGAATAATCCTCTTAATAGTCACTTTGTATTAGGCTATTTGCTATCAAGGAAACACATGACATTTATCAATAGGAAGTTCTGGCAGGGCATGAAAAACAGAAGTGGTAGGGAATTTTTTTGACAAGATGTTTCTTTAATCAAAAAACACTGATTCATCAACAGCAAAACTTTGCAGAAAATGTTCAGTCTTTATGAATTTCTTGCTTGAGAAAAATTTTGGGAAAAAAAGTTTCAGATTTTTCAGAACATACCATTTCAACATTTTAGAAAAGTTCCATTTTTCTGTTCAAAATAACTTCTCATTTTGAATTTTAAGTTAATTTCTAGTAAAAAACAAAATGAACTGTTTCGACTCCTCTGATCCCATTATTTTTCCAGTTTTTTAGTTCTCCGAAAAATTAAGATTGCCTTTTTACCTCAATTTGGGGAAAATTTGTCATAATGTCAAAAATTCTCACTGGATGGGAAAACCATTTCCTGTCCATCTACAGTAGAAACTTAGCTGCCTCCAGTAAACTGTGACAAAAGCTTCTGACAAAATACTAAAACTAGAAGTTTAAAGCAAAATAACTTTGCTGTCTATTAATCTTGTTAGCTGCTCAGCTTTCAATTTCTGAACACTACAGCAGAGACACACAAAAAATCCCCATACTGAAGATCCAAATTGTCTACTATGATGTAATCAAGGGGTCTCAGAACATAGTCTTGTGCAGCATTTCAATGGACTGTGAAATTACTTACATTAATGGACAGTCCTAGTTTCTATTGGGAAAGGTGTAGAAATTAAGGGACACGCTAAATCAAAAACACTGACAAATTCAGCATTTCAATACTTACAACTCTTGTACAGTATGAGACGCCTGATGTTGCTTGACTGCGTATGCTGCCCATATTTTCATTTTTCCGTAAAGGTAAAGTTTTAGGTACCTTGTTAGAACACCTTTTTGAGGCACCAAAAAGGTACAACCTGACCTGCAGCAGCACAATCTTCCCAAAGTGCTGTCCCACCGATGGGCTTCAACCCTGGGCTGGGCAGGACCACATCTATTCAAGACGAACCAGGTTAGTTTCCATGGCCTTCTCCACTGAGACTTTCAGCACTTGGTGCCAAATGTAATGTGGACATATACGTTTATACAGCGCCTAGCACAACAGGGCCCTGACCTGACTGGCCTCTTCGGTGTTTCCATAATATCAATACTGAATAATGATAGGAACTGAAATAGAAACATAGCAATACTGATCAGGCCCAAGGTGGATCTAGTCCAGTATCCTGATTCTGAAACAGGCCAGCACCAGATGCTCCAAAGGAAGGTGTAAAAAGTCCACAGACAGCAAAGATATGGAATAATCTGCCACTTTTGCTCTCATCTTCATCTCTGATAACACTGGTCTACAATTTTTGAGAAGTCGTCTGCTTCAGAGATAAAATGTGCTATTTATTATGTATTTTGATGTGCTGAATTCAAATATGACAATTAAAACAACTGATTGGCTACTGTTTCTAAGAGATTTAAGTTTTTACATTTTATGTCTATGTATAATGTGTAGATAGTAGTTTTAATCATAAATTGTAAACCTAGGTCTTTTCATGGGTTTATGGTTGCTTTACATGATAATATTTCACCTGTCCTGTTTATGTAACACTTTCAAAATCAGTAAAAGGGTTATATAAATAAAATTTATTATGACACAAAAGGCAAAAAACTATTCTGTACATAGTTTAGTCCTATTCAGTGTCGGCTCGGCGCTTCTTGGCTTGTCTCTTGTATTCGTTAAATGGAGCATCTCTTGTCACTGTCCAGCAATAGTCTGCAAGCATTGATGGGCTCCATTTGCCCTGATAGCGTTTCTCCATTGTTGCAATGTCCTGGTGAAATCGCTCGCCGTGCTCGTCGCTCACTGCTCCGCAGTTCGATGGAAAAAAAATCTAGATGAGAGTGCAAAAAATGTATCTTTAGTGACATGTTGCAACCAAGGCTTTTGTATGCCTTGAGGAGGTTTTCCACCAACAACCTGTAATTGTCTGCCTTGTTGTTTCCGAGAAAATTTATTGCCACTAACTGGAAGGCTTTCCATGCCGTCTTTTCCTTGCCACGCAGTGCATGGTCAAATGCATCATCTCGAAGAAGTTCACGAATCTGAGGTCCAACAAAGACACCTTCCTTTATCTTCGCTTCACTTAACCTTGGAAATTTTCCACGGAGGTACTTGAAAGCTGCTTGTGTTTTGTCATTATGCAGTAAAAAAGCTTTAAGACTCGTCTTCGATGAATCAATGAACAGTCTCCACTCATCTGGATCGTGAACGATGTTGAGGGCTGCCATCACACCATTGATGTTGTTGCAAGCTACAAGGTCACCTTCCATGAAGAAGAATGGGATAAGATCCTTTTGACGGTCACGGAACATGGAAACCCTAACATCACCTGCCAGGAGATTCCACTGCTGTAGTCTGGAGCCCAACAGCTCTGCCTTACTCTTGGGTAGTTCCAAATCCCTGACAAGGTTATTCAGTTCACCTTGTGTTATGAGGTGTGGTTCAGAGGAGGAGGATGGGAGAAAATGTGGGTCCTGTGACATCGATGGTTCAGGACCAGAAGTTTCATCCTCTTCCTTTTCCTCGGCTGACTCAAGTGAGAATGATTCTGGTGCATCAGGGATCGGCAGTCCTTCTCCATGGGGTACTGGGCGTATAGCTGATGGAATGTTTGGACAATGCCCAGTCCACTTTTTCTTCTTTGACACACCTTTCCCAACTGGAGGTACCATGCAGAAGTAACAATTGCTGGTATGATCTGTTGGCTCTCTCCAAATCATTGGCACTGCAAAAGGCATAGATTTCCTTTTCCTGTTCAACCACTGGCAAAGATTGGTTGCACAAGTGTTGCAGCATATGTGTGGGGCCCACCTCTTGTCCTGATCTCCAGTTTTGCAGCCAAAATAAAGGTGATAGGCTTTCTTAACCATAGTGGTTATACTGCGCTTTTGTGATGCAAAAGACACTTCACCACAAACATAGCAGAAGTTATCTGCACTGTTCACCCAAGTAAAAGGCATCTCTGCTCACTTTCGCTAAACAGAAATGTGTCCCTTTGCAAAATCAAACACTGACAAATAAGAGCACGACACTGTATGATTTCTAGAGCTGATATAGGGCAATTTGTTCAGCAAAGTGATGTAAGCTTTGTTATGATTGCATCATCCATGACTTCTAGGAAGAACATGATGCAATTCATATCATGTATGATGCAATACCAGCTTCAGATTGCATCATTCATTGTTTTGCCTAAAAAGCAAGTACTGTCCAAACCCAGTCATAGATTTATTCATAGATCCAGTCAAAGATGAATTTTAGTCATTTCTGGTTTAAATTGAGATCCCTTCCTTTTATAACTCACTAATCCTCCGCCATTCCCAAATCAAGGGTCGTATATACTGACCCAATAGCATATCTTGAAAACTAGAGCCAATCAACAATTTTAAGCATCATTTTCATTCTCAGTGACCCAGAATTAGTAAAGTTTGACTACATTTATTTCAGAAGCATTTTGGCTGTAGAGCAGTGTGTCGCGGAGTATTGGGGGACTCAGGGCCCTGCACCCCCGGCTTCCTGCGATTCACCATGACTCTCAGCCAGCCAGTAGAGCAGAAGGTTTATTTGGATGACAGGAATACAGTCCAAGACAGGTCTTGCAGGCACAGACAACAGGGCCCCCCCTCAGTTAGGTCCAGCTTGGGGTCCCAGGGCATGCCAGCCCACCCCTATTTGGGGGGTCAGAGCCATCTCTGCCTCCCAGCCATCTCTCCAGCCTCCTTCCAGCCTGCTTCCAGCACTCTGCCTTCAGCGACCCCTCCCACAGCCTTTGTTCAGTTTCCCGGGCCCCGGAGTCACTTGACCTCCAATCCCCTCCTGGGTTCTCATGTTACAAGCTCAGGTATGTTCCCTTGGGCCGACTCCCATCTCCCGATGCAGACCATCCTAGTCACACTCCCCTGTCAGCATTCCCACACCCCAGCAAGAACAGTCCCAGTTCGTCACATCTCTCCCCCCTTCGAGACCGAACTGAGCAGGGTCACTTTAGCCAGTGACCTGGGGAAGTTCGAACCTACCCCCGTTCCCATGGATGCCCCCGCATCCCTCCAGTTCCTTGGTGGGAGTTACACCAGGCCCCTTCCGTTCCACGCCCCCCCTTAGGTCGGGGGTGCTTGATGGCACTCGCAGTTCGCATGTGGGAAGGTTTATGCGGCCTGTGCCCTTTTCCCACCCCCATACCTCTGGGGTTCCAACTGGGCTGTGGTCTTCTCCCAGCGCTCCAGTCTGGAGGTCTGTGCTTTGGGCTCTCTTGGTTTAGAGCCGCCCTTTTAACCTTGGCCACCCTCTGGAAAGGATCCTTTATGCTGGGCAAGGGTCCTAAAGCTGTTTTCCCCTTGTCCCAGGCCTTCCTCCCCCTCTGACAGGGGTCACAGGATCCGCAGTACTGTCGGACAGTAACAAAGACCCCAGGCCAGTAAAAGCTCCGTAGCAGCCTCTGCTGGGTACGCCAGGTTCCCTGGTGCCCTGAGAGGGGAATGTCATGGGCCTGGCACAGCAGCTGGCGGCGATACTTCTGGGGTACCACCAGCTGCCTCCTGATCCCCCCTGACTCCATTTTCCCTGGGGGAGCCCATTCTCGGTACAGAAACCCCTTCTCCCACAGGAACCTTTTCCGGCCACCTCGTCCCATGGTCTGTACCGCATTGAGGTCGGCCAGGTCCCTTATCTTCCGCAAGGAGGGATCTCTCTGCAACTCGGCCTGGAACTCAGCAGCTGGGACAGGGATGGCCACCTGCTCTTTCTCGCCCGCTGGGTCTGAAGCTGCAGCCTCCCTGAGCCGTGTCCCTGGGCGTTCCCTCCCCACCAGGTTAGGGTCCTGCGCCTCAGGCAAGGCACCCCCCCCAAGGCCAGGGCGCAGGGCCCCTCGCCGGCTCTGACTGCGGGTCACAACCAGTGCCTTTTGGGGGTTGCTTGGCCAGTTCTCCAGGTCCCCCCCCATCAATACCTCAGTGGGCAAATACGGGTGTACCCCCACATCCTTGGGGCCCTCCTTGGCCCCCCACTTCAGGTGTACCCTTGCCACGGGCACTTTGACTGGTGTTCCGCCCACCCCCGTCAGGGTCAGGTAGGAGTTGGGCACCACCTGATCTGGGGCCACCACCTCGGGCCGGGCCAGCGTCACCTCTGCGCCCGTATCCCAGTATCCATTGACCTTCCTCCCATCCACCTCCAGGGGAACAAGGTACTCTCTCCGGAGGGACAGCCCCGCGCCCACCGTATAAACCAAAAACCCTGAGTCTGGGGCATCCAGCCCCCTAGAGGAGCTGGCCTGGGGCCCTTCTCTCTCTTGAGCAGTTGATAAGCTGCCAGCCCCTCTTGCGTGAGAAGCCTGCCCCTCGTCCGTCTGGGCCTCTACCAAGTTAACTCTATGCGGGTTCGGTCTGCTCAGTCTGTCCTTGAGCTTGGGGCACTGGGCCCGAACGTGGCCTCTTCGGCCGCAGTAATAGCAGCTCATGTCCTGTGGGTCCCCTCGAGCCGGTCGGTTGTCCCTGACGCTGGGCATTCCCCGTGGGAGGGGATTCCCCATATTCCCCCTTTGGGAGGTCCCAGGGTGACTCTCTCTCTGCATCGCGGCGGGCCTGTTCCTTTGGGGCTCCTCCCTGCCACCCCCTGACCGGCTCTTTACAAACTCATCGGCCAGCTGCCCGGCGTGTCGCGGGTTCTCTGGCTTTCTGTCCACCAACCACAGCCTCAGGTCGGATGGGCACCGCTCATACAGTTGCTCCAGTACCAGCAGTTTAATCAGGTCCTCCTTCATCTGGGCCCCACCAGCCCACTTGCTGGCGTATCTTTCCATGCGGACGGCTAGTTGCAGATATGAGATCTCAGGGGTTTTATCTTGACTCCGGAACCTTCCCCGGTACATCTCAGGAGTCAGCCCAAACTCACGTAGCAGGGCCCTTTTGAATAGTTCGTAGTCCCCTTTCTCTGCCTCTCCCAGTTGGCGGTACAATGCCACGGCTTTGGGGTCCAGTAAGGGGGTAAGGACCCGGAGTCTGTCCGCGGGATCAACCCGGTGCAGCTCGCAGGCCGTCTCAAAGGCCTCCAGGAAGTCATCCATGTCCTCCCCCTCCTTGTATGGGGCCATGATGCACTTATCAAAGCTCCGTGCAGTCCTGGGTCCCCCCTCACTCACCGCAGCCGGGGGTTCGCTGCCCTTCAATCTCGCCAGTTCCAGGTCATGCTGACGCTGTCTCTCATTCTCCTGTCTCTGTCTCTCATTCTCCTCCCGTTCCTGCTGACGCTGTCTCTCTTCACGCTGATGCTGTCTCTCTTCATGCTGTCTCTGTTGTTCACGATCCTCCAGCTCTCTCAGGTTTTAGCTCTTTCTCCCATTCCAGCCAATTCCGCTCCCCGGATGCCGAACGTCGCCGGGAGGATCCTCTGCTGGCCGGGGGGGCCACGGCGCCTTCGGTATTTGCTGGGCTCCTCCCCACCCTTCCCTTAGGCATAGGAAGGAGGGGTCTCGGGAAGCCCTCAGCAGCCGGCTGACCACTCCCAGCTGGGACAGACACTGGGGCCTGCGCTGCATTTGCCAGGCTGCTTCCCTGAGACACAGGGATCAGTTCATTCGCGCGATCTTCCTCCTCCAGCCGGGCAATGAGCTGTGCTTTGGTGAGCCTCCCAATGCGCAGCCGCCTCTGCTTGCACAGCTCCACCAGGTCGCTCTTAAGCCGCTTGGCATACATCTTCCTGCTGGCCACTCACCGGCCTGTGTGCTCACAGCTCCCCACAGTTCCCAGGGGGACCCCTAGTGTGCCAGCCCTTCTCGAGGTCACCGCCTCTCTGCCAGGGTCGAGCTGCAGACTCCTCCGCCCCTGGGACCACTCGCTGCGATCCCCCCGGGGGACCCTGTTACTGCAAAAGTCCTTCTCGCTGGTCACACACTCCCAGGGGTAATAACCGTCTCTCTCCCACTCTTCAGCCGGCCTGGTCCCCGTCAATCCCCCTTCGTTTTACTGCTCCCCAGTCACTTACTGCAGGAAGCGCCGTCCACGGGGTGCAGTAGATCCCACCGCTGCCACCAGTTGTCGCGGAGTATTGGGGGACTCAGGGCCCTGCACCCCCGGCTTCCTGCGATTCACCATGACTCTCAGCCAGCCAGTAGAGCAGAAGGTTTATTTGGATGACAGGAATACAGTCCAAGACAGGTCTTGCAGGCACAGACAACAGGGCCCCCCCTCAGTTAGGTCCAGCTTGGGGTCCCAGGGCATGCCAGCCCACCCCTATTTGGGGGGTCAGAGCCATCTCTGCCTCCCAGCCATCTCTCCAGCCTCCTTCCAGCCTGCTTCCAGCACTCTGCCTTCAGCGACCCCTCCCACAGCCTTTGTTCAGTTTCCCAGGCCCCGGAGTCACTTGACCTCCAATCCCCTCCTGGGTTCTCATGTTACAAGCTCAGGTATGTTCCCTTGGGCCGACTCCCATCCCCCGATGCAGACCATCCTAGTCACACTCCCCTGTCAGCATTCCCACACCCCAGCAAGAACAGTCCCAGTTCGTCACACAGTGTAATTAGAAACTGGTTTATGCCTTGAAGACCAACATTTACTATCCCTTCCAAAAATTGTGTTGTCATTAATCACAATAATTCTGGATAGCTACATTACTGTCCATGTGATACCCATATAAATGATCACCTCCCACAAGTTATCAAACTGCTATCAGATGGCAACATAACTGATCTGGGGCCAATTACCCTACAGTGAAAATGTCTATCTCCATTAACAATTATCCAGTGCTTACCCCGCCCCTTGAAAAAAGTCTTTGGGTAATGCTGGCAGAGGTAAATGTATAACACAGGACAGCAGATGAGAATTAATTCTATTTTACAATCCATAGCCACCTTCCTTACTTAAACGCTTAGCAATGAGGTAGCAAAGCGTTGTTTTTTTGTTTGGCTTTGGGCGGTAGGGGAGACAGAGAAAGGAAGCTACAAGATTACTGAAACTGCTATAAATGTACAACCGATACAATGGATACAGCGGAGAGATGGATCATGGAGACTGCACTATAGGCCTTTTCCAATATTCTCCTATTCTATGATCGTCCTACTTTTAAATGCCAAGGATATATGAACATCAAGGAATGTCACACAGTGAGATATAATGAATAAAGAGAATGTCTGCTTTTAAATATAATGTTAAATGCCATAAATGCTAACATCTAACTTCTGAATAAACATGTTCAAATCCAAAGAATTCAGAAAGGAAGAATTAAAACCCCTGCTATTTATCCTCTTACAATTTATATAAACAATTTATACTGCATATCTGAGTCATCCTACAGTCTTTGGCCCTAAATCCATCTCCTTCTCACTTCCAAGGGAAGGATTGTAATTTGACTTCAAATGGAATTGGATTGGGATCTAAACGAGTCTCTCTCCAGCTATCAGTTATAATATGTGACCATTTTTCTTGGGGCGGGGGGGGGGGGTTGTTTGTTTGTTTTCCTAGATAGTCCAACTTTAGAGGAACTCTGCAAAATAGACTAAGTTTACCTGGGCAATGCAAAGCCTTTATCAAACCAACTCTTTGTTTGTTTGGGCAAGTCTTCACCAGGGGAGGGGGGGGCAGTCGATTTAAGATACGCAAATTCAGCTACGCAGTGGCTGAATTCGACGTATTGGAGCCAACTTACCCCGCTGTGAGGACGGCGGCAAAATCGACCTCCGCGGCTCCCCGTCAACGGCACTTACTCCTACCTCCGCTGGTGGAGTAAGCGCGTCGATTCGGGGATCGATTGTCGTGTCCCGATGAGACACGATAATTCGATCCCCGAGAGATCGATTTCTACCCGCCGATTCAGGCGGGTAGTGTAGACCTAGCCTTTGTTTTTTTCTTTCCATCCTTTGTTTTGCTGGAATCTCAAAAGTCAACAATTGCTGCATATTTCACCAAGACCAGTAACAAAAGGAGGCAGTAAATGGGACATGGAAAATCATGATTACGGAAGTCAAGAGAAAGTAAGAAGGGATGAGAGCTATGAAACATGGAAATCAGAGTTGAAAGGGGAAGCACAGAGGGAAAGCTCAGTGGGTCCTAAAAAGAGATTTTTTTGGCCCAGATCTTGAGAATTAACAGCTTTTGTTGAGAAATGTGCAACATTTCCATATTTCACCAATCAGACCACATTAGATATCCTGCTTGCAGGATATCATGTTTCAAGGCCGTTTTCCTGGCAGTGTTTTGTTGTCCCCACCATGTTGCCAATAAATCATAACTTTCTGAACCATTGCTCATCCTGCTTCTAGGCCTGCAACTCTCCATTTAATCAACTGCTTTCTGCTCAGTCTAGGTCAGTGGTCAGCAACCTCTGGCACGCGGCTCGCCAGGGTAAGCACCATGGCGGGCCGGGCCAGTTTATTTACTTGCTACGTCCGCAGATTCAGCCGATCGCAGCTCCCACTGGCCACGGTTCACCGTTCCAGGCCAATGGGGGCGGCGGGAAGCCGCAGCCAGCACATCCCTCGGCTCGCGCCACTTCCCACAGCCCCCATTGGCCTGGAGTGGTGAATCGCGGCCAGTTGGAACCGCGATCGGCCGAACCTGTGGACGCAGCAGGTAAACAAACTGGCCCGGCCCGCCAGGGTGCTTACCCTGGCGAGCCGTGTGCCAGAGGTTGCCGACCCCTGGCCTAGGTGATAAGGGAAAAGTGAGAAGAGAGCAGAGATCAAACAAAAAAGCAAGTCTCACAGCACAGAACTGAAATGGACATTGGCCAAAGCTTTCTAATTTGAGAGCCTAAAGTTAAGCCCCTAAATCAGGGCCTGCTCAAAAAGCTCATTGGAAATTAGCTTCAATGAGTTCTGGATTAGACTCTAAATGGCCTGATTTTCAGAGGTGCTGAGCACCCCAACTTTAACTGACGTCAGCAGAAGCTGCAGGTGCTCTGCTCCTTTGAAAGTCAGGTCACTTATTTAGCTACCTAAAATCAGGCTCCCAAATTCGACAATTGTGCGCAGTGCGCCCATGCTGCAATGTGATGGAAACAGAAGTGACAGAGGACACGAGAGAAGGTGAATTTTTTTTTTTTTTTAATCTCTCAGGAAAGGGAGCCTAATTCAAATTCGTACTTGATAATACTAAGGGTATGTCTAGACTGCCCCACAATTCAGATCACAGGGGTGCAAATGGCAGTGCACCCCAAGTGCTGTACTGTATCTCCCCCATGTGGACACTGTGGGCACAACAAAAAGGTTTCTACTTCTTATTAATGTAATCCTGGTTGAAGATATTAATGCGAAGTAGGAACCTTTCAGTTCTAACCCGCAGCATGCACAAGGGGAAGTTACAGTGCAGCACTTTGGGGCACACAGCCACTCATTCCCCCATAGTGAGAATTATGGGGCAGCGCAGATATGCCCAAAGTTGACTGTGGCAGAAGCCTGGCTCAGTAGCTGATGGGAGATAAAGCTGATTCCTTCCCAGGGTAACAGCTTGACTGGCAAGAAGGAAAGCCACCAAGTAGATATTAATGTACCTAAATAAATGTCAAGTAGAAATTCCAGGCTAATTTTATACACATAATTCTTATTATAGTCAGGGTTGGTAGCACACCTATTATTAAGGTTGCCCAACACTTTCCATTATAAGACACTGTTTTTAACTGGTTATAATTTAGCCAAACTTTTAACTGCTTTAACGGTTGAAATTTTCCATGCCAGTGGCCTGCCTCGGGATGAGGAAACTTTTATTGGAAAATTTCAGCCAAAACAGTTGACCCATTTCTGAGAACAAGGCCAAGGAAAATACTTTGTTTTGCCAATGATAAAAAGAAATGTGGTGACCTTCCCTTTGAAAAGCTCTAGCTTTGAATGAATCATGGATCTGACTTGCAGAAATGGTCAGCACTCACAACTGTGACTGAAATCAATGGCAGCTGTGCTTTGAACATACACAGTGCTATTGTAATCCTACATACTCTGTAAACTCAGGTCCTGGGTGTCTGAAATTGGGCACCCAACATTTAGTAGATGCATCTGACTTTAATCTCTCTACACCTCACTTTCCCATCTGTAAAATGGGTATAATACCCCTGATCCCACAGGGGTGCTGTGAAGACAAGTTAATATTTGTGAAGCACCCAGATAATATAGCGATGAGCACGAGAGAAAAGCCCATGAGCAACTTAATAATTCTGACTTGAGAGCAGAATTTGAGTCATATGCCATAAATAAGCACTAGGGTCATTCATTGCTCAAAAAGGATAAAACAAAATACAATCCTGTGCTCCAAATGAAGCAGGAATCCTGCTGAAAAAAATGGTATGTTACCATATAATTAAAGACTGTATCATAATGCACACACACAAGGAGGCCAAATTAAGGTTGCCCAGGCAACCTTAATTCTGGCACTTCCTAACTTTTGAGTGCTTGATTTTGCAATCTCAATAATGTTCTGCTAATGTAGGGTTTTTTGGGTAATAGTTTATATACATTTATGATTATATAAAGTAGATACTAGGGGAAAGAGGTTTTCAAAGACATTCTGTGTTGGCTTTACTCTGCTCCCATTATAGCCATGGTCGTTGAACCATGCTTTTGAAAAAATCTCACCCCAGATTTATAATGTAATTTTATACAGCCCTATATTTTCTTCTTGAAATCATTCCTGCAGCAACAGGAATTATGTCCATAATATCATGCCCTGGATGCCTATGTTAAAGAGTTTCTTTTGTCCTAATAGTTCATACACAAAACCCGCCTGAAGCTGGCAACAGTCCAACAAAATCCAAGTTCAGTTAATCCATTTTAAAAAAAGAGTGGGTACTTCTGTATGTGCACTACCCTGCAATCTAAACTAGCAACTGTGAAATACAGTCATTATCTTACAGCACTGATCTAATTTTCTACTGAATGCCCTAAAATGAGGGGTTTCTTTAAAATACAAAATACAAGGACTGGGACTTAAAAATGATAATTTGACAGCACTTAAAACAGAATTTATTTATTTTTTATTCCCATCACATTAAATAACACCAACTGACAGCAACTCTACACGCTGCATGAATGGAGATGCATTTGCTGACTGCAGGAAATCTCAGAGATATAATGCAGTGGGAGACTGGTATTATGCTCATTAGATCACTAAGCAGCAGCACTTATAAACAGAATATTTAACTAGAATCCTCAAAGATATTCTAATGCAGCTGCCATAATGTACTTTGAAATTTTCCACCTAATGCAAAAATGCAAGAGACAAGAAGTCATCTCCCTTTAAAGCATGCAGGTTCAACGTGAATGTTACCTGATTAACTCACTTTGTTATTAATTTAAATTAATAAAGAAAACAAATACGGTATGCCACCATTTGTTAATATTAATGTTGAGGTCATGTAGGAAGAACTCTGTATATCATTTGGCTAGTAGATTTAAGTGGGATTTAATAAAATATCACAGGAAGAAATCAGGGAGTAGGATGATAGGGAAAGAGTATTTCCTTATGGGGCTTACAAAGGGTAAAGAAAACAAGATGACTATATTATATAATGTACATAATGTATAATTCATTAAGAGCCGACAAGATTATTAAAGGGAAAAACCAAAACCCATCAGTGATGTGCTTCTGAATTCAATAAAGAAAGAGAACCGTCTTCTGCTGTATTCCCTTTTTAATTCCCTACCGGATTTAATTCTCTAATTCAGTACTGTCATTCTTACCCACGTCATATCATACACAAGCAATACTCATTAAAGAGAAATGTGAATTTGCCATGAGGCGACCTATATAATATTACTCAGTGAACTCAGTCTAGGTCCTAAAGTGAGTGTGGTATCCACCTTATTGGGAAATTTCAACACCACTACAACTCGACCCCTCTCTCAAAAGTTCCAGTATAGAGCCCAAGATCTGACTGCATATGAAGACCGG
This sequence comes from Malaclemys terrapin pileata, assembly GCF_027887155.1. Taxonomy (NCBI): domain Eukaryota; kingdom Metazoa; phylum Chordata; order Testudines; family Emydidae; genus Malaclemys; species Malaclemys terrapin. The sequence continues at coordinate 327,198,345 of NC_071505.1, forward strand.
ACAGAATCATCCTGCTCACATCCAGAGGAGGTATTGCCCTCTAGGTCAAACCTGAAGTTCAGCACTGGCTGAGCAATACGGGGGAACCCATACTGCAGCTGACTATGTCAGACCTCATCTGGGTATAAGCAGATGACAGCAGTCTCCATGGTTATCAAACTGGCTCCTTTCTCCAGCACTGAAATTAACTTAAAAAAAATAAAATCATTTGAAAAGTCAGGCAAATAAATGGAAAGTTAAATTGTCTGAAAAAAAAAATCTGCAAAAGCTGGAAAGCAAAGATACATTCCCAAGGGGGATAAATTCACAGTACGCAAGACATTCCTATAATTTCCACTGGTGCTCATTGTTCTAGCATTAGGATGAGGATGGAACTCTCCAGATATTCTTCTGGCTGTAATAAGTAATTCAGAAGGAATCCATCATAATTTTGCAGGAATTAATGTCCACTTAATATAAAGCATTACCAAATCTACTGCTTAACAGACAGCTTTACAGACGGCTACAACTGGAATTAATTGATGTCATCTGTACACGAGGAAGAATCCATTTGTGACCCAAATGCTGTGGAATTTAGCATAATTACACACTTTATCGTTTGGGTGATTTTTTCATTAAATTAGGAGTTCACAGTATGGTTACAGTCTAATCACTTGATTACATTTACCTCTTGATGAGCATTTCCCCACAACTAACCCTGAAGAGAACAACCTTGGCAATCCAGCCAAGCTATGAGAAATATGAAGGATGTTTCAAACTTAAAGGTCAGGCTACCCAAGGCAGAGTAGACAGGTGAACATCCACATTGCACTAAGCGAACCATTAAGGAGACCACAGTGTGGGTGCATGACAAATACATAGAGTGAGACAATGAAATAGGACTAAAGGAGCCATACTGGGGGAAGTCGGACGTACTCCACTCTAATCAGTCCTTCTTCAAGGAATGAGATCACAGTAGCACCCAAAAATAATATACACCCTTTAAAAAATGACTCATGTAAAATATAAATATGCTCCCAGCTAAGCAGCTATGAAAAGTGTGCCTGTTCAGTTCAATAGTGAGACAAATGCATCATTTCCATGAAGCACGAAACAGATTATATTAGGGGAAGTGAGAATTGTCTTCCCTTTCAGTGCATGTAGTTGGGGAGGCACTGTGGTGTTTATTTAGAGAAAGGCTAATTAGGTATGAAGCCAATAAGAATAAAAGCCCTCTAATGTGCTAAAAAATACAATTAGTAAAGAATCTGCATGAACTGCAGCTAAAAACTTGTTCTTAAGGGGAGTCAAGGGACACATAAGGATCCAGCTCCAGTTCTCTGAACCACTGACTCATGAAACAGTTTGTCTTCGTGCCAGACCAGCTTCCTGTGAATATAATGATGAAGCTATGGACTGTACGGCCTCGTGGGTCAAAAAGGAATCCCTGACTAATTGTACTGACATGGTTATGAAAGTTTCATGTCCGGACATCGAGTCACCTGAGGAGAGAGGCATCGGGGGAGTGGAACGGGGTTTGCTTCTTTTCATGCCATAAGGTGTAAGTCTGCATCTCAAATACCAGAAGGATAGAAACTTGCCCAAAGGATAAAATTACCCAAAAATGACAGCAGGGGGGAAGGGAAGGCTGAGCTATACAACACTATTAGTACACAGAGAATCTCACAAATGAGACAGAGTAACACAACAGGCTAAATTCTGCTTTCCCCTCACTGAGGCGCGCTGGTAGGAGTGGGAGCAGAGATGAAACAATCGGCTGGCAGTTCCCCAATCCTTCTGCTAGGACAAGGAGGGCTGTCTTTTAGGGCCCTGAAGGCAGGCTGGGTGCCATCAGGCACAGGAGCATTGAGGTGCCAGTCAGAGCCAAGCACGGACAGGGGAACTAAGCAGGAATGGAGCAGAGAGAAATGAGCTGCCTCAAGGAAAAGAGGAGCCCTAGAATTGAGCTACCAGACAAAAGGGGAGAGAACAGCAGGAGAAGGGTCTAAGCAGAGCTGCACTAAGTTGCCACTCAGAGATAGTGAGAGGAGAAGGGACTGAGCAGAGCAAGGGAATGGAGACAGGGGTCAAAGGAGCAGGGGGAGGAGAATGGGCTGTGCCGAGCAACAGAACAGGGAAGCCAGTCAGAAGGGAAGGAGCAGGAGCTTAAGAGTAATAATAATCCGATTAAGTTCCTAAAAGTATCATATGAAAGTGTGGCAGACCTCTGGCACCTGGCACATTGCAACCCTGGCTCTCTGCAAAAGGAGCACCCCACTGTGCTGGAGCCCGCAATAATACTGCAAAGAAATTCAAAAAAGTCCCATTGCTAGAGACATTCAAATCTGGATTTAACAGGACTCTCTAGGAAATACTGCAGTGGGCAAAGGAAAGAACAAGACCACCAGCTCAGGGTCATTTCTATCTCTGATTTCTAAGACTCTGCGAAGTCCTCCTAGTGATCATTACAAAAGTCTAGAATTTGATTCCTTTTATAAATATATTAAATAAAGTATTCCACAATCACTTATTTACTCCCACCCCTGCACTTACACAGTGTGTCATGTACCGTGACCAAAACAGTCAGACCACTTTTTAACACCCTTCCCCTCATAAAAATCAAAAGGATAATTCCTCTGTAGACATCAGAATACAAAAACCTGCTCCTTCAGTGAACAAAGGCTACCAGCATCCCTTGAGATATCTATTGCACTGTCTTGCCAAGCTCACAATTCACTGCTCGACATTCAGTAATAAATATGTAGCACATTTATCCTTTTCAGAGTTCTGCTGAATCCCATTGCATTAGATAAAAATATGACCCAGCCAAATCCCCTTCCAAAATCCAGAAAATCGTTCCACTCTGAGGTGTATATTCTAATCTCGATGTGCTGGGTATTATTTGAATAATGGGCTCTAGCAGGAGCTAGACACATAAATACTCTGTGCATTAAAATAGGAATAGTAGGAGTATTCCTAGGAGCCCCAGTCAAGGACCACAGTCCCATTGTGCTAGGCGCTCTACAGGCACAGAACAAGAAGATGGTAAGGTCCCTAAATTTCTGCATTAAGAGTGATGAGCAATCTGACCCTGGTTCAGTAAAGCCCTTAATAACATGCTTAACTTTAAGCACATGAGTACCTCATTGGCTCCCAGCATTTTGCGGATTAAACCCATGATAAACTTTTCACTTTGATAATTCATGAACTAACATCAATTCCCAAATCATCTCCTTATATCTGCTCCCAGAAGTCGATCTGCTGGCGTGATGCTCATCAATGCACTTTTGGATACGTGTTCCTTAAACGGATAGGCACTAGGCACATTTTGTTATATAGGGTGAAAGCGGTTGGGAAGGGGTGTGAGCTACTGAACTCTGATAGCATCCCACACAGATGAGCACTGGGTGCTGTGTGCTCCCAGTCAACTGGAGGCTACTGCAGCAGTTGCTCCTAAGAGGAAATGGAAGGGGGGGAAGTGAGTAGGAGGATTTTGCAAGGGATGAAAACAGATGACAATAATCCGCTCTCAAACTCTGAGTGGGAAGGGGGAGGAGCTGGATCATTATCAGCTCCTTTGACACCAGAGCTGGTGTAAACTCATGCCCACGGTATACACACACTCTTCAGAATGTGCAGCCATAAAGCCATACCCAGGGACTACCTGAACAGTCAGATGTTGAATATCTATCTGTGGGACAGCAAGTGAGTCATAAAGGAAAATAACTGTTCAAATTTTCAAAGGGGTGTGCTTCCAAGTCTGGTGCATGTAAAAAAAGTGCACATGAACTGAGACCTGTTAAAATATTTAAAAAGTCACTCTCGCCCAGGACAATCAGTCCTGCTTGAGAGGAAAACAAATGGAAATTACCATGCGGAGTGTTTAGGGCCCACATGAATTTGAGGTGGGATTTTTCAAAAGCACTCAAGGGATTTAGAAACAGAAGTGCCATCCGATGGACCAAAGGGACTTGTGCTGCGCTGTCACTTAGAACAGTAATAGCGCAATGTGGGCCAAGATGAGAAAAAGAAAGCAGTCCCGGGAAAAGTGCAAAGTAAGACCCGTTCAGATGGGCTATCTCCCCATCTGCCAGCCCGGAAGAGAAGAGGCAGCAACGCTAGGCAAACAACTTCTTTATATATCTTAATTCCCTATCTAAAATAGAGATGATTATACTTCCTTATCTCACACTACACTTGTGAAGGCAAATTCATGAAGACCTGAATTCAGCAAAGCACATAACTAATCCCATCCTTGTTCAGCAAAGCACTTAAGTATGTGCTTAAACCTCACTGAAATCAGTGGGATTTAAGTGTTTTGCTGAATCAGGCCCTAATGTTTGGGAGATGCTTAGATTGGGGGGGGGGACAGGGGGAGGGGAAGAGGCCCTCTCAGAGGTCCAGAGAGGCCTGGGCCACTTCCAGCTTTTGAGGTCCCTAGTCATAATAAATATAAATGAAGACACATGAAAACAAAATAAGGCACCAAAAAAGAGAGACATAATTTGAATATTTTTTTATTTAACAAATGCGTTTCTAGCCTTTGTGCAAATGCACTAATTATTGAGGAAAAATATAGCTTTTGTGCGCATAAAAACAAATTGCGAAACTTATCAAATGCCAAAAAATTAACAAGTGTCTAAATTTGAGGCCCCCTTTGAGCTTGAGGCCCAGGCCAAATGGCCCTCCTGCCCCCCTTCGACTGGCCCGGGGAGGGGGACATAAAATTGCCTACAATAGATAGGGCCAAGGGCACTAAAATGTATATGAATTGGCTGGAGAAAGTTTCAGGAGGGGAGGGGAAAAGGAAATAGCACTAAAAATGTAAGACAGCTTTCCAGTTAATTGAAGATCAGAGGTAAGTGGAATCAGAAAATTAAATGGGACTGAAGGTATGTTAGGTTCACAGCAGAAGGCAGGAGATTACTTAATAGTCTTACACAATTAAATTAATTCTCTTTAATCTTTTAAACATTGTAAACAAGATCTCTGTATCCCTTGAAAATTACCTTTTAAAATCTGGGTAAATACATTAACTAATCCTGAAATCCACAAAATACCAGTTTATTTATTTTATTTTATTTTTTAACAAAAACCAAGCAAAGAAGAGCTTTGTAAACAGTTTTGACCTTTAGAGAGCCCAGCACTCGATATATTTATTCCAAAAATGAAAAACCCTTTGAAACTGCTAGGAACAAAATGGTCATTTACATGGAATTGGCTGCATTATTGCTACACTTCATTTACAGTAATCAAGAGTATGCACCCTAAATGTTAACAGCATTCCACAGAGGAAAAAAACAAAACAACTATTGCCAGTAGCTAGAGACAAAGTAATTAGACGGATAAAACTGTTACTCCTGGTTCCTGGAGTATGGTTCTCAGTCTAATGTTAAGTCCAAACTAAAAACATGCAGGGGACAAAGTAGTGGTATCACCATTTATGGGTGGTTCGTAGTTTACTTAGGGTTGCCAGCTTTCTAATGTCTGAAACCCAGACCCTCTGCCCTGCCTCTTCCCTCGAGGCCCTGCCCCTGGTCCGCCTCTTCACCCAAGTTCCCACCCTTGCTCCACCTCTTCCCTCAAGGCCCCTCCCCGCATCGTTCACTGCTCTCCCTCCGCCCCCTTCCTCATTGCTGGATCCTCTCCACTTCCCTCCTTCCCCCACTCCCAGCTGGGCCCCCCTCCTCCTGGGCTGGGCCAGGAGCTGCAGCCCCTGACGCGAAGACTGCCTGCCCATGACAGGCAGGTAGGAAGTAGCCCCAGCTGAGCAGGGTCTGGCGTGGATTGATGACCTGGTGCCTCCCTCTCCCTCTCGGGTAACCAGTGCCAGGTCCTCATTTTTACTGGACTTTCTGGCCAAAAACCAGACACTTGGCAACCCTAAGATTACTACTACCAATAACCCGATCATTACTGTCAATATTTCATCTAAAAACATAGTGAAACTAACAAAGGATCATTCTATCTGCAAGTTTATGCCAATTACTAGTTCTCAAATCTATTTTTTACTTGTCTACTGTTTTAATAAGGGAGTGCTGCACATACAGGTGTACATGTAAATGGGCAGCATGATGTTCTGAAGTTACTGTGTATATTGCTTACTCAGAGTTGCTGGATGGAGTAAAATCTGTTTCTGGGTTTTCAGACACTGTACCATAATGAAAATTTACTCCAAATTTTCTCCTTTTACTTAAGTGTTTTATTTAAGGTTTAAAACAAACAAAAGGAAGTATTTCTTCACACAACACATAGTCAACCTGTGGAACTCTTTGCCAGAGGATGTTGTGAAGGCCAAAACACTTTGGGGGATGACTAAAACATTTCCTTGCGGTGCTGGGAACCCAAACACCATGATCACTGTGCTAGACACAGAGCATGAGAACCAGAAATTAAAGACTGACTAAAAAAAGAGAAACTAACCTGCTTAGTTTCATACTCCAGTATGAAAGGCAGTAAGTAAACCAACAGGATACAGTAAGATCCTACAAGGTAAGGGAGCAGCCTTCTTTAAAAGAATCATTATAATTGTTTATATCACATAAAGCAGAAAGTTGTGACAAGTCAATGAAACTTTCCTTTACTAGCTTGGAGCCAAAACATCAGACACTGTTGATAGAGCCTTTCATGGATACAAAAACGTGGCTCTGCAACTGATCCACATCCGCCAGAACCAACATGCATCCAACCCACGATCTGCTAGCCGTCTTTTATGTGTATCCGCATCCCCACCTGCAGCAGGAAGGGGAGGGCGGGGTCTTGCAGGGAAGAGATGGCGTGAGGGTGAGGGCTCGGGGATGGGGTGTCGCATCACATGCTGCTCCCAGGGGCTCACAAGCGAAGGCAGCAGCAGTGCGTGTTGCATCACAGCAGGGTGCAGGGGTAGGACGGCGGGCTGGGGGCACGGCCAGTGCTGCCAGGCCAGGCCATGGTGGGGACGCTGGCACTGCCCGAGAGGCCCGAACTGCTGGACAGGAAGCGGCGCAGCAAGCGGGTGCTGGACAGTACCGACTCCAGCCTGCTGCCCAGCCCCAGCCACTGGCCGCTGGCCACCGGCGCCAAACGCACTGCACCCCATGAACTGCCCAAGCTGGACGCCGCGGGCCAGGTATCACTGGTGAGCAGAGCCCTGCGTGGTTCTATCCGCATCCGATCCACTACCCGCAAAAATAGTCCGCAGATATCCACGGATATGAAGCAGATATCCATGTATTTGCAGGGCTCTAACTATAGACCATACTAATCTACTTCTTTCTGTTTCTAATTGCTGCCTTAATAACCCGGCCTAAAGCCCAAAATTTGGAAATCAGTTGCTCAGAATCATTCCCATCACCAGAAAAGTTCCTTGTATTGCATTTAAAACAAGAACATGATGGCATGTTTTTTTATTGACAGGACAATTACGCTAAGAAAACAGCACTTAACGTAAACTGATGGCTGCTGAAACTATTTAATGGGGTAAGTCAAGAGATAAATATTGATCTCAAGTGCCTTGGCAAAGTTAAACAGAGGGACAATCTTCTTATTCTGTGTTTGTACAGTAGCTAGCACAATAGGGTTCTGGTCCAGGACTGGGGCTCCTGGGTGCTAATGCAATACAAATAACAATACATCATAATTAATTGGAAATCTGAACAACAAACAGAAATAGTTACAGACAGTGCCCTGGGGTAATTTACAAACTAAAGGCCCACGCATGCAATGAGGTTTGTGCAGGTTCACCCATGCAGAACTCTAGAGTATCAGGTCCTATATGGATATGCACGTTCCAGTTCTGTTTGTAAAATAAGAGCCACAGAAACCTATAATAAGCAGTTTTGCCATTCCATTGACTTTAGCGGACCTGTACCCAGGAAATAAGGCATACGTTTTTAACAGTGATGGTAATTACCCATTGGAACAATTTACGAAAGGGTCGTGATGGATTCTCCATCACCGGCAATTTTGAAATCAAGGCTGGATGTTTTTCTAAAGACATGCTCTAAAATTATTTTGGGGAAGTGCCATGGCCTCTTGTATACAGGTGGCCAGATTAAATGATCAGACTAAATGGCCTTGCAATCTTTGAATCCTCAGGGAGCACTGTCAAAATGTATCAGAAGGCAAAAAGTGGCCCAATAAAGATTGAGATAGCTTTTCCCAAAGTGTCGAGGTGACTTAGGAGCACAACTTCCTGATTTAGGGTGGGATTCTTAAAACATCTGAGTCTTCCCAATGGCAGCACAATCTTTCCTGCCCAGCAAAGACTTTACATTAAAATTAAATCATTGTTTTGTTTTCTCAGAACAGCACACTAAGCCAGATTTTTGGAATATCATTCCTTCCCAGAAGGCTGAAAGGAATGATCGTCACTATGAATACAGATCTGTCGAGTATCTCCAATTCAGTTAACTGTAAAAAAAAAATTTTTAAAAAAAAGTGGTGACTATTTGGAATAAATGTATTAGTTTAAACAGTTGCTGTGATTCGGCAGGTTTCCTTGGAGATTAGAATGGGAAAGAAGTGGGTCCTGAAGGAAATTCCTCTCCTTTAACATCCTCGCACTTCAAGCAGAACGCAACTGTTTTATATAACACTGGGCATTTTGATACCGACTTCCATCATATGCACCCTCAGCGCTTTGCAACCATTCATCAAGCAAGCCTCACCACACTCCTGTGAAATGGTAATCATTAGACTCATTGTACAGATGGGGAAAGTGACGCATGAAGAGGTTAGGCTCACTGTCTGGGGGATGCTTTTCCCCTATATAATTTACTCTAAGTGACCCTAACATTTTTATTTTTGTTTTAGAAATCACAATAAATAAAAGCAATAAAGCCTAACCAAAGCACTAGGGCCCATGCCATCGCTTATATATCACATACAAAATAAGCAACCCAATCAGCCTAAGCCCTTAGTAATATCCAGCCATAATCAAGAGTAAAACAGACCAATAACCTATTCAGCCACGGACCCCGCCCTATTCCATCTCTGTTCCTCTTTTCCCCAAAAGCCTGGTAAAAACAGAGGTCCTTGCAATCTGTCATAACTTCCAGCCTCTTCTTTTATCCAGTATAGCAGTGGTTCTCAACTCGTGGGTCAGGACCCCAAAGTAGGTCATGACCCCATTTTAATGGGGTCGCCAGATCTGGCTTAGACTTGCTGTGGACCAGGGCTGAAAATGAAGCCCAAGCCCCACCACCTGGGGCCGAAGCCGAAGCCTGAGGGCTTCAGCCCTGGGTGTCAGGACTCAGGTTACAGGCCCCCTGCCTGGGGCTGGATGCATTTCATCACAAATGTCTGAGAAGAACATTGGGAATAACATACAGAGATAGGAACACGAATGAAGAAGTCAGAAAAATGACTGGACAAGGCAACCACTCACAAATAATCTGCAAAAGAAGACCTCAGTGACTGGGACATGTGCTGAGAATGGAAAAAGAACGCTTTCCAAATGCAGTCCTTGAATGGAAGCCAGAAAACGCAAGAAGAAAGAGAGGAAGACTGCGAATAAAATGGAAATGAACAGTTCTGAACAACTTCAAGCACCTCAACATGAAATAGGAAGATTTGGAGAGAAGGGCAGCTGACAGGGAAGGATGGCAAATGTGGGTAGCCCAATGTGCAGCAAAGCACGGGAAGGACTAAGGCAGGGGCGGGCAAATTTTTTGGCCTGAGGGCCACATCAGGTTTCAGAAATTGTATGGAGGGCCGGTTAGGGGAGGCTGTGCCTCCCCAAACAGCCAGGCATGGCCTGCACCCTGCCCCCATCCTCCCTGACTTCTCGCCCCCTGCCGCCCCTCCCCCAGACCCCTGCCTCATCTACGCCCCCCTGCTCCCTGACTGCCCCCGGAACCCTAATCAACTGCCCCTTGCCGCCCCATCCAACCCCTCTCCTCATTCCTGACTGCCCCCCCCCAGGACACCTGCCCCATCTACACCCCCCAGCTCCCTGAGGGGCCGCGGAACCCTCACCCCGACTGCCCCCTGCCACCCCATCCAACCCCCCCTCCTTTCTGACTGCCTCCTGCACCCATTCAACCGCCCTGTTCCCCGCCCTCTGACCACCCCGCCCCCTGACCACCACCCCGAACTCCCCTGTGCTCTATCCAACCCCCCCTGCTCCCTTACCACGCTGCCTGGAGCACCGGTGGCTGGCAGCACTACAGCCGCGCCACCTGGCTGGAGCCGACCACGCCATCGCGCAGCACAGAGCACCAGGTCAGGCCGAGCTCTACAGCTGCCCTGCCCAGCCGCAGAGCATTGCGCCGGCGGCACAATGAACTGAGGCTGCAGGGGAGGGGGAACAGCAGGGGAGGGGCTGGGGGCTAGCCTCCCATGGCAGGAGTTCAGGGGCCGCAGGCTGGATGTGGCCCGCGGGCCGTAGTTTGCCCACCTCTGGACTAAGGTCTAAAGTAAGGTCGGTGGCTGAATCCCTGGGGCTTTGGCGCCTCCCCACGCACACACACACCTGGGGTGGTAGGGCATGGCTTGGCCCCCTCTTCCCCACCCAGGGCAGCAGGGCTCAGGCGGGCACAGGCTTCGGTCCCCGCTCCTGGGGTCATGTAGTATTTTTTGTTGTCACAAGTGGGTCGTGGTGCAATACCCCTGTGGTATAGTTATATGGCTATAACCTTCAGTGCAGACAAGCTCTTAGGGAATCAAACACCCTCCCTGTTAATCAGTCAACAAGGAGAAACAAAGCCAGGTGTAATCAGCATAACGAAAACTCCTTAAAGCTTTCTTCATAAGCCCTCTAAAGGCATGAAATTAGAGCTGGTGAAAAAAAAAACCTACAGAAATATTTTCCAAATCTTTCATATTTTTTAAATCAAAATTTTCTAAAAATACTGACCATTCTAAACCAGTTGAGAAACAGCAAATGTCTTTCACAAAAAATGTAGAAAAATCCCGGCAAAAATATTTCCACTGAAATTTTGAAAAGTCAAACATTTTGACCAGCTCTATTACAAACACACTTTGAACACGAGAGTCCTTTAGCAACAAACCTCCTTTAGAAATTGTATCAGCACAGATGAGTCATGCATGTGCCGAACCAAGAAGCAGAAGCATAGCTGAAAATGTCTAATTGGTCTTCAAACCAGGGAATAAAGTGACTACTTACACATCTACAGTCCTTCCATCCCCCTAAGTGTTCTCTAATTGTTTAATTTCTAACTGTGTTTCTTCTATGGTGCAGTTTGGTTGATGAATAGCTTACTTCCTGTACTCTTTTTAGGCCTTAGTGGCACTGCAAGAAATTGCACTTCTCCCCTCTTAACTCTGAGGCTAGATGCTCACTAAGTGTGATGCTTTCCCCTTCCTGTTCCTGCAGTTGAGTATTTTAATCTTTCTCTAGTGCTGCCTACAATTCAGAGTGCTCTCTGTTCAAATTAGTGGATTCTGCCTTGTGATCTCTTTCAGGAACCCAGTGTCCCTGAATGGCATCCACTCTTTGAGGGCACTGAATCTTTCCATCTAGTCACATATTCATTTCTGCACACTGGTGATATCCAGATGTCTGCATTATCTGAGCAGCTTCTGACCACCAGAGAAATTTCTGGCAGTGTTCAAGTTCTAGCTAGAGCTCAGAAGGCTGGGACCCCTTGCTGGAACCTCAACTCTTTTAATTTGGGGGCTGGGCCACTGAACCAAACTCTTGGGAGACTTGGGTCCTAATCCCTGCTCTGGTACAAACAACCTATGTGACTTCAGGCAAATCAGTTTCTCTCTGTGCCTCAGTTCCCCATCTGTAAAATGGGGATAATAGCAGTGTCCTGGCTCACACGGGTGTTGTGAAGATAAACACATGAAAGTTTGTGAGAGATATGAAGGAGGAAGAAATCTTCCTAGAGCTCGCTGAAGTTTCTCTCTGTCCAAGGCATCAAACCACTGGCAGGAGAAAGTCAGTTTAGACAAACCGGGGGGGGGGGGGAGCGGTGTGAATGAGGGAGGGCAAAATCCCATGAAATAGCTGAGCCAGCCTGAATGAATTTCTCAGTCTGAGATTTATAGTGACAACAGGAAGAAGACAAGAGTCTCCTCTGCACTATAATAATATAACCGTTCGGCAATTTGCCTGCTATCGTGGCCTGTGGCCAATAAAAAATAAGGCCAATAAAATGATGTGGCTCGCTATCCTTTGTGTCTGTCTCTGCTAACGCATAGTTATTATAGCATGAATTTAAAGCCCTGTTGGACCACTAGAAAATCCGAGCAGGACACAGAAGCTCAGATGATCCCTAGCCGGAGGGGCTTTCAACACTCATTTGGCTTTTAATTATGAAATCTCTATCCCACTCTCTCTCTCTCTCCATCATACAACAAGCTCCTGGGAGCACTGAAGAAAAACCTTCCACAAACAATCTATCCTCCCCCACTACCCACACACACATATAGACCTGCTTGGCACCTGTCTCGTGGGGAATGCATTGAGGGATGGATGGTGAATTACCTCTCCATGAGGAAATACTTCCCCACGCTATTTTCCCCACTGATCAGCCCAGACAAGGTGAAATTCCAGACCACTCTGTCTCTGAGAATTCAACTTGACTTTCATAGCTTAATACACCTTGTGACCCTAAGTCACCAATCCAAACTTTGTAACTTTATTTACAAAATCACAACTCAAATACTGTCTTTTCTTTTCAGTGTGACACATGGCCATGCTTTTAGAGGCTCTATAAATACATTGAACGGCTCCAGTCAGCACTCTGCACTTGGAGTTATCAATGGCTTTTATGAAGTCTTCTTTATTTAACAGCTTTTACCTTTTATTTAACTCAGCTAAACACCAGTCCTACTCACTCTCCACAAATAGCCACAGTCTCCTTTTAAACTGCCCAGTTTTAAAGCACATTATTTCTTTTCAGTCATTTTTTCCATTCTCTGTGAGGAAATTTCATCACACCTCAGGAGGTGCTCACTCCTGAGATTGAACTACCTGTTAAAGATAAAACTAGCAACAGGCTGTCAAGGAAGCAGACACTAATACACAGCACCAGATCTCATTAGTGCATTGGTGGTTGCTGCTGCTTGTAGGTGATGAGAAGAAATGCAGTCCATTTGTTCTGAATGCATGTACTGAAGGCACATAGTTTAATATCCTCAGTACCGTCGGGAGAAAAAATACATTAAAAATTGTGATGTCCCTAATAGGGGCCATATAAGTACTTGGCTAGACAGATTCTGGCCCTATTAAGGATTCCCCACAGTTGAGATTCCACCACTCACCCAGCTGATGGACTATACAGCCAGTGGCTAGATCTGGATACTAATCACTCCTACTGGTGACAAGTTCAAAGAGAGAGACTGCAGATCACCTGGGAAGAAGCCCGTGGAAATTAAGGGCATTTGGCACCTCTCCAAAGGTGTCTAACAGTCTTAAAGGTCAGACCCGATATCACACTGGGACTGCATTTAGAACCATCTCCATCTGCTGGCAGTTTTGCCAGCAGACTTAGACTTCTACAATCTGACTAACCGAATCTCTTTCTAAGAGTTGTGGCTATGCAATTTTCTCTCCCCCTCTCAAAATAAAAGGCTTTGTCTCCAGCACAAAGGTGCATGTAATAAGAGACAGCTTTTTGGAAACAGTGTGTGAAATTCCATTAGCGTAATCACTTAGTAATAACTGGTTTAAAACAAAAACCAACTCTAATATAGCTACCAGGGACATTGCATATTACACAATATAAACTAACTGATCCAAACAGAACATCTCATCTGCTCTAGGGGGAGTTTCTTACCAACCCCCAATGCCCTTGAAAGCATATTTTCTCCTATTTAATGTAAGGGCAGATGTTCCCATTATCTATATGAGTGTCTGATATTTATCTGAATTCTGAAAAGCTCCTGATCTCCATAATATGCCGTGGGAATAATTTCCCGAGGTTAATTATAGGCCCAAACCTGTGAAGTGCTAAGAAAGTCCCCTCAACTCCCTATGAAGTCAATGGCAGTTGAAGGTACTCTGGACCCTGCAGGAAATTCTCAGCACTTTGCTGGACTGGGTCTTAAATGAAGTAACACACCAAAAAACAAATAAATTTATATACATCATAGAATCATAGAACTGGAAGGGACCTTAAGAGGTTATCTAGTCCAGTCCCCTGCACTCAAGGCAGGACTAAGTATTATCTAGATCATCCCTGACAGGTGTTTGTCTAACCTGCTCTTAAAAATCCCCAATGGTGGAGATTCCACCACCACCTCCCTAGGCAATTTATTCCAGTGCTTAACCACTCTGACTGTTAGGAAGTTTTTCCTAATCTCCAACCTAAACCGCCCTTGCTGCAATTTAAGCCCATTGCTTCTTGTCCTATCCTCAGAGGTTAAGAACAACAATTTTTCTCCCTCCTCTTTGTAACAACCTTTTACGTACTTGAAAACTGTTATCATGTCCTTTCTCAACCTTCTCTTCTCCAGACTAAACAAACCCAATTTTTTCACTCTTCCCTCATAGGTCATGTTTTCTAGACTTTTAATCATTTTTGCTGCTCTTCTCTGGATTTTCTCCAATTTGTCCATGTCTTTCCTGAAATGTGGCGCTCAGAACTGGACACAATACTCCAGTTGAGGCCTAATCAGCACGGAGTAGAGCGGAAGAATTACTTCTCATGTCTTGCTTATAATACTCCTGCTAATACATCCCAGAATGATGTTTGCTTTTTTTGCAACAGCGTTACACTGTTGACTCATATTTAGCTTGTGATCCACTATGACCCCCAGATCCCTTTCCACAGTACTCCTTCCTAGGCAGTCATTTCCCACTTTGTACGTGTGCAACTGATTGTTCCTTCCTAAGTGGAGTACTTTGCATTTGTCCTTATTAAATTTCATCCTATTTACTTCAGACCATTTCTCCAGTTTATCCAGATAATTTTGAATTTTAATCTTATCTTCCAAAGCAGTTGCAACCCTTCCCAGCTTGGTATCGTCCGCAAACTTTGTAAGTGTGCTCTCTATGCCATTATTTAAATCACTGAACCGGACCCAGAACCGATCTCTGCAGGACCCCACTCGTTATGCCCTTCCAGCATGACCGTGAACCACTATTATATAAAAATAAAGGTGGGGGGAGAGGAAAGAGAAGGGATAGAACAAATCATGTGATTTGGATTTTTTGAGTTCTAATCTTCCCACAGCCCACTGCAGACTTCCACTGACTTCACTAGTCTTTGGATTGGGCCCCTTGTTAGTACTAGAATTTTTGTTTTTTAATTTAGCTATTTAATTTTATCATTCTTCATATGGAATTTTACAGGTTTTTCACGTTGTGGCTTGAAAGCCAGAGGAGAGAGGAGGTGTAGCTTGATGGAAATGAGCTTTGAGAAGGATTTTAAAGGAGGGGAAGGAAATGAGGCTCCTCCTGGCCTATGGGGGCAGTGTGAATAAAAGGTGTGCAGCCATGAGTGGATGCAGGGAAGCATAAAGAGTTAACACAGCATCAACCATGAATGAAAAAATAGCAAGAATGGAGGCATGAAATGTAGGTGAATTGCAACATACAGACATTTTTCCTAGAAAAGCCAGACTCAAATATTGTTTTCCGTTTAGATATACAGCTGCAAAGCTAGCCAGGCCTCTCTTTTTTTAATTGACCCTTGCTAATTTTCTATCAATTCAAAGAACGATAGATTTTAACCTGTGAACTAAGATATCTGGCTCAACATCAAAATGGAAAAAGTCATTTAATTAGCAGAAAAGCATTTGCTAACAGACGGAACTTCTCCTGGCTTATTACCAAATGTAGTCCTACTGAAATCAAGCTGTATTCAATAGCACTACAGCCAAAAGTGAACACTACTACACACAGTAGCATTTGCAGGGTCAGGCCTTACACATTTGCCTTTATCTTCCTATAAAATATAGAGTTGTGTAACTACAGGACCATTGATGTGCTCAAAATAATTGAAATTGAGGTTTGAAAGTCTTGATCAGTTTTTAATTCCTGAACAGAGAGGTTAGCCCACTTATCCTTGTCTAGCACAAGGTGCAACAGCAGAACAGTATTATTTTTGTGTAATGTGTGTCTTAACATCTCCATTATTTAAATTACATGTCAAACTTTAATATCTAATGCTATTTAAAATTACAGATTAACTGGATATAAGACGACGACAGGACAGAAAGCTAGATAGATGGTGATGTTTACATATAGACTAATTATCTTCATTTGAAGAAAGCATAACTAAAAGCTGGGCAAAAGCATGTGAAAAACGTAGGATCATCTTAGAAAGACAATGTGATATTGGTTAATGAATGCTAGCAACAACCTGTGCAAAAATATGTGTGGGGTGTCTCTAATAAAGGTCATAATTCACTGAGAGCTAGATCCTAGCAATTACTCACGTCAAGTAATACCTTATTCCATGAGTGGTCTCATTGACTTCAGTGGAACCACTCATGGAGAAATGCGAAATTAAACCGGATCAATTTGATCAGAATCTGCCCCTAAATGACTATCATAGCCTTGAAAACAAAGTAACTTCCACATGAACAGAGCGTGTGACAAACATGAGGCTGCTTTGTAGTAATTTATGAATGCCGTATGTTGACCTGGTCATTAAGATGTTTGCTGTGGGCATGTATTGGTTTAATTTAGTAGGAGGATGTATGGAAAACCAAGCAGTCAGAAAAGACAAGGACTACAGAAACCTGAAGGGAAGAACTGGAGATGCCAGAACCTGTGGGATAAGAATGGTTGATATACAGGGTACTGTAGCCCAGGACCTAGTCTAAGAGTGGGAAAATTGCATGATTCCCCAATGAGACAGGTAAAAGCAGGAGGCCTGACACTGCAGGGGGTTCATCAGAGAGGTCACAAAGGGAGTAGAGGAGCAGCTAGCCCTGTAACTAGCACAGGGTGTGCCTTATATACGCCGGGGCAAAACCATGTCACCACACTCTTTTGACAATTTAATTTTAAAGCACTGGAAATGCCCATTAGTGTAAACTCCCGATAAAAAAAAATCCAAGGAAAACCTTTCTTCCCGCCCCCAATATATTTGGCTTCCTCTCGGTCTTTTTTTTTTTTTTTTTTTTTTGGCAACACATTAATGCTAGTAAGATACAATAAGTGGTGACAGCTGAGGAAAAGTATAGGTTGTGTATTTTTACCATATAAAATTATTTCAGATGATCTAGAATTTATGTTTTATTATCAGGAGCATCCTGGATAACAAAGGTGTTTGCAAATGGCAGTGGTGTTTGATGGCTCTCTAGTGGCATATTCCAAAGAAGGAAAACGTGTAAAATTACACACAGCTGTAAAAGTTGTGCATTATAAACCATTTTATGTGGTATTAAGCTGTGAATGTTGAACAGCTTGAGTGAAATAATTCTGTGTAACCGACTCCACATAAGTGAACTTTCAAACTATGCCATAATTATATTGGGGCACCTTTAACATAAATATTTTAAAAGCTGATGTATGTTTTAAAGATTAAATGATTAAAATAAAATTTCCCCTGTCAAATCCAGACAGACTTCATTGCCTTTAGTAATTTGCAGCCAGATGTGACAGCAAAATTTATATATTTTTTATAAAAATACACACAGAGATTACATCAAAGGGTTTTTGTTGCAATTAATTTGAACAGCAAAAGGATTGTCTTAACATTTACTTTACAGAATTGGTTGGATACCATCAATGGGGAAAGACCATATTCTAAAGTGCTGCCGGAGATAACTTACAGCTGAACAAGAAAGCACTCCCAGAAGCACAGAAATGCTTGTGTTTTACAGGAATGCTGTACTCACAACTGACACAGACAAAGTATGTTTGCAGTGTTGTTGCAGCCATGCTGGTCCCAGGATATGAGAGAAACATGATAGGTGAGGTATTATCTTTTACTGGACTAACTTCTGCTGGTGGAAGGAACGAGCTTCCAGTGTCTCAGATTCAGGCCAGAATTCTGCTCCCTGAACCACACAATGGATTTCACCTCTGATATTCTGTTCCACAGGACTTCCAATATAGGCAACAGAGCAGAATAGCACAGCTAAGATCTGATGCACAGCCTAAAGAATAGAATTTTGCCGTAACAAGCATCCTAACGTTACAGAGGGAAACGAAGCATAAATGTGGACATACAGATACAAATGAACAATTGTTGGTGCATACTCAATAATAAATTAGTGAAAAATGGCTGATATCCATCACCATATCACTAATGAAGACCAGGTCAAGTTTTGATGTTCTCACAACTAAGAGGTGGAAAACCTAAAATTGTTCTTAGAAAGGTCAGAAACATTAGCCTCTACAAATGAACTTTACAAAGTAAACACTTGATTTTTGGTATTACTTTAGGCTAAGTTAAAAACTAATAGAAAGGTAGAATCATAGAATAGTAGGACTGGAAGGGACCTCGAGAGGTCATCTAGTCCAGTACCCGAGGTAGTTATTGGAGAAGAAAACATATTGCAGGAAAAAATTAAACCATGATGGCACTGCCATCTTTTTGTGTGTCAGCAGAACCCCTGATTCCTCAGCAGCAGAGCTAGTCAGAAACTGACTAGCATAATAGCTGAAAGTGACTAGCATAATAGCCCTTGTTTAATGATGGAGGCAGTCAGTCTTGGTCATTGGCTGGGCTGAATGAAATGCAACCACGTAAGCAAACAGCATCAAGGCTAGAAATGAGTTAGGCAGTTAAATTACTCCCGATTCTCTAATCAGAGGTGCCAATGCAACCCAATGTGGGATGCCACATACCAGAGCCAGCAGGCTTTGGACTTCAGTCACTTGGGGTTTTCACAGATTTTGGCTGTGATGAAAAGTTTTTGGTTACCTTGTGGACAATGTTGATTTTTCAGGGAAAAACTGAATACCAAAAATGTTAAGCCGAAGACACTTGGCTCAAATCCAAAAATTCAATTTGGAAATTTGCAGCTGTGCCTCATGGGAGTTGTAGTTCAGATGCCTCATGTCCCCCTTCTTCTCTGTGGGCCAGGCTCCCTGGCTGGACTAGATCTCCCATGACCCAGCTCCTACCAACTTTCAATGAGACTTAGACTCCTATATAACTAATGTCACTTTTGAAAATGGGAATCTAAGTCAATTAGACAAGTAAATTCCTTAATTTGACAGGAAAACTAGGAGCATCCTATTATACCTAATAATGCAAATACCTGAACCAGGAATTTAAAATAAACTGAATTGAATTCTACATGCAACTCAAACATAAGAACGCCCATATTGGGTCCGACCAAGTGTCCATCTAGCCCAGTATTCAGTCTTCTGACAGTGGCCAATGCCAGTTGTCCCAGAGGGAATGAACAGAACAGGTAATCATCAAGTGACCCATCCCCTGTCGCCCATTCACAGCTTCAACTCTTCATAGATTTAGTCAGCAGATACAACATATTTTAATTTAAAAAATGCAGACTATAGCCCATTTTCATTTTCATTTCATGTTCTTTTCAATAAACCACTATTGCTGGCATCACATAAATATTTATCAAACTCTATAACTCGTCAAACTCTGATAATAAATGACAGTATCCTTCTACTTGCATACACATTATCTAAAACTATTTTAGAAGATAGCAGTGAGATGCAAATAGTCTGAAGCAATAAATTTATTCCTTCGCCAGATAGAGACAACATGGGCATGCTTATTTTGTTGTAAACTATATTTCCTGGTGTTTCATGTTTCCACTGCAAATAAATTTAAGCCATGATTAAGATTTTCCAGAAGTAACTGGCTTCTTCTTTGGACTCTAGCAACAGTTTGTGAGGGTATTTCCATCACTCTTTAGGTAAAATTAAAGGCTTCAGAACTATGCATCAAATTGCTACACTAGTGACAGTGAATCACTACATGTAATTTGTAATCATTTGAAATCCCATCTCCATTTAATGGCATCCTTAATTTTTTTTGTCATTTTGGAAAGAGAAATATTTCTTAAAGGCAAAGGCTTGGCTTTGTTGGTCTAAAGTTTCAGGACTGAAAAAAAAAAAAATTCCTAGAGACCACAGTTAAAACCCTGACAGGGTCAATTCAGTCTTTCATTCTTCTGAAGTAGAAAAATTTAGAGCCAAATAGTTTACTGGGGGTAGAGGGAGTGACTTAGGCTCCTAAGTGACCTTTAAAAATAGGATTTAGGTTCCTAAGTGAATTAGCAGCTTTAGAAAATGTTATCCTTGCTTTGTATGGATATTAAAGATCTCATAGGATTTTTAATAACATTAGGGTTTTACCCGTGTCTGTGTACAGCTGTGACTTCAATGGGACCTTAGCACATGCTTCAGTGCTTCCCTAATCAGGGCCCATAAACTCTGTGCTTCAGTTTCCTCATCTGTAACAACGGAGATGATCATACTTTCCATATCACGGGGCTGTTAGGAGACTACATTAATTGATGCATATAAAGCATACTGAGATCACACTATCAGAAGGCACTATTTGTCTCCAGCCTCTCTGTTCGTTAAGAAATTGTTTCATTCTGTTTCTACCATAGCTAATTCTTTGGACCAGGCTGAGGTAAATATAGGACCCTTCCTAGTGCAAGGCTGTTACTAAGGGCACCAGGGCAAATTGTTGTGAGCATAGGCCAGAATGAAAGGCAGAGCTTGAGTTAAAATTGGTGTTTCATTGTACCACAGAAACATGAAAAAAGAGTGAGGATCTAAGGCCTGGTCTACACTGGTGGGAGGGGGGAAATGGATCTAAGTTATGCAACTTCAGCTCCGTGAATAACGTAGCTGAAGTCGACGTACTTAGATCTACTTACCGCGGTGTCTTCACTGCGGTAAGTCGATGGCTGACGCTCCCCCGTCAACTCTGCCTGTGCCCCTCGCCATGGTGGAGTATCAGAGTCGACGGGAGAGCACTCGGCGGTTGATTTATCGCATCTAGACTAGACGCGATAAAATCGACCCCCGCTGAATCGATCGCTGCCCATCGATCCAGCCGGTAATGTAGACAAACCCTGAAAGAGTGAATTAGAAATACTCCCATATTTACTGTCTAGATAAAGAACAATGGAGGGTTTCTGATGCAGGGTATTTTTAAAAGGCTACTCATATCCTTCAGAAGCTCAACCAATGTAAAAACCTAAGTGCACTGTGACCCCACAAAAATACATAATAGATCTGTGTTCATGCTTGTGTTAGTAGATTTTGGTATTGTAAATGATTCAGGAAGCATTTTGTACAGTTATCCTCTGAAGGAGAAAGTTATCATTATAGACTAGATATAACCAGAAACTAAATGGATGAAAGTACCAGATGAGGAACAAGAGACCATGTCTGGGAAACACGATGAAACTTGCTTGAAGCCCATGAACTGGGTACAATACAGCCAGCAGAGTCCATGGCTCAGAGAGGCTACCCTTTCAAGAGAGAGGGACGAGGAAGGCAAGGAGACCTCTTTCTTAACTAACGTTGTTTTCCTGAAATCTGAAGCCTCACAATAGTGCTAAACACTATACATGGAGATGCCTCAGATACTGTCTGCTAATATACAGCCAACAGCATTCCAAGGTTAGGACATGAGTGTAACATAGCATCACACACACACACACCTCCATAGCATAGAAGTTAGTTTACAGAGGGTGTAAATGCTAGGCACGCCTAAGAAAACCAGAGAGAGGGACACGCCAAGCCACTTCGAAAGGCAGTGCTGGTTGAGGAAAAAGAACAAGAACACCAGACACCGGCACAGCCAGGATCACATCAGCTGTCCACTACCGAGGCCTTTTTAATGGCAAACAACCGGCCTATAAACAAGCTAATTAGAAACAAGAAAGCATAAAGAATTGGCGAAGCAATGAAGATGATTTGGAATTGTACATACAGAAAGGAGGTAAACTAGCTCTCTAGTTAGCACATAGGGATGAACAAACTGTCCATAGAATCATAGGGTTAAAGGGACGGCAAAGGTCATCTCGTCTAATCCCTGCCAAGATACAGGATTTGTTGTATCTAAACCATCCAAGACAGTTGCTATCCAGACTCCTTTTGAAAACCTCCAGTGAAGAAGCTTCCACAACCTCCCGAGGCAGTCTGATCCACTGTCCTACTGTTCTTACTGTTAGGAAGTTTTTCCTGAGATTTAATCTAAATCTGATAGGCTGTAGTTCAAATCCATTGCTTCTTGTCCTGCCCTCTGTGACAAAAGAGAACAACTTTTCTCCATCCTTTTATGGCAGCCTTTCAAGTATCTGAAGAATGCTATCATATCTCCCCTTAATCTCTTCTATTCCAAACTAAACATACCCAGTTCCTTCAGCCTTTGCTCACATGGCTTGCATTCCGTCCCTTTGATCATCTTTGTCATTCGCCTCTGGATCCTTTCCAGTTTCTCTACATCCTTTCTATACGTTGGTGACCAAAATTGGACACAGTACTCCAGCTGAGGTCTAATCAATGCTGAATAGAGTGGTACTATCACCTCCCTAGACTTGCATGCTGTGCCTCTGTTAAAGCAACCTCAATTTGCATTTAGTAGCCAGAGGTACAGCCACAGTTTGCTGCTATAAATTTGACTCACTAGATCAGGGTTCAGCAACCTTTCAGAAGTGGTGTGCTGAGTCTTCGTTTATTCACTCTAATTTAAGGTTTGCGTGCCAGCAATACATTTTAATGTTTTTAGAAGGTCTCTTTCTATAAGTCTATAATATATAACTCAACTATTGTTGTATGTAAAGTAAATAAAGTTTTTTGAATGTTTAAGAAGCTTAATTTAAAATTAAATTAAAATGCAGAGCCCCCCGGACCAGTGGCCAGGACCCAGCAGTGTGAGTGCCACTGAAAATCAGCTCACGTGCCGCCTTCGGCACCTGTGCCATAGGTTGCCTACCCCTGCACTAGATTCTGAGGTGCTGAATTCTATAATTCATCAAATAGTACCCACAGAGCTGTCCATCACACAGACCAGAGAGAAGAGTTCTGGGATAAAATCCTGGTCCCAGTAAACTTCCATTGATTTCAGCAGGGCCAGAATTTCACTATGTAAACTCAGATGTAGCTTTGATAGTACATGGAGTGACACAGACAAGAGGGAGTAGAGTTGGAATTACACCCATTTACACAAAGACTGAATTTGGCATCTTCTTCTCATTAAGGCAGTAGCCAAAAATACTGATTTTTTTTGTACTTCTCACTTCTGGTTTCCTTCACAAGTTTCACAAGAAAGACAATGGACAATAGAGCAGGTCAGTTTAAAAAGTGGCAAATTAAGTGCATCAAAAGTAAATAAGCAGCAATCTCCTTGTAAATTAATTCAGTCTGTGATTTCAGCTCTTCATTACATCTAGAAAGCCAATTCATCATTCAACAGCTTTTAAGCTTTCACTAGCCCAACAGCAAAGCTCAACAGATTTCACCCATTTGGCAAACAGATCAAATTTTGCACTCAGATTACAAGGGTGCAAAATAACACCCAAAGCATCAAAACTTGTTGTCCACATATCCTCGATCGCAACTGTAGTCACCTTTCTGGGTGGCAAAAAGCACCTGATTTCTTCAATTAATTGAAGATTTTTTAAAAGAATCAATATTCAGTGTAATCACAAGGACAACTGAAGGAAAATTATTTTTTTAAATGCTTTGCTGCTAGATAATCTTTCAAAACAGTCAAATGAAATACTGATAAGGGGCTTGTTTGATTACAATTTTAAAATATGTTTTCAAATGTGAAAGAAAAATGTATTTATTCCTATATTTATTTATTTTTTTAAAAAAAGATCTATCCCAAAGATTAATTTAGGCTTCAATCCAGGAAAGCATGTAAGCACACACTTAATTTGAAGTAGATGGTTAAGTCCCATTGAAGTCAAGCACATGGTTAATTAAGTATGCACTATATTTTGCTGATCTGGGACCATAATCCATTGAGGGCGATCAAATCTTTCAAACTAGTTGGGGCACAGGTTAAAAATCTGGATAATCTAGTTAAAGAAAGTCTTCAATGAACGCCTAATTTTTCAGAATTTCACCAGGTAACTTCCATTGCCTTTAGCTGGATTTATTTTGTTTAATCCTAAATATGACGATTTGGGGACTCTGTCTATGCAGAGAGTATTAATTCTGTTTGATATCGGAGATTTTTTATAGGTATCTGTGTCAGGCTGCAAACTCCATTCTGAATGTGGGCCTTGCTGCCTTCCCTGTTGCTCTTTTAACTCCATATTGGTCTGAAATTTCAAGGGACAGTGGCAAAGAGATAATAATAGAGGGTTGTTCAGCCTTGATGGTCTTCTATTCAAACAGATTTCAGAGGGGTAGCTGTGTTAGTCTGTATCAGTAAAAACAACGAGGAGTTCTTGTGGCACCGTAGAGACTAACAAATTGCTGTATATTTATACTTGCTTATTGTATTTTCCACTCCATGCATCTGATGAAGTGGGTTATATTCCACAAAAGCTTATGCTCAAATAAATGTCTTAGTCTCAAAGGTGCCAAAAGGACTCCTCATTGTTTTTATTCAAACAGAAGCACCCTTGGACAAAGAGTTAGCTGCCACCCAGAAGAATCAGTCTGCTCAAGTGGGGATCAGATCACCTGGTGAGGGACTTTGATCAGGTTGAACAGCGGGGTCACTTGACAAAGGGGATGAGAAATTATAAAAGAGAGAGTCTCTCAACAGTCATTTTGACAAGAGACCACAAGTAGAGGAAGCTTGAGAAGAAGTATGGAAGGACCCTCACAGCGGAGGTTTCCTCTCTAGAGTGGTAAGGAAATTGAGATGGGGGATTGCACACAGGTGTGGTTATTTTGTCTAGATCAGTGTATTTCTTGTGCTATCCAAGTAAAGAAAAATTGTGTTTAGAATCCTGTGCAAAGCCGGCCTGCGTGTCTGCTAGTTTTTACTGTCACCTGCCCCGAAGAGGTGAACTATATACTGAGAGCAACTAGAGCTGGAGTTCTGAGAGAAGGTGTGTATAACCTAAGGGGAAGTCGGAGGGTTATCACGAGTCTCAGCTATCGGGAGAGAGTGCTAAACAGAGGATCTGCACCCCAAGAGAGTAGAGAGAGACCCCAGCCAGGGGCAGTGTCTGGACTCTGTTCAGAGTCAAGAGAGTTAAAGCACATGGGGCCCAGTGAGGAGAGGGCCTAACACAACAGCATGGCGAGTGCCAGGTCAGAGGGAGCTCTAACAGAGCTCTGTGTGTGAGAGAGAGACTATGCAACTCAGTAAGATTGTAGACCATCATTTTCAAACCTGCCAACCTAAAACTGTGTTTCTAAACCCATAATCATTTACCTAAATCAATGTAGCCCGAGCACCTACAGCTCCCATTATCTTCAGTTGGGGAGCTCAGCACTTATAAAGAGACCACTTTTAATGACAGCCTTGAATATTGCTTCGGGCACCCAAGTTTGCATTTTTTGGCCATACGGCTATAAATACATTGTTTGTGCCCAACTGCAGTATATAGACTGTAGCTCAAATAGGTTTGAGATGTTTTCAATGCTTTTATTTCATATTAGACCCACCATCTGTTTTTCATAACGTTCAGTTTAGAATTTTGATATTTGATTAAACAGTTTGAATTAGCCAAAACATACATTTTTAATCTAATGCTTTAATACCATGTTCGAAATTAAAAGCTTTAGAAAAAGAAACACATGGTCGACTTAAACCACAGCAAACCCAACATATTTAATGTAATTTCTTAAAATGCAAACTAATGTTTTCTAATTTCCACACTTAATCTAGTATCACAGCTGCACCATTACTGCCAACAGCTATTAGATACTTAAACAGCCAGCTCCTAAACTGTGTTTTACTACACAGCTTCTCCTGCTTGATTTTTATGTTTTATAATGCTGGTGGCTTTGCAGTTAAAATCTTTAAAAAACAAACTTCTTAATCAGCATTCAAATATTGTTTTCTATTGTGCATGTTTGAAATTTTATTCTTATGAAGAGAATCAATATTAGCACAAACTGAATTGTGCGTTATCTCAAAGCATATGATACAGCGTGACATACTGTTTCAAACTGCTGAATGCGAATGAAAAACAACAGCATGCCAGCATTATGAGTAATACCAGAGAAACAGGAATTCTTTCATCCCCAAACCTATTTCACACTCCTCATTTACGTTATTGGGTTCAACCTTTAGTCAAGGTCAAGAGTGCAGTGACAGTCTGCAGCAGTGACCTGAGTAATTTATAGTTATCAACAGATAATATGGTAGCTGTAATGGAATCCCCGCATTGCTTTTCAGTGGAACTGTATGGCGACTGCAAAGTAATGTGTATTATTTCACACTCACCGCGTGATGGATATATCCAAGTAATAAACTCTTGTTATATCTATGCCTGAAATATTTATATTTATAACTTTATCTTGCCTATTATGAAGAACTGAACTTATGTTACATTATGAAGTGAAATGATTATCCACATGCTTTACTTTTGTAAAAACTTCTATGAAAGTTAAAGTAAATAAAATAAATTAAGTAATATTCTAAACTTACCAGTTTCTTCATCTATGCTAAATCTTCCAAGGCCACTGCCATCCCTGATGGAATACTGGATCTCCCCATCCCTTCCAGAGTCTTCATCCCGAGCTGTCACTTGCAATACACTTGTTCCAGTGCGGGAGTTTTCCTTTACAGTTCCAATGACTGCAAAGTCAGGGAAATAAGGAGTGTAGAGATTTTCATTAACATCCACCACTTCAACCTCTACAAAAGAAACGGAAGAGAGGGAAACTGGACGTCCTTTGTCTTTTGCACGCACAGTCAAGTTATAGAACTGCTGTTTCTCGTAATCGAGTTCTTTGTTCAAGCGGATAGTGCCGCTAGCTTTGTCTATTTCAAATCGTCCATTGTAATCGTTCACCAAAGAGTAACGCACTTGACCTCCCAAACCAAGATCTGGGTCGTGAGTTTCTAGCCAGGCTATTACAGTGCCAACTGGCAGATCTTCAAGGACCTTCACACTGTAGCTAGATGGAATGAAAGCTGGAGAACAATCATTCACATCATCCAAAAAAACCTTCAGAGGAACAACAGAAAATTGCTGATGGCCAATCTCAGCTTTGTCCCTGGCCTCTATCTTTAGTGTATAGTTTGCTTTTGATTCCCTGTCTAGTTGGTCAGCCACATAAACTACTCCAGTTGAACTATTGATGGCAAACTGCTGTGTGTCTGTCAATACTGAGTAAGTCACTTCACCGCTAGATCCTAGATCTTTATCTCTAGCTTCTACTTGGATCATTTCTGTACCAATACTCATGCTTTCTAAAATATTAACTGAGTAACTATCCTGTAAAAAAACAGGACTGTTATCATTTGCATCCTCTACAGTTACAGTCAATAGTCTCCATATAGATTTCTGGGGATTACCTAAATCATAAATTGTAATGTTAAGAAGATATAGCTCTGTTTTCTCTCGGTCCAAGGGCATAAGAACTTTAAGAAGCCCTGTTTCCATGTCAATGTTAAAGCAACTATCTGTATTACCATCAGAAATTGTATAGACAACCTTCCCATTAAATCCAGAGTCCGCATCATAGGCTTTTATTTTCAGGATGCTAGCACCAACTGGAAGGTCCTCTCTAACCGCTACATCAGAGGGAAAGGATTTATCAAAGTGTGGAGCTTGTCTGTTAATCGAATAAAAATCAAGGAAGCCATCTTCCAAATTCAGCTTCATGTTTGCTTTTGCCTTCTTGAGCAATTTCTCTGCCAGCTTCTGAGCAACTCTAGTCTCTCTACAACTAAAGGTCTTTGAAGACACTTTCCCATGTACTACTGAAATGTTAATGAACATGGCATCAGCAAAATTCTCTCCATCTGTAGCTGTGATCTTAAGGCCGAAATTGCTGTTCTTTATACCAGAATTAACAAGGGACTTTTTAAGTTGCAGCACACCGGAGTCAGGATTTAAATAAAAAATCCCAAGATCATTTCCAGAGATTATTTTGTATTTCACTAGTTCTAGCTCATCTATATCTATTGCAGA
Organism: Malaclemys terrapin pileata; assembly: GCF_027887155.1. Taxonomy (NCBI): domain Eukaryota; kingdom Metazoa; phylum Chordata; order Testudines; family Emydidae; genus Malaclemys; species Malaclemys terrapin. Next base: position 327,226,233 of record NC_071505.1, read on the forward strand.
TACAGCAGTGATGTGACCACCAATGGGAAAGTCAGATGAAATCACTCCCTGACAAGCCACTTTCTCAAACAACGGCTTGTTATCATTGACATTGCCTATGTATATAGTGACATTAACCTCACTTTCATGACGGTACGGCGAACCCCAATCGGAGGCTCTGACAATGAACCTGTAGCTCTCTGGAGAAGACTCAAAATCCAGTTCTTCAGAGGTGCTAATAACACCAGTAAATTGGTTTATAGAAAAGGGCAGTGAATTCAGACTGGCAATGCTGTATGTTATATATCCATTTTCTCCCCGGTCCTTGTCAAATGCTGAAACTGACAAAACACTGGTTCCTACAGGAACACTTTCATTGACAAAGGAGCTGTACGAAGGCTGTGTGAACTCTGGAGTGTGATCATTGGCATCTTCTAACCTGACAATAACTTGTGCTTTTAAATCACCACCTTTGTTTACTACTTCTAACTCATAGAGTTCCTTCTCAATGATTTTCAAAGGGTGAGCGGTGATAATAAGACCTGTCCTGGGATTAATCTTAAAATATTCAGCATCCTGATTAGGAGATATTGTATATTCCACACCCTGTGGTTCAGGCACCAACTTAACTATAACTACCACTACTCCGGGAGGGGAAAATTCACTGATTGACACATCATAAACTTCCTTTTCAAACTTTACTGGGACACTTTCTCTCTTGGGACTAGCGATGTGGACCAGTTTGACTGCAGAAAACTTCTGAGGAGACCCTTTGTCCTTTGCTTGGAGAGTAAGATTGTAACCATAGGGGAAGTTGTCCCAGTCAATGGGTTTTCTCTCTTTGATTTTGTACTCATTAATCCATTTTCCCTCCTTAGCCAGAAAGAACTGTTCTAAGGGATCTCCAGCTACAATGGAAACAGATTCAATCTCCCCATTAGCTCCTTCATCTAGGTCATCAATGTTAATAACAGCATACGTAGGCTCCTTGTCTAATGGAAAGGGTATGTGGGTTACCACGCTTATGGTTGGGGCGTGTTCATTTATACGTTCAATATGAACATAAAGCTTGGCAGTGCTGCTTACTCCATTGTTTCCATAAAGTTTCATCCCACGATCCACAGCCAGAACTTCAAGGTCATATCTGTTTTTCTCATCATAGTTTAACCGGCCACTTAAAGAGATAACTCCGCTAGTTGGGTGAACTGAAAAGAGATCAACTTTGTTTTTGAAGTAGTAATAGAATTCGCCATTGGACCCAATATCTGCATCTGTTGCTGTCACCTGTGCAATACTAGTCCTTAAAGGAGTGCTTTCTGCTATCGTTACAGAGTAAGTGGTTGGTGAAAACAAAGGTCTTAGATCATTCATATCCAAAACCTGGATATTCACTTTTGTCCATGCTTCTAAGTCCTCTCCTCTGACAGACCCTTTTACTATCAATAAATAGTTATCTTGGATTTCTCTGTTTAATATAGCAGAATTCCCACCTTTAGTTCTTATTCTGAGAAAGCAGAAGTCAGCAATTATGACTTCTTCTGCTTTGAAAAAGCCTTCATCATCGCCAGACACTATCCTGTATTTGATATCCCATGAAAGATCTGCCAATGTAATACCCATTCTACTTGGACTGTTGACATAGGTCCTGGCTGCAGAGTTCTCGTACACTGTAGCATTGTAAATGGAATGCGTAAAGTGAAAGCCGAGTGGTATTGTCCCTTGAAGCCCCTGGCAAACGCAGGCCAAAAGCTTGACAAGCAGGATGGTGAGGCAAGACAATGGGGGTCTTGTGCCTGACCAGCAGCCCATATTCACCTCCATCACATCATTCTTTCATCCTAAGGCAAAAGAAGAGAAAAGAATAATTAATCATAATTAATAATGGGGAGATAAGAAATCAGCACTGAAAATGTCATTATTTTAAAAAAGTGTTCAATAATTGCATTATTAAGAAGTAATGGTGGCAGTCACTGCCGAGTAAATGTGGTAGAACTGAAGTAGAGAACGTTAGTCTAATAGCGATTCTGTGATATATTACACTTTGGGAGGACTTGCCACTGGACTATATGTTACTGGATTATAAAAAATAGGAAATCACCAATCCCAAGCGTACACCCCTCTCCCCCATCAAAAATAATAATCACTGTGACATAAACAAAAAGAAAACACCCACAAAACCCCAAACAGGATAATACAAGACAGGATGAACGACACACAGTGACTACAGATGATAATCACTGCTTGTCCACCAGAGCCCGGACTTATTAACTTCCAAGGCATGCTACATCTTTTTGCTCCAGTATTTGAGGTGGGAACAAATGCTATTGCTTTATGTGTAATGATATGGTGGGCAAGTATCAAGTTTTGCAAAGTCTAGAATGGTAAAATAGTACAAGGAGCAAACAATGGTACACATAAACACTGACCGGTTCATTACTGTAGTTATATATTCCTATATTAAACAATTAAGAATGAATTAAGATTGCTTAAGTACATACATACACCCATACAAAGAGTATGATAAAGAGGTTGCAAAGCAAAGTTAAGGTTGTTTGAAAGATATTAACTCTGCCTCTTCATGCACATATATTACAGTACAGTCTGCAATTACATGAGCACATACTTCGTTTTTTTCATGTGCCTTCTCTGCTTCATTCTGTGTGCACGTAATATAATGCACAGTGAATGAGACAGGTTTTAAACATTTTTATCCTCACTATTCAATAGTTGCTGGTTGTCTCTGTAGCAGGAAGAGAGCCTGAAACATAAGGCCTTGTATCAGAGGCCTGAGCTAAAGTAATAGTCATAACTTGCTAATATAAAGCAAAGTTAAGTTGTGAGCAAGAGGCAGGCCCTGCTCACAGAATCTGGCAAGAACAGGGCTAATATTGCAGAAACTCTATTTCCTACGTAGTGCTAGGCGTAAGAATATATAAGCAAACACATTCCAGAAAACAGTACCAAAACACCTCAATACCAAACACATTCCCCAAAGATAACAGGAACTCACTGACCCTGCTTAAAGATAAGGTCAGGATGACAGCATAACATATAGAGATATTTTGATCGAACCAACATGTACAAGGTAATGGGTGGCACCCAAATACATCAGAGGGTGGCACCTAGATACAAATGGGGTAATACATAATTTGTTTGTATCTGTGTATAAAGATGTATCTCAGAGGGAGTGTCTTTGTCTGGCTGAGGGGAGAATGGAAAGTCCCGCCATTCACTGAGCTGCCCCATTGTCACGAGCATACATGTGTTAGTGTATCTGTAACCATTGAGCCGGGGCATTAGCACCGTGCTTTGTCGGCAATAAACCTGACCAAGTTCCTTCGCAGAAAACTGAATCTGTGGATTTATTGGGCAGTTCAATTAGAGCCTGCTGTACGGGCTATCTTGCCAGAGTCAGTACAGCATGCACAGAGAACACACACACGCAGCCGAACAGCTGACCAGAGTCTCATTAGCTGCACACTGTCCAAACTTCATATTCCTGGGGAACATCTTTGGCATTTCTAAATGTTATAAATCACAATTTCCTAACTAAAAAATGTTGCATCCAACACAAGGGAATTCTGTATTAGACTTCATCTTAACCGATAAAGAGGAACTCAGCACAGAACTAAAAATTAACAGTAGTTTAGGTACAAGTGATCATGACTTGATCCCATTTATAATGTGCAAACACAACAAAGTCCAGACCAATGATTTATATACTTGGTGTTTTAAAAGGGCCGATTTCACAAAGTTGAAAACAATTATGGGTCAAATCAGTTGCGAGGAAGAATTTAATCAGAAAAATATGTATGATAATTGGGAACTGTTTAAGAACCCTTAACTAGATGCCCCACAAGCTGCAATTAAGAAAAGGCAGTATTGGTTAAAGAAATTACCTGGTTTAGAGCAGAGGTGAAGGCAATTATAAAAAAATAAATATATTTAAACATAACAAATGAAAGAAAATATAAGTTGATAGTAATGAATATAAATCAAAAAGCTAAGAATTGTAGAAAATTGATCAGGAAAGCAAAAGGGACACTAGGAGAAATTTATAGCCAGCAGAGTTAAGGACAAAACCACCTTCTTATTAAGCATATTAGGAACAGAAAGAGTCCTAATTATGGTATTGGTCCACTATTAGATGCTAGAATTATCAATGACAATGCAGAACAGGTAGAAGTATTCAATCATAGAATCACAAAATATCAGGGTTGGATGGGATCTCAGGAGGTCATCTAGTCCAACCCCCTGCTCAAAGCAGGACCAATCCCCAGATAGATTTTTACCCTAGTTCTGTAAATGGTCCCCTCAAGGATTGAACTCATGACCCTGGGTTTAGCAGGCCAATGCTCAAACCACTGAGCTATCCCTCCCCCCATAATAAATATCCCTGTTCTGTATTGGGGGGGGGGGGAGGGAAGAGTGCATGGGGAAAGAGATGATATAGTCATATCATATGATAACACGCTTTCCATTACACTGGTATCTCAGGAAGATGGTAAATAGCAGCTGCTAAAGTTAAAGTTAGACATTTTTAATTCAGCGGGTCCAGGTAACATGAAGCATAGGGGAAATTACAGAAGACTGGAAGAAAGCTAATATTGTGCCAATATTTTAAAAGGGTAAATGGGATGATCTGGGTAATTATATGCCTGTATGTCTGACATCGATCCCCAGCCAGATACTGGAGAGACTGATACGGAACTGAATTAATAAAGAATTAAAGGATGGTAATATAACTAATGCCATTCAATATGGGTTTTATGAAAAATTGACCCTGTCAGAATAACTTGATAACTTTTTTTGATGAGATTAAAGTTTGGCTGATAAAGGTAATAGTCATGATGTAACTGACATTTTGATTAAAAACTAGAATGATATAAATTAACATGGCACACATTAAATGGATTAAAAGCTGGCTAACTGATAGATCTCAAAATGGTGCTGTAAACAAAACAAAATCATCACTACAAAAATTAGGGAAGAGGTAAGTAATGAAGAGGGCAGGTCACTGATACAGAGTGATTTGGATCACATGGCAAGCTGAGCACAAGCAAGCAATGCGTGTTTTAATACAGCTAAATGTTAATATACGCATTTAGGAACAAAGAATGCATAGGCTTGGCTTACAAGATGGGGGACTGTCCTGGGAAGCCGTGACTCTGAAAAAGATTTGGGGGTCATAGTGGATAACAAGAGTGTCCAGTGGTACGCTGTGGACAAAAGGGCAACAGGAGAATCTCAAGTAGGAGCACAGAGGTTATTGTACCTCTGTATTTGGCACTGGTACAACTGCTGCTGGAACACCGTGTCCAGTTCTGATTTCCACACTTCAAGAAGGATGTTGAAAAACTGGAGAAGTTTCAGAGAAAGGCCATGAGAATGATTAAAGGATTAGAAAACCTGCCTTATAGTGATAGACTCAAGGAGGTCAATCTATTTAGTTTAACAAAGAGAAGCTGGAGGGGGGGCTTGATTAGTCTACAAGTACCTACACTGGGAGGAAATATTTAATAATGGACTCTTTAATCTAGCAGAGAAAAATATAATATGATCCATTGGCTGGATACTGAAGCTAGACAAATTCAAACTGGAAATAAGGTACAAATTTTAACAGTGTGTCTTATTAACTCCTGGAACAATTTACCAAGGGTTGTGGTGGATTCGACCATGCTGACAACCTGTAAAATCAAGATTGGATGTTTTTCTAAAAGATCTGCTCTAGGAACTATTCTGGGGGAGTTCTTTGGCCTGTGCTGGACAGAAGGTCAGACCAGATGATCACAATAGTCCCTTCTGACCTTGGAATCTATGAATGAAGCAGGGGTCTTCAAGACCTCTGCCCCAGGTTTGCACATCCTGTCCACCAGCAGCTTAAATGCATTCCCATTCACTACACAGACCAACTAACACAAACTTTCTTAGATACAGCTACTAGGGAATTACGAGTGTGTGTGTGTGTACAGTAGTTGGTTTCCTTCTTGATTTGTCTTATTTTCTAAAAAAACAAGCATAGGTGTTGGACGAAGTGGTTTCCAATGTGTAGAGGCTTTACAGTTTGGTTCAATGCCTCTCAGCAGCCCCACTACACAAATTGTTCCAGCACCCCTGAAAACAAGCAGATTTCTTGTACAAATCTGTTTTTATCCCTAGCTTAACACCAAGATATTTCAAGTATATTCACTTATTTACTACCATTATACTCCATATTATGAATTTCTACAAGAAGTTTACAAAACATAAAAACAGAATGATGTATATTGCTGAAACATATTGAGAGTTATTGTTCAGTGACATTTTCAATATTGTTTCCACTTGATACTTTCTACTTTTAAAAAAGATTTAGCTAATTCATTAGTAAGTTTACAAAAAATAAGAATGATTCTCTGTATATAGAGCCTGATCCAAAAGCTATTTAAATCAATGGGAATCATTCCACTGACTTCAAATGGCTTGGAGTGTGCCCATAATGAACACAAAATAGTAAAGTATCAGAGGGATAGCCATGTTATTCTGGATCTGTAAAAAGTGACAAAGAGTCCTGTGGCACCTTATAGACTAACAGACGTATTGGAGCATAAGCTTTCGTGGGTGAATACCCACTTCTTCTGACGAAGTGGGTATTCACCCACGAAAGCTTATGCTCCAATATGTCTGTTTGTCTATAAGGTGCCAGAAGACTCTTTGTCACTTTTTACAAAACCGTAAGTTAGCATTAAAAAACTGATGGTTTTTCAGGCATCTTAAGAGTGTTTGTTGCCAATTACTTTCATAGCTAGGAGTGAAAATCCTAAAAACTCCTTTCAAAAGACAATTGCTATGAGACCCCCCCATTGCTCTTATTTTCATAGAAAAGGAAACATTTCAAAGCTGCTTGAAATTGTGATAAAGGAAATGTCAGAACACAGGGCAGAAAGGGGTAGGAAGAGTTGTTGGTAATGACAGGGGTTAGCTTAAGTTTCCAATGTGAGTTCAATACCCATTGGGAGATATACAAATTGCATATGAGTTTCAGAATATGAATTCAAGTCAGAGTTAATGCTTCCTGTATAATAGTATGATGATTGCACTTTTAAGTACTGAGGGCAATCAATTTATTTTACTGGTATTATGTACATCAAAACACTTTAGCTTCCTCATTCCAGAGTCTCTATTCCACGGCCTAACAGCTTAATCAATAATATTTGATCAACTCTCCCAAGTGTTTATCAAGACTGTTATTTTCATAGGCAATTTCTCCCCCTCCCCATCAGGTTTTCTTTTGTGTTGTATAAACGAGACAACAGAAGTCTCTTTTACGGGAGATGATATAACCCACCAGCTGGGTCTGTTACTGGACAAATACTCCTCCACATCTCGATCAGCCTCATTCTGTAATTTAAATATGAATGTGATTATTAGGAACATATCAAGCGATGCACAAAAGCAAGTAACACTGTTAACCCATGGATGCACACAGTTATACACTGCCGTTTCCTCACAGAAACATGCTTTGGGCATTTGCAAGCCCTGGTTTCACTCATGTTATTGATTCCTGATAAAAGCTAAGATGGCACTTTCTCTTCTGGTGGGGAAAGATGGGGGTTGTCATCTCGTGCACCAAAAAGGCTTGAGCAGTTGCTATTCTTCCAGAACAGCAAATCTTTTTAAACTTAACCCAATGGGATGAAAAATGGACGGGCCCTTATTTTCATGGGACTTCATGTGATTCATTCCAGGCGCTGCTACTAAAAAATGCTGCTTCAACCTAGCGTGGGAGACAATGTTGTACAACAGAAGGTATCCACAATAAATGCCACTGAGAAAAAAAGCTGGCATGGGGGCTGATTTATGGAAACAGGAATTATAACAAGTTAGAGACAATTAATACCAAAATAAAAGGCTGTGCTGGTTATGTGGTGTGGCATTGTTCAAATACTTACCAGGCCGACCACTGTTTGGCCTTTGTCACAAGGATGCTTTAGACTCTTCCCTCTGCAATGCAATCATGGCTTCAACCCAGCGTTCAAAGGAGACTTACGCCTTCTGAAGTAACCCAAGTGAAATTTTTGCAGGTTTACAATAGAAAATGATTTTACGTTTCAATTGAACAGCAGCTCTGCAGCCTATAAGCACTAAGCCTCTCAGTAAAGCAGAGAAGAGCAGCATCTCACTTATACCCAGTTTGGGGTGGCCTAGCTCCTGGCTAAGTCCACACAACAGCTTCCTCCAGCTAGTTTCTCTCTGCCACACAGCCTCTTAGTGGTCATTACACATGTCCCCAAGACTTCCACACTCAACTCCCTGAGATCAGTTTCCCTAAGAAATTCATTACTACCAATAAAAATGATGTACATGTTTACCCTTAGGTTAGCCAGACTGAAGGACTTACATGTTTCAGAGGCAGAAATTAAGCAACAGATATTTATGAAGTTATATTATCTCAAACACCTAATGAAAAAGTTCACGTAACTACCACAAGACAGGGAATATATTAGGGCAACCTTTGCTCTTTTCCCAAACCACAGAGCTCTCTCTCTCTCTCTCTCTCTCTCTCACACACACACACACACAAACACAAACACATTTTATAACAAATACCTTTATCTATATGGAAACACATCACAGCCAGACACTGTTTTCAAAAATATTTAAAGAACCCAGGCCAAAACCTAATCTCAATTACTCTGGTTTTATAGCAGCATAAGTCCAATGAAGTACATGGAGTTACCCTGGATTTACAACAGTGTAGATGAGATCAGGATTTGACCCTTGGACCCTAAATTCTACCCAGAAAAAGTGCATGTACATCCTATTTGTGGGTACAACTTTGGGTTCAGCATTCGGAAAACCAGCCCTTAATGTTACGCAGTATCAAACTTAGAAGTGATGGGATATATTTTACAGTAAAAGGCTTCTCATGGCAATTTTTCATCCTTCCACATATTCCTCAGAATAGCTCAGTGTCCCAGGGGATGACCTATTCAACGGGCACTTGGGACTATATAGGAATGTACTTATTTATTTACTGAGTCCCTTTCATATCAGATATTTCTTTTAAAGAGCCTCATAATGCATACATGCTTGCCGCACAGGAAATGTCATGTGATAGTTATAGGAACAAAGTAAAAAGTAACCCACAATAAATGGAGACATCACTTTATAAGCACTCCTTGTCAAAAAAATGCTACGCTTTCAAGTAACGAGGAAGATTGTTATTACTTCAGTTTGATTTTGAAATGTTTGGGCAGGAACTTTGCCAAAGAATTTTCTGACACTGCCTACAAGATTCATTTAAAAGCAAGAAATTAGCTCTCCCTTAAATGCAAAAATTAAAAATGAAAGTCATGTTACCAATATACAGGGAGCCAGCCAAGGTGACTCTAGCTAAGAGTGCAACACCCTACCACAACAGATCTCTCTAAACGAGGCAGGAATTTCAGGTGCTTTGCGGATACCAGGATCAGGGCCATTTTTTATATTATGTTTGTACTTTACTATGTAGAGTAATTATGGTGTTTTCTCCACACTCCCAAGCACATACAATGTGGGTGTGGTGAAGGACATAGTGTAGATATGGCTTTCATGACTGTTGTTATTGGGCGGATGATTTTGAATTGATGGTGCATTTAGATCCAAAGCTCTTTGAGCAGGGTCCATCCTTTTGTTTTCTGTTTCTACAGCATCTAGCACAATGGCTGGGGGAGGAGGTTCCTGGTCCATGACGAGGGCTCCTAAGCACTACTGCAATGAAATGAAACAACAACAGTAATAATCAGAGGCAACCTCTTACTGTACTCACAACTGTATTTTGAGGTTTCTAACCACTGGAAGAGCCCCCAGAGGAAAGGACAGGTATTTAACAACATTTTTGCAGAGACTAACTTACTTTAAAATCAGTCAGCTAGTTATGGAATTAGTATTTAATATTCCTATGACAAGAGCCCAATTACGATGAAGGCCGCACTGTGCTAGACGCTGTACGTCCCTCGGCCCATACCGCTTCCAACAGCTCCCATTGGCCTGGAGCAGCGAACCGCGGCCAGTGGGAGCTGCGATCGGCCGGACCTGCAGACGGGGCAGGTAAACAAACCGGCCCGGCCCGCCAGAGGCTTTCCCTACACAAGCAGTGACCCCAGTTTGAGAAACATTGATATAGATATATTTGCTATTTATTATTCTACCTATATACAGTAATTGACAACTATCATCATCTGTCCCTTAACCTAGCCACTGCTAATTGCATGTCTTGAGGAGTACGCTTAAAAGAAGGAATTCCATGCGAGTGCAGAGGGTGAGAAGGTGCAGAGACATTGGGCTTGTCTCCACTTACTGGGGGATTGACGCTGCAGCCATCAATCCGCTGGAGGTCGATTTAGCGGGTCTAGTGAAGACCCGTTAAATTGACCGCCAATCGCTCTCCAGTCAACTCCAGTACTCAACCGGAACGAGAATCATAAGGTAAGTCAATGGGAGAATTTCTACTGTCGACTTAGCGCAGTGTAGATACTGCAATAAGTCGACTTAAGCTACGTTGACTCCAGCTACGTGATTCACGTAAATGATGTTGCGTAACTTAGGTTGACTTAACCCCATAATGTAGACTTGCCCATTGTGTGAGCGGCTGACAATCACGTAAATGAAATAACAAGGAGAGGAAAGTAAGGGGGGGATAGCGTTCTGAGGGGCCTTGAAAGTGAATACAACAGGCTTGAACATGATGTGGCAAGCCACTGTTTCACACTCAGCTCTCCAGTGAGGAGCCACCCTGACTAACTAGTCAATAACTTCTATCACAATGAGTAACCATATATTCCAAACTATATGCAGCCTTCCTAGATTGCTGGAGCCCTTCATAGGAATACAATAATGCAGTGGTTGGCAACCTTTCAGAAGTGGTGTGCTGAGTCTTCATTTATTCACTCTGATTTAAGGTTTCGCGTGCCAGTAATACATTTTAACGGTTTTACAAGATCTCTTTCTATAAGTCTATAATATATAACTAAACTATTGTTGTATGTAAAATAAATAAGGTTTTAAAATGTTTTAAAGGCTTCATTTAAAATTAAATTAAAATGCAGAGCCCACCAGTGGCCAGGACCCAGGCAGTGTGAGTGCCACTGAAAATCAACTCACGTGCCGCCTTTGGCATGCGTGCCATAGGTTGCCTACCCCTGCAATAGTGCAATGTCAGAGTGAAGTTTCCTTTTTAACTCTTGGTTCCAATAATCTGGGCTGCATCTAGCACTAGTCTAGACCAGATCGGGGATGGGGGGGAAGGGAGGAGATGTGGCCAGTGTTACCATGCAGTGAATGATGCCTCTAAAGTAGCACCATCATCCACACAGTTAATGCAATGGGAAGGTATGAACTGAGTGCTCAGTGACCTCTGGGATGATTTTGTCTGCTGTGGCAGACTCTTTTGACCCAAAAGATCACCCTACCACTAAAGAATGAGTTTTACTATTTGAGGGAAGTGATATACATGCTTCTTGAATCAACTCTGACTATCCTTAACAAGTGCCAATCAAGGGGCAATCCGTTCTCTGAGACCCTTTAAGCAAAATAAAAAGAGCATCCATCAGATTAGCTTGTTTATCAGATAGCTGTAGTAGGCTCATATCCTCTTTGGCAGACGAACCACTAGAGGGAGACAAAGACCACATTGTCATGGGCTGAGATGGCATTTCTAGCAGCCAGCTGGCTGGGTAAAGTCATTTATGGAATTTGTCAGATTGGAGGACAGCTGTCACCACAGTTGAGAATTCCCTCAGAGCTGCCATGAGACTTAAGGACAAAGCAGAACGTTGAAAGTGAAAGGAAAGAGAAATTGATCTGTGCCTCAAATTCCACATACACCTCAAGGATAGGACTTATCCTCCGAATGAACTCCCACTATTGAGAGAATAAGCTTGTCCCCGTTCCTAGAGGACACAAGCAGAATTCTGGGATAAAAATAAAGAGTTTTTGTCCAGCTTTGCCAATGCCAAGTTTATTCCTTTTCCTCAGAGCCCTGGACTCTGAGGAACTAGGACTTGAACAGCGATCTGCTGAGAGAGTAGCCTAGAACACTAGACATCTGTAAAGTTTTTCTTTACAGCGTGTGTGTTTAAGCCACAAGTTAACATTCTAATGGTGCAGTTTTATGTTCTGAGACCGTGCTCGCTAAATCAATAATTTAACAGCTGATGAGTATGTGTGGGAATTGAGCTTTACTGCCCTACAGATTCTAATGACAGCATGTCGGAGGCAGCAGAATTCTAATTCCTGATCAATGCTGAAGTCTAAATAACTCGTAGCAACGTGACACATCTGAAGTATGAGCAGCAGCTCAAGATTTTGTTAGACATAAGCACCCTAAATCTTACTGATAACTCGTTCCTGTCACTTAAGACTATTCAGGATAACAAGGTTAGGTAACTGTTCGAACAGTGTCACCAATGGCCCAATCCTGCGGTTTCACTCAGGCAGATCCAGGGAGCCCTACTGATTTCAGTGGGGCTCCACATAGGCACAGGGAGGACATCTTGCTTTTGGCAAAACTGGGAACCTCGTATGTGCATTTCACCAAAATAAAGGGCATAACAGGCAACAACAAAAGATTTCTGTCATGATTGGTTGTCTATATTGTAATGAACTCACTAGTGTGTTTTTATACCACTGACCTTAACTGGAAGGAAACGGCTTAACCGTGTGTCTACGCTCAAAGCTCATTTTTAGCACCAACAGGAGTAGACTGATTTGGGAGCAGAAAGACCAGAATTCTATTCCTGCCACCAAACAACCATAGTAAACGATTGTGAAAGTTGTGCTGTAGGTTGGCACGGATTCTTTACAGCATTTACCTACTTACACAGGCCTGATAATCTGCATTTTGTCAAATGCAATATGGTGCAATGTCTGGCAATGAGAAGTAACATACGTGTTCCTTTCACGACCCCCAACAATAGCTCAAAACAGATTAGCAAGAAGCAATGGTGACATTGGTTAGGAAAAGAAATAAAGATTGAAAACTGAAATACATGTTGCGCCACAGGGCATTAGAAAACTAATGTTTGGCCCCAAAACACAGCAGCAAGAGACTGATAGTAGATATGCTACTGACGAGAAAATGACCTTTCCCAGAGAGTAATCCCTTTACAACAGGCAACACAGTAAATTCTAACTTCCGTCATAGCAGCAAATCCTTCGGCCGCCTGAATGTAATCTTGCAGGAGAAAAGCCCACTCAGCAAGAAGGAAGTGTAATTCAAGACAGCCCCAAGGAAGTGAAGATTCAACCACCCAGCAATCTGTTATGAATACCTTGCTTTGTTTTATACCAGGTGCGGGGGGGTGGGGGGAGGAGAGGGGGAGGGATATTTCCATACACCAGTTAATGTCAAGTATCAGTTCATCATCATCAGATACTTCAAACTTGCGAACATGATTTCAGTCATTTGTTGTCTTCTAGAGATGCTGGTGCGGTGGTAGAGCCTTTCAAACACACACACCCAGAGCATGAAACATGGCTTGGGGAAAGGAGAAAAAGAAAAAGGAATAATTTGCTGCCATGTGAACTATGTCAGAAAGAGAATTCCAGAGCGCGATCTTACAAGGGGATTTTAGCTTGTCCCTTGGTAGTCCATTTGGCTGGAAACAAAGAATGATAAACAGTTTTCATGCCTTGTAGGTCCCCTATTCCCCCTCCCCCACCCTAGCACCTACTTTTTAAACCTTGTCAACTATTTTAAAAAAATGGGGAAGCTACTGAGCAGTTTCAAATTCATCAAGCTATTTCATGGGGCTATCATTCAAAGGCCAGTATGTTAATTATTCCTTGTTTTTAAAAAGCTTTAACCAGTATATCTATTTTGATTACAATACTTTTGAGTTTTGTATTGAAACTTCATCCTATACAAGGTATGGCTATAGGAAATTTTGAAAGAATGCATTCCTTTTAGTATTTCCACAATTATCCCATTATTATTAAATTAACTGTACAGCCCACAACATACTAGGTGCTTTACAGATATATAGAAGGTAGTCTCTTATTATTATTATTTTTATTGTGGTAGCGCCCATGACCCCCCAGTCATGGACCAAGACCCTACTGCACTAGGAGCTGTACAAACACAAAAGGAAAAGAAAAGTTTACAATCTAAGTTTCAAACAAGGATACAGAGAGACAGGTGGTGGAGCACAAAGAAACAAGGACTTATTCTAGGGTAGTTCTGCAAAATTCCGCACTACATCAGTAGTCTGACAACCAACGACAAAGGCAAGCACTCTTCTGCGTGCAGGAACTTCCATGAGGGTTATGCACATGCCATCCACATGAAGAGGGTATGTTTCTTTGTCCCCCCGTGCCAAGACTATGTATGCGTCTTTATTAATCTGCTATTGCCTTCAAGCTAATGGAGAAGGGTCCTTTCACTCAAGGTGTGAAGGTCCTTGTTTTTAGTGCCCAGCATGTTTTCACACATACACACACCCCGCATGCCCACTGCAAGTTCGTCTCCTGAATAAAAATTCAAAGAAATAGGGCTTTGTATTTACAAATAGGTTTATTGTTTGATTGGGTTTTTTTTAAGCAAACAGACATTTATTAGTTTGAAAAAAATCAATATTTCCAATATAAATTCTATGTTTAATTAACGTTTCCAGGATAGAGAGTGAGATCACTTTCCAATGGCATTCCTAGAGTCAGTGATTATCTGTGACCAAAGGTCAAACTGGAAAGAAAAAAAAAAAAAGGTGCTACTCACAGTAGATTTTGCAGATGTGAAAAAGATGAGTACACATGGTCTCTGAGATTAGCTCCTCCTTAATGCACTCCAAATATACTCTTGGTCTCTGCTGCCCTTGGATTCCCTGCAGTGAGGCTCATGTGACCCCAGTGGGCTTCTTGGATTCTGAGAGGCTCCTTGTTGACTGAAGGAAGGGAAAAGTGGCAGTATTCTTGGAAACCCACACCCATGGTGCCAAAGTCATGTGTCACTCACAGTACAGTATGAAGATCTTTCATAATAGGATCCCCCGTCTCCTTTTTTACATGGTTTGACAAGCAGTGAAAGTATTATTGTTGGTCAGTACAGTACACTGGACTTCTGGGTTAGAACCCACAGAACCAAATGGGACAATTCACACCTATCAGAGCTGTTGTCCCAGGTACTGTAAATGCAGGCAGAGGTCACTTACTCATTGGCTTATGCTTTTGAGGCTCTCTCAGTAGCGGTAAGAGTGAGAGAGACTTTTTTTTTTTTCCATATTAAATGAAAGCTTAGATTCTGGAGAACCAGATGGGTAGAGTAAGAGGTGCTGATGCACTGTACTGTCATATACTGGCGGTGTTCCAGCCCTGTCTCAGACTCCGATGAGGAGCTCTCTTCCGCAGGTTACACTTACTGAGCCAGATCCTCTGTACAACCGCTTGGTTTCATAGGCTGCATAACTAGCTAAGGGAGCATCACCACAGTTCAAGAGGGATTCTCAAGTGATGTGGAAACGCCTATACCAACCCTTTCCAGCTGCTAACGTTGGGGACATAGCCAGAGGAAGGAAGCCCCTCTGTGGTTCCTTTTCTGGTGTCACTGCTCTGCCCTACACCAAGAGGGCCATATTGGTGCACAGGGGTTCAGGATAAAAGGCAAATTGCTACTTTGACACCACCTCTATGGCAAACCTGGGCCACGTGATTCTCAGCCACAGCTAAGGGTTTTGTCCACCAGTTTCCTTGATAAAAGATGCAGAAAGACCTACTAACCTGTTTTCTGGGACTCCGATACCCCAATAGATAACAGTGTTTTGTTCCTCCTGTCTATACTCGTAGCAGGTGGATCACAGGAAACCAGACTGAAAGTGATGTTTCTCATGTTAAAACACAGTACACCTTTACAGACAAACGGCTGTACCAGGACTGGTTGTCACTTGTACTATTTCTCCACCCAGACCTGATCCTGCAGTCCTTACTCAGGCGAAGTGCTCCATAACGTTAACAGGTATTTTGCAATATCAGCCTCCTTGGTTCTTTTAAGGCACGAGCCAAGAACAAAAAGTAGGGTTATGAAAGGAGCAGCGTTAAGCACAGTAACACAAATTTTGCAATATTATAAATCCACTCTGGAAAAAAGCCTGGCTCAATTGTGACGCTAACTCTTATGGGGAAGAAAAAGAAATTGTAAGCATACTATATTTCTATACAGCCTTTATAAAGAAAGCTTCTGAACAGCTTTTGGCATTTGAGGAGAATTTCAATAAAGCAGAACGTACTGCAAAAACACTGTCTTACACCTGTCCCAGGAATTTATGTCCAAATGCTATTGTATTATTCTCTGTATTTTGTGTGTCTCTGGGGTGATGACTATATTTTATTAAATGAACTGTGATATATTGCTTTTAAAGAGAAAGTATTTCTAGGGAACGAAAGGAGCCTTTTTAATGCTAAGAGGAGCTGGCTCCCACTTAATTTACCCCTTCAGATAAGTGGCCACCTTAAAAAATATATTTATATGTACAGTGCATTTCATCTGAGTCCAGCTGCAGTAATACTTCACTGAACTATACAGTATTCGTCACCTGAAGTAATTTAAGTAGAGCCCTGCATGGATGCAATCTTTGTATCCACATCCGATCTACAATCTGCAAAAATGATCCGCAGATATCCGGAGATCTGCAGGGCTCTAGATACAAAATTTATATCTGCACCTGAGCCGCGATCCGCAAAACTGGTCCACGAATATCTGCATCCACAGATGCACGTATCTGTGGATATAAAATCTGTGGATTTGCAGGGCTCTACATTTAAATGTCTAAATCCTTGTTGCACTAGGATATTCATAAGGCCTTAGCGGTCTCAAAAGAATTGTTAAACGTTGATTTTGTTTGACATGTAAAAATATTTCCGCTCTCCCCCCACCGCAAATGAGTTCTCAATATTTATCAAGTACCATTTCCAGTAAACATAATTGATGTGTGTAATATGTATTGCAAAGCTATAGTGCTATCAAAAATCCAGATACACATACACACACATATACGGCGCATACTACACATTCTGGCCAAAATGAAACAGTAATCATAGCATACTACAGAACTGTTAGTGCACAGTAGCAGGGTCCACTGGGCTGATGTGTGTGCAGCAGGCTAGACTGTTATCGATTTACAACCCAGCTTGCTGTGCACTACCTCTCTGTATAGATACATCCTTAGATGACTACAGATTTCATCACCTTAGCTTAGGTAACCAAGTTGGAAAACGCTGACCTTCAGTGACACTCACACGGTATAGTCTGAGGGAGAAAGGCTTCTCTATCACAAAAAACAGTAGTTACAAGAAACTTAACCAAAACTACCAACGTACCATAAAATATACGTAATACTATTTAAAAAGACACATTAAGTATAAAACTACACTTCGCATCAGTCATTTTAAAAACATGGCAGATTTTACTTGTCACCCAGCATTTAAACAGCTTCTCTTCGCTGCTGTTAGAGTCTTTGCAAACAAAACAGCATGAATTTGAAGCTGAAATGAATAGTAGCACTTCAATTCCTATTGAAACCGCATTCAACAATATAACTCCACTAACAACATGCAAGGTTTGCACATATTATGAAACATAACCTGCTCTTGGCTCAAAGTGAGCTGAACAAATTAGCTGACAAAATAATTTCCCTCTTGTTTTTCCTCTCTGGAAAGGAGAATAACAATCACTCATGAACTAAGGGAGAAACCTTTATTAAAACCATTAGAATAACCAAGCATCTTTAATGTTTGTCTTGTAATGATATGCTAAATGCTCAGTATCCAAGGAAACAGTTTTGTAATGAAGTTGGAGAGTACTGTATAAATGTGCCTCCTAAATCACCACATAGAATGTAAATTCCAACACCACTGGACAGTTTATTAGTGTGAAAACTGTCAATGCCTCCAACACATTGATAGCTTAGACATGCTACAGCTTGAAGAAAAAAAAAAAAAAAAAAGCTAACAAGCTACCTTTAAAGAAAAGACCATTTTATCTGCCATGTATGAACAGTTTCCTCTTAGCATCTTGCTACAGAGCCTCTGCATGTGCCGTGTGATACTTCATGCACGTTAGTCACCTTTGTGACTTGTGAGTTGTTTGGGGGGGGGAAACAACCTTTAATTTTGAGTATCAACCATTAATTTTGAGCAACAAATGATACAAAGACATTTTCGTTTGCACACAACGTCCAAGTGGCGCTGAAATGTGCATCAGTAGAAATTTTACACCCTTCCACTGTAGTTCGGGAACCGAGTGTTTTGAAATTTATTTCTTTAATGCTGAGAAATCAGCCTATTCATGGGCTGAGTTACAGCTGCATTACTGGAAGTAATTTAAAAACAAACACTTATTTTCCATCATTTTTATTCCACACACAGTGTTATTTTCCAGGACCACAGGCAATTTTCAGGGCAGGAAGCCAATCTGAAATTGATTTGCGCTTTGGGGGGTTAGCACTTGTACCATCACACAGTATTTCTGTTCTTTAAAAGTTTCTGAGGTTTCGTTTAGGAAAACGTTTAGTTGTTGTCATCACTGCCTGAGTAGCTTACTCCATATAACAACTTTAGTTTAAAGAAATTCCACTGTCCACCGTGTTCACTGACCCAGCCATTCTTTCATTGAGCTTTGGTGTCCTCTACTTTTAGCAGCTGACGCAGCTTTGTTGTGTATATACACCTCAGAATTCCAACGTCTTCAGTAATCTCATCTTTCTCCATGACCTTTGCATCCTTGTAGAATTTAAGTTTCCTCTTGGTGCACCATTTCCACATCCACAATACCCTTTATATAAGCATATAGACAAAATTCCGTACGTTATTTCAAATGTTACCTCCAAAACCTATAGCTACGTGCTAGAACAACCTGCTCAAAACTCCTATCCAAAGACTTATTCTATCAGAGAACTGTCTTTTAGCTGCTAGATGTTAGAAGTCTTAGCCACCCTATCACCATATCTTTTCTCCTACTTTAGTGTTTTGTCACTTATGGCTCCTGGAGGTTATATCTCTTTTCCATGGGTAAGGTCAGACAGTCATTACCTGTACATTCAGTTCTGAAGGCAACTTATCTGCCGTGCTCTTTTGGCTCTTGTATTATTTAAGAATATCATGCTTTGAATTTTGCTGTCAGTAAATTGTGTCTCCTTACTGAACATTTCTTCTTCCAGATTAGTGATATATACCTGAGACAATCCAGCCCAAATGCTGATTCTTGCAGCAATCCACTAATCTCTTCCCTCCATCACAAACTGTTTTGCCTCACAAATACCCCACTTCTTAATGATCTAAACTGGCGCTGAAGCTCACCTTTATGCCATACTAGCTGATCTTGTTAGATTAATCTTTTAGTAGGTTACTATATCAAAGAACTTTTAACAAAAGTCCTAGAAATTATACCCATAGCTTCCCTGGGACCTCCTTTTTCCTCTCTCTCAAAATATCTCATTTGTTACACACGTCCATTCATTTTTCCTGTACTACATCTTAATTGCTGAAGTTATGCTCGTAGTCCCATAAATACCTGATTTTTTCCAAAATTTATTCTTAAAAACATAACTGATATTTCTAGCTAGCTGGGCTAGCTAACCCTAACCTCTGCATTGTCTATCCATCATTAATTTCTTCCTTTGTCTACCTAACAGTAAGACTGGTCAAGACAAGACAGAGTCCCAGACGATTCCACTCAAATTAACAGCTTCCTTACTATTCAGACCACTACAACGTCAAAAAAACAGCAATTGTCCATAACTTCCTATGCTCTGGATACAATGACCTAGTTCCAGTCTCTCAATAATTTAAGAGGATATATTGCAGGTATCTTATTGCCCTTTGCTGTATCTCCTCGATATCATCATAAGAAAAAGGAACATTCCAGTTTAAGAATCCACCCGTAACTGATCAGGAAAGTAATCAATGAGGATGTCTTACTTTCCAGTAATCTGCACATGCTAATCTGTTGAGCCAATTTCAACATCAGTCATTAATGGACCATTTGGTGCCTTATTACAGAAAGAGACGGCTGACTCATACAGCCGTTGAGTCTTGCACCTTATTTTCTTTTCTGTTACAAATAATGATCAGACATCCATGGGGAACTCCAGCCGCTTACTAGAGCAAAGACATGCACTTCATTCATGCATTAAAAGCTCACAGTAAGCACTCTCTCTTCTACAGGGGCTACTTTGGGATGTTGGAAGCCACTCTACTGTTCCTTCCTAAATACCAAAGTTTGTTTTGCTGCATTTTTCCTCTTTTCATTGTTCCAACAATACCTCTGACGCGGTGGACAGATACATGCACAAGAATTTTATTCCCTGCCCGTATTTGTCGTCTTCATGCTTCATACATCCATTAATCTGAGGCTTTCCTCCAGGTTATTAAATAGAGTTGTTTTTCCACCGTCCCTTTCCCAAGAGATCCTCAGCTTTGGAAATGGTTTCACAGCTGTAAGAAGCAGCTCAAGATCATAGCAGGGACGTGCAAACAG
Source organism: Malaclemys terrapin pileata (assembly GCF_027887155.1). Taxonomy (NCBI): domain Eukaryota; kingdom Metazoa; phylum Chordata; order Testudines; family Emydidae; genus Malaclemys; species Malaclemys terrapin. The sequence goes on from NC_071505.1 coordinate 327,246,694, forward strand.
GGAAATCTGTAGTGAACTGAATTGGGATGGGACTAATCCTGCACTGCCTCCACACTGGACACAGATATTTAAAAGTCCAATTTACTGGTATGAAATTGCAATGCTGTTGTTTTGATGATGACTGAGGGTACAAGTAAAGTTAACTAGAAAATCCTCAGCAAGAAGACTCTATTCAGACCAGGGTAAAACAAAGAGATACCTCCCCTGCTGGGGCACTTCTCCTGCCAGTACGAGTGTTCTAGTGGTTAGACCTCAGGACTGGCAGTCAGAACTTGTAAATTTTCTTCCTAGCTCTGCAACTGACTTTCTGTGTGACCTCAGCCAAGTCATTTATGGCCTGATTACTGAGCACTTGTAGCTCATGTTCACTCCAGTGGGACCGTCAGACGCTCACTTCCATGAAAAATCAGGCTACTAACCTCTCTGTACTTCATCTTATTTATCTGTAAGTTGGGCTTACTGCTTATCTGCCTCACAGGGATGTTGTGAGTTTTAATTAGTTTATGTCTGCAAAGCACTTCAAGATCTCTTGATGAACCGTACTATATGTGTTCACAGTATTACTGTTGACTGCTGAACAATCTACTTGGTGTCTGAGGGATAACTAGCAATAGCAGCTGAAGGAGAATTCCAAAGGGACAGAATTCCTCACTCGGCAGCTCCAGTCTCTGTGCTAAGCTGCCTGGGATTCCTAGAGGTTTCCGAAAGATTTTATGTTTCAGAGGCAGAGTTTCAGCACAATGTGCACTGGATTAGACATGGGAGTTAGCAGCAGTTACACCTTGGCCCTGGGGTGGAAAATGTACTTATCTGGTTCTTTCAGCTAAAATAACTACGTCAGAACATGGAGATCAACAACAACAACAAAAAGTACCAGAAAGGTTTTATTTTTTAAACACCCCAAATGGCTTAAAGTTGTTCACACTTCTGTATGCATTAATTTCTCAGGACACAGATTGATTTATTTATGGCTCAGAAAAGAATTCCCAGCTCTTAGGATTTCCATAGAACAGGCACCCCCAGTTCTGCCTGGCCACCTTAGCCAACTCACCATGCCGTTCTCCATTATAATGCTAATGCAGTTCAAACAACCAAACCCTGCATATTTTATTTATGCAATAAGCCAGTCTTTAGGTCACTTAGTTGTGTCAGTTTAAACTTCAACGTTCCCATGCAGAAAAACTGATCTTTTATTTACTTGTGAGGGAAGAGACGGCAGAGAAAAAACACTTCATTATAAAAATGCTCTTTTGTTTATTGGGCCTGGTCCCACACCCACTGAAATACATGGTAATTTTTCATTAACTTCAGTGGGCATTGGATTGGTCCTATGGTGAACAATATTTTAAAGTTTTGAATATTTTTAATTAAATAATGTTATATCATCTTAGAAGTATAAAGCTACCAACGAATTTTTGTGTGCACACACATGGATACACACAAACACATACATTATTAGGACCTGATCCAATGTCTACTGAAGTCAAGGAAAAGGCTGCATTGACTTCAATGGATTTTGGATCAGTCCCTTTAAGTGAATTTAAGGCTTGAGTCTACAATCGTTATTCTCACAAATAGGCCCATTATTTCTAAAAGGCTCCCCGCAAGAGCAAAGGATGATGGTCAGGCCATTAGTGCTCACGAAAGGTGCTGAATTCCCAGGAGAGAGACAGACATTTTTTTCAATTAAACTGAAAACAAGGTATTTTCATGCTTAACTGAAAAACCCCTCTATTTCTCTCTCTCTCTGACACACACACACAGAAAATCCCATTTTGAGCCCAAATTTGTGACATCTTGTTAAAAAAAATAGGGACAATTTTCAACACAATTAGGCTCGCATTTGAGCAAAGATGAAGACGCAACCGTAACATGTAAAAATTCAGAGCACAAGATTCCCACGCTGGCCTTGCAATGAGCCTCAATCCTGACCTGCAGGAACCGCTGCAGGAAAGTTCTACCATCTCCAGTCAGTCTTTTGACACTCTCTGTACAGAACACTGACAAGGGACACAGTTAAAATCAGTTAGTGCCAACTGTGTAATATGCACATCTGTCCATTAAGAAGTAGAACAAGACCACCAACTTATATCAGCAAGCCACCAAGACACCAGCTAGTAACAATTTTGGCTAATTACCATCAAGCACTGCATTCAAGACAACAATCAAGATATTAAAGCACCAGTGTCCTTTATCAACCCTACTGCCCACAATCCAACTCACACACCATCTATCACTGCAGACTGGTCGAATGACAGAAACAGCCAACCCCATGCGGTTTCCCATCAGCAGATGGCACACAAACTGCTCCCCTAGTCTCCCGAGTGCACACTTTTCCATGAGAGGGCTCCATCCTAGGAATAACTAGGAGGGAGTTTGGAAGCAGATAAATGTGTGTGGCCCAGAATGTAAGGTGTGTATGTGAGAGACAGGCAATGCCCTGAGCTGAACAACCTTAAAAGTACAAAACTGGTGTTAATGACAAACAACCTGGACAGAGTGGGGCAAGCCAAAGGACAGCAATATGCAGAAAACTAATCCCTTGTTCAGAGAAACTTGGTACTCAGCAATAATCCACACTAAAATAGTGTGGCTCTTTCCCCCCCTCTAGTGGCTGAACCACACAAGAGGTTTATGAATCTTCTGCGGCTGCTCCAAACGGATGGACAGGGTCCTTCCTTTACCACAAGTAATGGACATTTGGGGTTTCAGATACAGAAGTCCCCATTCAATCCCCACAGACTAGGGCTGGTGTTATACCGTGAGAAAGCAGAGGGGCCAAACCATGACTTCTGAGGTGGATAGGATACGCCTTATGTTTAGTGGCAGCTGCACACTTGCAGATTTTAGATTTAGGTGGTCAAATAAATACTTTGCTGTGAATACCTGCGGATGAGATAAAAATGAACCCTTTTTTCCCCTTCAAGAAGCACAAGAGAATCAAATATTCACTGACCAAGAACGTCTAAAATTCCCAACAAGTTTTAACCTAGTTTGAGGACGAAGTTTCATGCCTGAAAGTTACGTGCATGTCAATGGGGATCAGAATCAATCACTGGGAATCTTTAATCAATTCTTTGTCTCAATGATCTTTAATCAATTTCCCCAGAGCCACACAACCATATGGCCATATGATGCCCTTCCATTTCTGAGAACACAAACAGAAAAGACAAAAAGAACTTCACATGTGTCTTCACCAATCATCGTTTTTATGTGGGAACATTCAAGTCACTTTCCCTGGGTTGCCAGTGCTAAAATATTCTAGCAGCATTAAGACAAGGGAAGACTTGCAAAGAGCTCACAATCTGTATTCAGCATAATTAGCAGATGCCAATTTTTAACTTATTACTGCTGCTTCATTTCTGTACTCTAAGGAGGACATCAGTGGCAACCTGTTATCTAAATGATTGTTTTCTTTGTACGGATAGAAAGCAGCAATCATGGGAAAATACAGCCACAGAGCATGTGTTAGCAAATATCCATCCCATTTTGAAATTACATTAAAAAAAAAACTGTTGTAAATGAAGAAATTCATGCCTTTAGATGGGCCCGCTGTCTCTTTCTTCACACCTTGGATTTTAAAGCATTGCAAACTAAAAGCATTGGGCATTTGGCAGAATTTCCAGTTATTTAAATATGCACAGTAAGATTAGTAAAGGAGCTTGCTCAGCTGAATCTGCTACTGATCATTTTAAAACAGCTCAAACAAAAGCACTTAAAAGGATGCATTTTCTATGCAGAGAACCAAAAACTATAAATGAATAAATAAGATGGAGCCTTTCAAATTCAGTACCTAATAAAGCAATGCAACCTTTAAAAATGTTATTGCCAAACCACCAAAATAAATAGAATGTGTAACAGTTAAAGGGATCGATCTATAGTAATTGCATACACTCTCATTCTGCAAAGCCAGAATATGTTTCATAAAACAGAGCCCTCTTGAACTAAGAGCTTTTAAAAGGATGGACGTGCAAAAAATTTCTTTGCTCATCAAGGTTATGGCTTTAACAGGTTACTACAGTATAAAGATCACAATGATACAGTCCAAACAGCATCTTCTGCTGCTTTGTGTTTAGTGAAGGTTTCATTCCTTCCATAACATTTTGCATGCTCCAGTATATCATACACAATTATTCTTACAAATCTGTTTATGATTATAAAAGATAAATGTAAAAGCCTTGTAGGCTGTCCTTGTGTGTAACCACTCATTTTCCTCTGATAACCTTAGCTAAAAAAAAATCAATCAAGAACTTAATTTTCTGCTAGACATTACAATAAAACTCTATCACTATTGTGCACAATAGTTAAGAAGAAATAATATCTCACGTGCTTCTCTAAGCCCATATGCATGCACAGCATAGGATCGCTTCAGTGCAAACATATCCCCCCCAGTTAAACTGGTCTTTGTGGAAACTAATAACTTTCCATAGTATGCACTGTAATCCAAGTAATAATTTTAAAACTGGCATAAGCTGCAGTCTGCTGAACTAAGGCATTCTTACCTTGCAACGAGTGTTTGAGTATATTTAATTAGTGTAAAAGGAAATAATGAACATGCTGCCAAATATTGTGTGTGTGTGTGCGTGCGCGCATGTGTGCATGTATATATGTCACACACAGAGTATACTTCTTAGTTGGGAAAGAGGAATAGAAAGGATCAGATGCAAAGTTAATATCTTGCCTTTAGACCTCAACCAATGTTGAGTCAAGTGGGGGAACTACTTGCGATGAAAAGGAAAATTTTCAGGAAACAACAATTTTTCCTCAGATGTAAAGAGCTTTGACTGGATGATGTACAATAGTATAAGTCAAAAACCCTCATATCCTTCCTCCTCCTGAGCCAATTAGTTGCAAACATCACACAAACATTGCACAAAACCATGCACAAAGACGTTTAATAGAAAAATTACAGAAGCCCTTACCTCTGAGTCAGAATAAGTGACCAATAAGCACAATAAACTCAGTGGGCACGGTTGCTGTACACATCTCTCTGTGGACTTCTCTCTAGTGGTCCCAAAAGCACTGAACATAAAAAACTCCAGCCTGCCTGCTTCATTCTTCGGCAACAGAGATACATGCTACCACGGTAACAAGGAAAAGCAAAAAGAACTACAGATCTTAATTTCTTAAAAACCCTTGTGCTTATATAAGAAAAGAGAGGCAAAAATAGAGCATACTTTCACTGAGAGGAACTGGCCTTGGCCGTATACCTAACCCACAGCAGAGGATCATTAAGTTTGAATTTCCCTGCTTGCAAGCTTTCTGGAAAAAAATAAAGTCTGTCTTTAGGAAGGGGCGGGGGGGAGGGAAGCAAATGCCTGGATTGGGGGAAGGGGAGCAAAGGAGGAGGAGGAGAGAGCTCCTATGTGACATACATATGGAATGAGCATTAGAACAATGCTAACAGGATAGCCAAGCAACTACTCTCTAGGGCAGCAGTTTTCAAAGCAGAGCTCCGCAGTTCTGCAGGAAGGAGAGGAAAACAATAAAAACGTATTATTTTTTCCTCCACAGAATAAAGGAGCTAATTCCAAAAATAAACGGGAATGAAACAGTAAGTTGCCAAATTCTGCAAAAATCGCCTTGTCCTTTTTCCAGCAATGCAGGCAGAATCCTGGATGTCTAATGCACTTATATTTTATGCAGCTCGCCATGGGTTCGTCCTCCCCTCCCCCCCAACGAAGCTCTCGGTCCCGGGGGGTAAGAATTCCAGTGGACCCAATTAACACTGTACTTTGCTAGCTCCTTAGTATGATCGATATAATATAAGCTGTTTTATAGCAGTGTTGAACAATAAAGCAGCCCTCCAATTTGTGACTGTTAGAGGTTGGGGGGTTTTCCACCTCACCCATCCATCGCAGAATGATCCAACAAGAAGGAAAAAAAATCCACCAATCCAAGTGAGTGACAAGCTATTTGTTAGAAACTTGATAAAAGCATAAGGTTGGTTACTCATTTCAATGAAGGCTCCACAGTATATTTAAAATATAACAGATCTTTCAAATCAGTGGAGAGACAACTCCTCTCAAACTGACTTTCACCAGGTCAATTTCTGTGGTCTAATATATCTTTAAAGGACAGGAAGTTTGTTGACGGGTTTTGGGATTGTATCAAAGCACATTTGTTTTAAGTGGATTCCCCACACTACGATTGCATATTTCAGTAAATAAAATGCATTAACAAGTTGGTTGCTTTAAGGGAATTCATCAGTAATGTGTTGACTGGCTCATTCCAATAACACGTGCCACAATGCACTCTTCAAACTGCAAATTATTTTAATTTGAAGGGGAAAGCGGGTAGGAAGCAGTAACTCTCTCTGGTCCTATTTTCACTGATCTATCAATCACAGATTGCCATGTAAAAACAATCTGCTACAGGCTTCCACTATGGAGGAAAAGCAATTATTAGACTTAACTGTTGCCATTGCAAATTGATACAATCCAATCTACAACTGACTGATACAGTTTGCACAAGACACATTAATATAAGAATGATCTAGTATTGTGTTTAAATCTGACCTGTTTGTTTGGGAGTCTCAAGTTAAGAACTTTTCTCCCCTGCACATATTTTTATCCATTTTTTTAAACCCAGGGGAAATGAAAGACAGTCACTAGCTAGGCATGGCAGACATTTTATTTCGCATGGACTAGTGCAAATCCAAGCTAACAAAACCCAGAAGTGGACTTGCACACAAATACCAACTTGCATTATCAGTATCTGCTATTTCCTTTTGTTTCTGGTGTGGCCCTAATCTACAAACCAACCACAATAAAAAACACTGAACTAGTTCATCGACTGAACAGCTGGGTTTACAGCAGCAGACTCAAATCCATCCTGTTAAATTAATGGGAGATCGCATTTCCATAAGAATAAGGTCAATTCAAAATGTTCCGGAAGATAGACATTCATGCAGAAGTGCTACTGAAGATATTGAAGAATTAAATAAGGGGATAAAAAACCCATGATTAAATAATTTTAAGGTTATGATACTAACTGAAGGGAGAATAAACAGAACAAAATACTGAGATTTAATGGCTGTCCTGCGTTACCTCTGAATTCCACTCTGTTTGGCAGTTTCCCCTACATCTTGTATGGTATTTAATAAGGTTATTTGCATTCAGATTATTTTCTTCATCTTTCTGTGATGTCCTCCATGTTTCTGAAGGGTCTTCATCATAAGCCACTTTATAGTGTTATCCCATAAAATATCGCATGCTGCTGAGCTAAAATTACCCTGCAGTTTTAACTGGAAGTTCATTTCTTATTGTAAATGGTAGTGTAATGCTAACTTCTGTTCTGTTACATTCCTTCCCAGAAGTGGCTGCACTTTAGTGGTTCATAAAATAAGCTCTCTTGGTATACAGTGTATCTCAGTTTAAGTTTACGAAAAGCATTGCCTATTGAGGATGCCCACCAAACTTTCACCCTCCTTCCATGAGACAGCGAGATATAAGACGCCAGCCTCTGGAGAAAGAGAAAGAGCGGGGTTCACTTTAAGGATTGCAAATGCAGCATGTGAAAAACCAGGCGCAAGGAGCACTGGAGAATGACTCTCTCTTCTCCCTGAGGCTATGTGCCTGAACTCCACAGTTCAGGTACATAGGGCAGCAAGAACTGAGCCCAGGTGTCAAACCAAGGGGTTCACGCAGCAGGAATTCTAATTTTCACAAAATACATTTTATTTATATGGCTCAGATGGGATCTAATGTGTATTTGTGTATTTGGGAGGGTTAAGTATTCACTACTTTAATGGGGGCCACATAAGTTATTAAGCCCCACACAAGCAATTAATCAATCTCTCTTCCCAACACTTCTGTGCAGTAGAATTGTGTTAGCATCCACATTATACACACAGGGAATTTGAGGCACAGAGAAATTAGGTGATTTCCCCAAAGCCACAGAGGAAAGTCTGGGGCAGAGCACAGTACTGAACTCAGATCTCTCAAGTCCCAGCCCAGTGTGTTAGTCACAAGACTGCTCTCCCCAGGGGTAGACTATAAAATCTGAAATATTTCTAGAGTCAAACTTCAGAGTAGCAGCCGTGTTAGCCTGTATCCGCAAAAACAACAGGAGTACTTGTGCCACAAGTACTCCTGTTCTAGAGTCAAACTGTTAGTCCCCAAAAACCTTCAGGCTCAATCTAGTCTATTTTAGGCACAACTCAAGGGGCTGGTGATGCTGGTTAAGTGCTGAAAAGGTTGGGAACCCGGCTTCCTTAGGAACTCCAGTCTTATTCCCAACTGCAAGAGCTAAAGAGCAATGGGGCCTAAAGGAGAGAAGCAGATCCTGTCAGTCCTAAAGGTTGAACTCTTGGGAATCGGCAGCTCAGCATCCTCAGTCGAAGTTTCTTGCCAGTGGAACACACTCCTCCTCGTGTTCCCACAGAGCACGGGCTGAGCAAGCTTCGCAGCACAGAGCAATGCACACTCAGCTAGTCTCCCAGTTTTTAACAACACCCATATGGGATCTGTTTGCCAATGGGCAGAGGGTGACTAACTCTTGGGTTGGCTTCTTTTGTTGTCTACTCTGTGAAGTACAGTGTATGATTTTTATACAGTATCCATGTATCATAATCACCAGCAGCAAACAAGACAGAGCAAGAGAGAGAGAGAGAGAGAGTGCATGTGCAAGAAGAATTAAGATACTCGGGACACTAAATCAAACTGCTCATTTCTGTTTTAGTAGAACATTACAATGGTCATGTGGTGATTCCACAGGGGAGGTGTGAGAATCGGAGTCCCCCATTGATACCATATTTCTGAGCTAGAAGGAAGCCCTGCAGAAGCAGCTCTCAGTTACGAGAGAATGCTGGAAAATGTTCCCTCACTATAACCAATGCAGGGGTGTTTTCCTGAGTCTGCAGCCAGCGTTCCACACAGAGAGAAGCAGCAGTTACCAGAGCCAGGGAAGAAGCCCCAGGCCCCACATCTCCCACTACAGCAAACCATGCACTCACTGATCTTGAGGGGCATGAAGGCAGCTTGCCTTCATCTATCCTGGCTTGGAACAAGGGGTTCCCACATATGGGTCCCCCAGAAAGGGGTGCATGTAGGGCCCAACTGCCTTAATCCTGCCCTGCTCGCAGATTCTCCTAGCCTCTGGCTCCCCTTCAATGGAGCTTGAATGCCCCACTGGGCTCTGCAAGACTGCTACCTGTAAGCATGTGACTCACCAGCCAGCACACCCTATGGAGGCTGGGCATGCCATAGCAGACTCTCCTCCTTTAGTGCCCCCTACTGACTGCTGTTCTGGCCCTATGGTGGTCTGCTTCTTCTTGCAACTTGACACCCTCCAGCCCAAGGTCACATACTCCCACCCCTTCTGGGGCAAACCAACAGCTCAACAACGAACAGTCCATCAGCTTTCATGCTGGACCCTCAGTCTGAGCCTGAACTCTGGTTCGTGTCCCTGGGACCAGGGGGTTTCAGTCGTCCTTACCCCTAGTTGGAGAGAGGGGATTCCGCTCTGCCTTCCTCAGTGGGCTGGTGAGAGAACCCAGGTCTTCCCTCTCCACCAGGCTCTAGTCCAGGGACCTTTGAAGAAGCAGCCAAGGACTGACTACATAGACAACTGGCTGCCTCCTGGACCACTTCCCACCTTGCCCTGTCCTGGGTCTTGCCTCAGCCTCTTCCTGGGCTCCAAGCGTGCCAGCTCCCCACTCTCTAAGCCTCTTCCTCAGGTTCACAGCAGGACTTCTCAGCACGTTCTGCAACCCAGCTGGGTCTGCTGCAGGAGAGTTTGCTCTACTCCCCTGGCAGGGCAGTCCCTGACACAGCAGTCATCTTCCTGCTCCCTGCAGGACCCTCCACGAGTGCACCAAATCCTAGGCGGACTCACTTCCTGTCACTCCTTCCCAACTGCCTTGGGCTCCCTGTTGGAGATCTACCTTCCTTCCAGGAGGCTCTATCTGCCAGCAGTCCCACCTCGTTCCCTGACTCCAGCCATGCTTCTCTCACTGAGAGCCAGAGATCTACTCTCCTTCCTGGTCAGGCCCTACCTGAACCAGACTCAGACCTTTTAGCCTTCCAGATCTGACACTTTCTGCAGAGGAGTGGGGGTGAGGCTGATTGCGCCCTCAGGCCCTCTTCAGGCCAAGTGTGGGATTGGTACATGCCACCAGAGTTCCCCTCCATGGGATTCAGATGGCCCCTACCCCCCAGGGTTCTGGGGGACAGATGAGGAGGAAGAGAAAATGATGACACCCTCCCAACTGCTACATGATGCCAAAATAAAATGCCATGGAATAGACCACACAGATTTTAGTGTTTGGTTTAATATAGTTCAGAGAAAGGAGTGGTAATACAACATGAATCATCCTCTTCTCTCATCATTTGCTTTAGTTACATGGAAGCCCACTCTACAAGAGCAGTAATGAGCACCTAAATAAAAGTCCAAGCTAGAAAGATTTATCAAAGAAGCGGAGCTGCTACTAAAAGAGAAAGGCCAATCGGTATTTACTGCTTTGAGGGCAAGAACTAATGACCAGTGCTAATGGAGTAACTGTACACCACAGAACTGTAATACAAACACTCTGGAGATTTTTCCCCTTTTCTCCCCTAAAAAGAGAAATTATATTAAAAAATGACAGCACTGAAATAAACAGCAGAGTTCTGCAATTTATACAGATGTTTCCCCAACACGTTTGGCCCCAATTGCCAATAAGGGAAATTAAAACAGTAAAAGATACACATTGTTTTACACCACGTAACAGCTAATTCACTTTATTACAAGCATCGTCAACCCTGCTCATTATGTAAGCCTTGCAACTGTACTATAAGAGTTAAAGCCCGAGGCAATATTTGTTTAGGTTGTTTAGACTGAGTTTTAGAAGATACTGTTTTTGATGATTAAAAGGCAAATAAATTAGCAGATTTTTCTCTCCCTTTTCCTTTCAACCCTGTTTAACACCATATATCCAGCTCATTCCCAGACACATAGCTACAAATAAATAAATCCTGACTTCAAAGCACTGATACTTCAAAATAGGAACAATTGAGCATACATGCTGATTTGGTCTTTGTACAAGAATGAGAGAAATATCTGAACATTTTAAATATTTACCAAACGAGGGAGTTTGTATCATGTTTCAGAGTATTGGTTTATACATACTTTCCACAGAGATGATTCACTGAGATCAGTAGGTATGGATTTTTTTTCTTTTTCTTTTAAATTACATTTTAATAGAGGAATAAACAGAATGAACACGTAATGGTAGATTTTAAAAAAAAAAAAAGAGTAAAAACAACCTTTTACAGAGCTTAGCATCGGCAAAGGTTAGCTAAATAATTACAATTTACAACAGCACAATAAACCACCGTGGAGGTTCAGCTGACTAATGGTCTGTCTATTGTGTAGCAAGTACTAAAGATAAAAGGCCAATTTCCTATTTAGAAATTGCATTTCAGTAACTTGCAACCACGAGCCCATAGGCTGGATTATTAGACTCCCACTCCCATTAATCACGGAGACCCATCCAACTGTTGTTGGGAATTTCTGCACCGCATTTCCACTCTCCTCGTCTTAGCCCCACTCAGGAGTTCACTGTTAAACATCTGTACTCCACAACTATACATAAAAGGGTAACTCAGTAATCTATCAAACAACAATGCTCGCAGAGAAAGAATGGCCCTAAGGTTAAAGCTGTGAACCAGAATTCAGGAAATCTAGGTTCACATCCTGGCTCTGCCACAGACTTCATTTGTGACCTTAGGCAAGTCATGATCTCTCCCTGCCTCGGATCCTCTTCTATAAAATAGGAACATTCCTCCTCCCTTCATCTGTTTTGTCTATTTGGATTATAAATTCTTTGAGGCAGGGACTGTGTCATACTATACTTATGCACAGTGCCTCGCTCAAGGGAGCCTCAAACAAACAACCACATAGGCCCACACAATGTGGAAGAAAACAGGGAGAAGAAAGACAAGCACAAATAAAAGCACCAATACTACATATAATAAATTACTAAGTGGCATGTCAATGATCCCACAGTAGGGCTGGCAGAATCCCAAAGGCAGCATAGGTGGAAGAGGCCACATCAGCTTTACAGTGTCTCATGAAAGAGCGCAGGAATCTCCAGGTCATGTCCTCTGGCTTTAATTGACCAAGAGATGGCAAAGAGTCTTGTGGAAGGTACCAGAATACATAGTGCAGAAGACAAGGACAAAGATCCACATCTCCATGATGGAGGTAAAAGCCCTGGAGGGAATAACCTTGCAGCAAAATCAGCATCTGAGGCCTCGTTGCAGGAAAAAGGCATGAGGATCATGAATGCTCCAGGAGACACTCTGGAAGACAGCGGACAAAAGGAGCCCAGAACTGGCAGATGAGAAAAATCCAGTGCTCCACTGGAAGAATGCACATGAGAAGGGAGCGGCTGGGGTTATGGGTAGCTTGATATCACTGGAGAAGGAAGAACCATTCAGTAAAGGAGCAAGGCACTAAGTCACACACCTCACAAACTGGTTTTCACTGGAACATGACCTACCAGTAGTCAGATATTCTGAGTTAAGCATCAGTGGACTTAGTCAGTATTTGCATGGGGAAACCCCAAATGTTGCAAAGTGGTGCTGGTGATTCAGTGGGTGAATTCTTCTCTAAGAGTCAGTACTACGCCAATTCTCCTTTCACTCAAGACGTAAAAGCGAGGCCTGGACAGGGCCATGGTCATTAGACAATCCCATGCTACTTTTGCAAGAATAAAGGTCTTAATCTTTGAACAACACCCATACCTTGAACATAACTGAGGCTATGCCTACATTACAGCTTATGTCAGCATAATTTACATCACTCAGGGGTGTGCATAAATCGCCTCCCTGAGCGACGTAAGTGACGCTGCTGATACAAGCACTGGTGTGGACAGCGCTGTGTCAGTGGGAGAGCTTCTACTGCTGACGACACGCTTCTGCTGTTTGCAGGTGCTGGAGTAATTAAGCCAACAGGAGAGCTCTCCCCCATCGGCTTAGCGCGGATACCTTAGAGATCTTACAGCAGCGCAGCTGCATCAGTGCACCTGCGCCGCTCTAAACTCTCTAATGTAGCCATGCCCTAAGTTTCCCCAGAACGAACTCCCCCTCTTCAAGCTGACATTGGGGGAGATTCAATGCTGCACTTCTAAGACATGCAGCACAGAAAAGGAAAGAGGGGCCATTCCCAAGGTGGTTTTAAGGCCACTTTGTATTCTCCTAATCCTGGGCTGCTCTGGGGGCTGGAAAGAGGCTCATCTAATTTATGGCAGCCTCCCCAGGGTGCTCTATGGGCCACAGTGCTGCTTGAAATCTCTCTGCTGTGTAACGTGGCCCCCCTTTAACCCACCCCTCCTCCCGATAGCAAGGCTTGCGTTTGGATCCGCGGAAGGCAGCCTCACAGCTATCTTCCACACTCCCTAGGCAGGGGCAATCCTCCCCGGGCAGAAAAAGGGCTTTTAGGGGCCTCTTTTACATTGCTCCAGTTCTTTCACCGAGAGTAAAGGGGCCAGAGTAGGGGTGAGATCTCACCCCGTCATGTACTCGTGAAGAAAGGCAACCACAATCCATCCCAGAGGTGGCAACATTTGGTGACGAGCAAATACTGACATGTTACGAGTTAAAGGAGATATCCCAGAGAATATCCAGAAAACACACAAATATGGATAAAGGAAAAAACAGAGTCCCAATAATACCCATCAATACATCCTGCGAACTCAGTGGTGTCATACAGGGTGGAAGCTGATGGGGAATGAGGCTCACTGGGCAAAAATAATATGCTTTTGTTTAATTGTTAATGTCAACGCCAAACTGTGCAAGTAATTAGGTTTATGGAGGTTTCCTGGAAGAGGCGGTGGCGAGGCGAGGCTAGCCTCTCAGGGCAGATAAGTGATGGAGTTTTGTATATTTTTATATGTTTGTTCAGCGCCCAGACACTACAGGCACTTAGAACCCTTTAAATAAATAAAGCATGTTGGAGTCGTTCAACATGAAAGGCACTATATACATTCAAGTTAGCTGCTATCGATGGAAACAGTTATGGAAGATTTACACAGGATGTGGGGATAATTTGAACTCCCAAAGAAGAAACTAAATAAAAATCGGAAAAAAATTATAAGGCCAACAGCCATTCAGCAGGCAACAGCTCAGGCCAAAGATCTGAGAATAATTCAAGCAGCTACTGAGGAAAAAAATACACCACCGCTCCTCACTAAGATTTGCCCATGATAACAGAAGAACATATATCCCATTATAGGGAGCCTGAAACGAGAGATTCTGTAATCACGAGCCAGAACACGTAGTCATATATAATTAATACAGACTATTCTGAAAATGAGCTAAAAATGTAGCCAAGAGCTTCCCTTTAAGGAATCATCCTGCAGTGCTTCTGCAAGGCACTGTTAGAGAAGCAAAAGGTATTAAGATGAAGAGAAAGGGCCACACTTTCTGCTGCTGCAGGTGTAATTTTTCCTGTTTAAGTCAATGGAGCCATAATAATTTACACCAGTAGAGACTCTGGCCCACGATTTTTACCTTTCTGAAATGAGGGAAAGAAGTTTTAATCTAACAGCTGTAATTTAAGAGGGCAAAACACTGGTCTAGACATTTTTACAACATCTTACAGGTGAAATGAAGTTACAAGCAGTGATTTACTGAGATTTAGACAAGTCAGTCTTCTACTGATTGTATGCCTGAAATTTTAGAGGTACGAAACTACAATGCAGCATTATTAAGTGACAATACAAATCAAGGGGCACTAGCAGTTTTGTCATCACATTCTAGCACTGTGTTTGACTCCTTAGGTATTTATAAGTTGCCCTGTGCACATGCAAAGTTCGTAGATAGTTAAACGGCCTTCTAAAATATCTAGTGCTCTTCACCGCATGTCTGTACTTCACATTGACATGAATTGGGAGACGAATATTCAAACAGCAGATCAGAGAACAGACCACAAAAATAAATGATGCACAATGTGGTTAACAGAAACTAACTGAAATTCTATAAACTGTGTAGGATAGAGCATTAGTATGATGAAATTGATTAAAAATGGAATATGTAACAATATATCTGGATTCTTTCCAGCACATACAATAAGTCCCAGGATCATGGAGTAGAATATAACCATTTACACATTGTGATGAGGTATATAGGCCCCACACTCATGAGGAAGGCACCATGTGCGGGGCTAGCCCCACCTCTCCAGCCCTGTCAATCAGGTATGGTAGGAAGGAGACCTTTAAAAAGAAGGAAACTGCAGTTAACAGAAGGAGAGATCACCCTAAGCAGAAAAAGGCTGGAGTGACTCCTTAAGCGACATGGAGAGCTCCCAGGCAGGAGATCTCCACTCTGACCCTTTGGGGACTACAGCAAACTCCAAGGGTAAGCCTGACAGAGTTAGCCCCACCCAGCCAGAAAGACTCCTAGAAAACCGCTATGCAGACAGCCCGTAAGTGAGAAGGTCCTGCTGGCCTTTTCCCCTTTGAGTTGACTCCGGGAAGAAGTTATTCTCAAGTTCACTGGAGCATTTATTGTCCTTTTGATCCCGCACTGGAAGAGACACAAGAAGGCCCGCAAAGGGCACAGTCCCCATTGCAAGGACTAAGAAACTGGGACCTGAACATAAGCTACCCAGTGTAGATAACGGAGTGTGGCCAGGGTCTCCCATGGTCTGGGTGAAAAACCAAAGAGGGCTCTTTCAGGCTCTGAAAATCCAATTTCAGACTCTGCAGTAGAATGGAAACAAAATAAACCCACAAATATGGAAATGCAAATCAGGTACAACTGTCAGTCTGCATGTGCAAACATAGTTTTTGCAAAGGCAAAATGCATTTCCCCTGGGGCAGATTTTGAAGGTATGAAGCTGAAAATTTAGAGCCATTCCAGAAAAGGAATAAGCATTACATAGTTAAAGCTGTTAAAACAAATGCTATCAGTTGAAGGGACTTTTTCTTTCACTAGCACTTCTCTTACTGTGACATGAAAACAATGAATTTAGAAGGCTAACCACCTTACTAGATTGCTCGGAAAGAGTTAAGTGCTTCCCTGCTTAGATCTTTTCCTTTCCTGTGTCTCATGGTAAGTACTGGAAGATTTATGTGCAATGAATTTCCAATTACTGATCTCCACCAGCTGGGCTGTCAATCAGACTGCCTATGCACTCGATGTCTTCACCTCCCGGTTTCCTTGTTATGCACACATGCTCACAAAAGCATATAATTCTACGTGGAGATTCCCATCAACTACAGTAGGTTAAATGTTGTCTTGGTGAGCCCAAGCTTCCACAGTCCTCAGTCTTTGGCTTGGCTTATTTTCTGCTCCGCCCTAGCTACAGAACCCAGGAGAGCAATTCCAGTGGTGGATATGAAAGACCAAAAAGAATTTTAAAAGCAGAATTACATTTTCTGTGACTTTTCTTCCCCCAGCAACCCCCAATGAGGAACTGATGGATTGAGGGAGGAAGCCAGGTCTCTTTTCACATCAGGAGACTAGTGAGAAATTTTTAAGATGTTACAACTTCTCTTTGAACTCTAGGACACCAAAATCCCCATATGGTGATGCAAAAAGCAAGGTTTAAAAAGACAGACAAAACCACTATCCTCTGCTGACACTTCACATCATTTCGTCCAGGCAGAAGTGGTGACGCTTTCAGACCAACTAGGCAGGCCATCACTGGCAACATAGCAGGAGCTCCAAAAAAGCATCCTAGGATTCTCCTGGATTAGGTGGCCCTTGGTGCCATTAACAGCTCCCATGCTCCATCTCATATCCAAGGTTTCCCACCACAGATACAGATGAGCACACAGGGGTAAGTCAGGACCTACAGCTTCTTTTTACCACTTCCCTCTCCCTCCCAACCCAGACATAGGGCCCAATTCCCGTCACAGGAGAACAGCAGCAGCTACAGCCGGAAAGGGCCTTCACACACCCCTCGACAGGATCACTTGCTTATTTCTGAAACAGGCACTCTGGATTTCTCTTGCCACATTTGTTGTGTCACCACTTGCAGCTGGACTCCCCACTCCCTTTATGCTGTCCCTCTCTGACCACTGCCACCCCTTAGCTGCCCAGCACTGCTTTACAGAGCCCATTGCCTTACCTACCTTCCTTCTCTCCATTCTCTCTCTTCCTCCAACAATCTCCTCCTCTCCTACATTTCTGGTTGCCCCCCAGAGAGGGCCTCTAACACGAAGATTCTGCACCTTTTATTAAAAATGACACGGAATATGAATGACATGTGCCCGTAACCCACCTGATCACTGTTGTTTGGTGTACCCTTCTTTGGTTGTTATTTTGTCATTTTATCTTGCAAGCTACTCAAGGCAGGGACCAAGTCACCCTATACGTTCATACAAAGATCCCTGATCTCTGCCGGATTGAAACACAATGTATATAAATAAATAATATGGGCGAAATGGGTAACACCAAGTTGTGGTTTAAAAAGGATCTTTGAAGCCACTCTGGGCAGGAATTCGGGAAGGCTTATGGGTCATTGTATCCCAATTTAAAACTAAATGGAGCAGCCTGCACTACAGAATCAACAACAGTTCACTCAACCCCTTCCTAGCAGTGACAGTGGCAATGAGGAAACCACTTTGAATAATACAGTACAGACACTGATCCCATGCTCTCAAAAGGAGATTCATGGACGCTACAAAGAACTAGGAATATAAGCTGCCAAAGCAGTACACTAAGTCGACCCCTCTCTCACATGAGCCAAGCATTCTGCATCCACAATCTATCCAAGTTCTACCAGCTTAAGGAACAATAGGATAGCTTGATTCCTTTTTTTTTTTTTTTTTTTTTTTTTAATTAAAGTAACCAGAATGAAAATCTGAATTTTCACAAGCTGTCTGATGTGACAATGAGAGAACGCATATGTATTTTTGCCTTAGTTTACATTGTGCAATCCCTCTTTTCTTACACTGGGTTAACTTGTTTTTCAAAAATGATCTACACACAGAATTTGCATGAAGCCAAATTTCACAAATAAAATCTACAACACTTTCAGCTCCTTGAGAGTGCAGGCCTGCTTCAATACTTAGACTGGAGATCAAGGAAAACCTAGAGTCCTACATGGAGTGCTGGTGCTGACAGAGCAGATTTTTCAATCACAGATTTCTAGTGTCCAGACAAGACTGGGGCCCCAGTGTGGAACGCATTGCTCAAAACATAGAAAGATACAATGCCCTGCTTTTGAAAACATGAAGGACATTCTTCCATTCAAGTCGGTAGGGCACTAGAAGGCACTGAGCTCCTAGCAATTGTGTCTTCTGAATAGGACCTGAGGAATTCACCATTTGTAGCCATAAAAAAGAAAAGCTTGTGGTACTTTTACAAGAAAGGAGTGTTCATCAGTAAATACTACTCAATCTGGCTCTAAATGTTCAATTATACAGTTATTACATAACTGCCAGTGGTTAGGAAAAGTAGAATCACAACCAAGTGACATTAGCAGTTTTACCATCCATTCCCTTCACTTAGTACAGGTGTGTTCTTGGCCCAGAGCCTCCAAGCCTGGGTCAACAGACTCAGGAACACAGGGCTCGGGATACTGTGCAACTCAGGCTGAAACACAGGCTCTGAAGCCCACCCCGCCCTCCCTAGGCTTCAGAGCCCAAGCCGCAATTTCTACACAGCTATTTTTAGTGCAGTAGCACAACCCCCCCAAGCCCATGTCTGTCGACCAGGGCTTGGCAGCTTGCTGCTGCGCGAGGCCACTGCCTGTGAAGATGTACCCTAAGTCTCACAGGCAACGATTTCTACAGGGTGAACAGCGGGAGCTGGAGTGCAGCAATCCAGGTCCTGCTATGGAAACACATGCATCCAACACATTCAGAAACCGCTGGGCCTAAAACCAAGTCAAACTCAAACAGCTGAATCAGCACAAAAGCTAGAAACAGATGAAGCTGGAAGATAAATGTGAGTGTGGAAAAAACAAAGCTGGGGGTATTTGCAAGGCAGCACTAATGCTCAGGGCAGGCGTAAACAGACATAGTAGGTATTTGAAGCCCAGCCAGCAAAGTTTTAATTCTCAGAACACCGTCATTTCCAGACCACCAGTCAAATAAATCCTTGAGAGAACACCCAGCATTCCTGTTGGCAGCTATAAAAAGACCCAGAAAAGTGGCCAGGTTAAAATCATATTTTATAAAATAAGATCTACACCTATGCTACAACATCATATGACATCTTGATTATTAAAACTGAAACAGTTATAAACATCTAATTTCCTTTTAACTATTTATGAGTTGGTGTACTTTGTGTATTCCTCATACCTGGGTTAATGCAAACCGGCTAGTCCCTTTCACTTTTGTTTAGAGTCAGTTTCACTTGCAGGTTCTCATTCATCAGTATAGCGCATCCACATTGCAAGGATATGTTTATGTTCTGAAACAAAATTTTCCCTGGATTAAAATAACAAAACAAAAACTATTTCTGGTGGTGTCAGGTTTTCTAGGAGCAAGTTTTACAAAAGCTAAATTTTAAGCCACATATGACTCGACATCATCCCTTTTAGTGCTCATTATCTTCTGCCCAGAAGCAAGGAACAGTGGCAGTACAAATTTCCCCTATACTGCCCTGCTAACACGGCAGGGCTGAAGTGGGGAGCAAAGGGTTTTATTTTCCTGAAAAGAGGCTCTCACACAGCTCTCAAAAGTTTGTATATATAACTGCAAAGGGTTAAACACCATAAGGTGTTACTCTGATCTGATCTCCTCGGGTCTATGAAGTTACAATAGTGTAAAACCAGCGTGAAGCAGAATCAGGCCAAAAAAATCTTAATGAAGAGTATGCTGGATGTCTACATGGATTTCCAAAGGTGGACTGTTTTTGTATCGAGATGCCTCCTATATATTATCGTTTAACCTCTTTCAGGACCTAGATCTTTGATTTCAAACTAGCATCCCCAGTCAATAAGATCAGCAGCATTGAGTAAATCAACAGGTACCAAAGAGACAGTGATATTACATTTACTTGAAACACATGCTTTGCCAGACCTTAACACTCTGGAAAAATAAGTTTACCTCCTACGGAGTTGGATCAACTTTAGTCATAGCTTTAGTGACAGTAATATCAAATAATCCATTTACCACCTAAAATTGTTACAAGCTAAGAAACTGAATTATTAAAACTTATAGTACATCTGTCCTCTGTTCAGAGTGCCTTGATTTCAGCTGCAAATAAGAATCTAAAATATCTCTGATACAATCACTCTCATTTGTGGTTCACTTAGGGTTAAAGTTTGAAAACCATCCATCTGGGTTTGTGGTCTGTAGTTTATTGCCACCATGACCAGCTGTGAAGCTTAGGCATTTTATCAGGAATTCAGTGGCACAGCAAAGCTTTAAAGTATACATATACATTTCTGATTCCAAGCAAGCAGAAAGCATGCAAATAAAAAATTATGCCATGACTAACCATTCCCATCATTCCTCCCAACTTTCTTCACAATGAGCTGAATCAAGATTTTAAAAGCGGTCACAAAATCACCATTTTTCCCTAGAGAAAGTTTTTTTTTAAACCAGAATGCACAGCACCGATTTTTCTGATTTTGTGATTTAA
The DNA here is from genome assembly GCF_027887155.1 of Malaclemys terrapin pileata. NCBI lineage: Eukaryota > Metazoa > Chordata > Testudines > Emydidae > Malaclemys > Malaclemys terrapin. The sequence continues at coordinate 327,267,219 of NC_071505.1, forward strand.
AAAAAAAAAAAAAATCTCTTAATTTGTGTTAACAGAATATTTGCAGAGTGGTTCAAAAATGTGACAAGCCTTGCAAATACTGCTCACATTTTCCTTCCCTGCATTGCTGTGAGGTCACAGAGAAGTCAGAATTTAATCACAAGTTTAAGCAGCAGCATATTTTCTCTTTGAAATAGCTGCCACCTGGGGGCATTAGGTGTGTTTGAGCAACCTAGCTCCGTTAAGCCAACACACCACTGTGCAGTGGTATTGTGGAGCTTTTCTGTACACAACACTTGTGAGAGGTGCGACTTAAAATCAAGGGGTGAAAATTGATCAGGGGAGGAATGCATAAAATTAATATCAGGGTATTAACAGTGCAGATTGCCAACCAAAAAGCACAGATGAATGTAGTCTTAAAAAAAAAAGCTATTACTTCTGTTGCTTTAAAAAAAAATTGAGCGAGCAAGAGAGAGAAAAAACAACAGGGATCAGTTATTGAGTGGCACAGTGACACTTGAAGAAATTAAATTGAAAGCAAGCAGAAAAGATGAAGTGCCTGAACACATCTGAAAGATTCCTGCTCCAGGGATGCTTATGTATCCTCCTGAACTCTGACCCTGGCAGTTCCAATGGTGACGCGCTGGTGTGCAAGACGGCCTTACAGGAAGTGACAGGGTTTCCTTGCAGAAACGGGTTGATTGGACACTGTCCTACTAATGACAAAAAAAATAGGGTTTCAAATGTGAAAAGTGGGTCATGGACAAATACAAATGGGAAAAACCCAGTGTAACAGAGCAGCGCTCCTGGAGTCAAAACGCTATCAGTGATAACGGAGTAGTTAGTGGCACAAAGCCCAAGGCATATATTCGTGCCATCATTATTACATACATTTCTAAAACACCCATTAACCTATCAGTTTTATTTGGGGGCTGACCTAGGTGAACTTCAGTGTATTTGCCCTCCCCCCCCCTTAGTCCAGTCTACATCTCTTTTCTTTCAGTCTTATATTTCTATGTGGTCCAATAATTCATCCCTCTTCCCATTCACCCTTTCTTCCTTTCATGGCATTGTGCAGATGGCCTTTCAATTATGCTCTAGCTCCTCTCCCTACCCCCACCCCAAGCAGTCCGGGCCCTCCTCTCTTCCCCCATTCCTTCCTCGACTCTCACAGACACTGGCCTGCTCACTCTCCCCCACCCGGAGTCTCTTTCTCCCCCAGTCACCCACAATCTATTCAGAAGCCCGTTTCTCCATCTTTTCTGACATGCCCCCTTCAATCTCTCACGGTCTGTTATGGAGTTCTCTTCCCCATGACTCACTTTTGCCCTGCCTCTCACCAAACAGAGGGGGTGATTTGGGGTCAGGGGAGCACTAGCAGAGCCAGGCTGCATGGGGGAGGTCCAGGAGCCCTTGTGAGGCAGAGGGGGGTGAGCAGGCTGGAAGAAGGAAAGCTGACAAGCCAGGGCAGCTGCTCCTGAAAGACAGCAGTGAGACTGGGGGCTGGGCGAGCCCGTTCTGTGAGCAGCCCGGAGTCCCGGCCTCTCACACACTCCTCTTTTCACCTCACGCTCACAGTAGCTTTGCAGAAGTGGTGCTGCAGTATCAGCAGCCACCACTACCTGGCTCCAAGGTTTGGCCTCATTCACAGGCCTCTCCCTGGGAGTTCAGCCATCCTATCCCCAGCCAAGGAAAGGCAGGCATCTGAGCAGCCCTCTGGCTCTGCAGAGGAAGTGGGTACTTTCCCTGGAATTCAGCAAAGTGCTTCAAAGGCCACTTGTGGGCATTCTGCTGTAGCATCTGCCTGCCAGAGAAAGGGTAGGGCTGGATGGTATCCTTGGGAAGAGGAGGAGGGATGCGGAATCTGATCAGCAGCAATGGGAGAGGAAAGGACCAGCTGTGTGCTGGTATGTCTCACTGGCAGAGTGAGGGAAGGGACAAAAGCACTGGACTGTGAGCTAAGGGTACAATTCCACACCCTGAAATAAACTAGACTTCCCCATTCCCCATTCACTCCTTAAAAATTAGGAAAAAATCAGATTTCTTAAACACCGCTTAAATGATTCTCTCCCCCCAAAGAATTAAATTACCATGTATTGCCTATTCCTCCTATTAAAAATTTATCAATTTATTCATCACTTCTAGAATAGAGACCTTTCATTTGTTTTATAATGAAGAAACCTTTGATCTGCAATTCTCCACGGCTACTATTTTTTTATTCTTCAGTTCTTCTCATTAAAAATAAATATCTCTGTTCTCCAAAATGCAGCCACAGAGAACTCCAAATACTCACTTTAACAATAAGAAACTTGTTTTAGCCTTATCTTGATTATGTACACTGAAGATGTTAAAGAGGATTTTTTTTTTCCAAACGGGAACAGTACTGTTCTTCAGCAGAAAAATACCACTCTCTAATATGCCTAAGAATCACCAATGTTGAAGAGTTGCAACTAACCAATGCTTAGAGAAGTAGATGGAAGGGCAGTTTTCTCAATAAGTGCAAAAGCAAACAGTAATAATAAAGCTGCACACACAATATCTTTGTCCTGGCATAGCATATCAGGCCAACTTTAAATCAATGTGATGCACTGAATGCTCTTAGCTACTTACCAAACCACCACAAACAAGGATTCTTTTTATACTTGGTCCCGCTAGTGAAGGCAGGGGGCTGCACTCGATGACCTTTCAGGGTCCCTTCCAGTTCTATGAGATAGATATATCTCCATATATTAATATATACTCAAAGCCACAGCTTCAGGAGATAACTCAGAGACCATATTTTAGCCAGATCTTTTCCCCCCTCACCTTGTTCACAATGGCTGGATGTACAAAGACACTCCCAACAAAACAAAAATATGTCTTACTACTTGGGTGTAGCTGTCCACAGGATTACATGTATTACACATAGAGACTTAACCATAAGCAAGCATGCAGCAGAGGCACAACCTTGCTTTCTTTGACATAAAGGGTCTGATTCTGCTCCTACGGAAGTCAATGGTAAAACTCCCGGCTGGGTCGGCCCTGTAATACCTTTGGAACAAAAAGCACACATCCTACATGTCTTTCCAGAATCATCTCTCCATTAGTTTATCCAAGCTTCCATAGCTACAAGAATTTGGGGTGAGAAAACGTACTGCACTGACTCTTTCAGAGGCCTACAGAGCCCAGTCCAGAGTTGTCCCAAAATCCCTTCCTGGTGCTCTATCGTAAAGATTATGTGGAGCTGCCATATTGGTCACTGAGAAATTACCCTGGCCCAGGAGTCATTCTGCATAGCACAGAGATGGCTATGTCGGTGCTACACCATCTATTCCCGTAACATAGGGGGCACGGCAGGAGTTGCTCTCTGCCACAGTTCTTCTAGCTGCTAACAAAGTTTTTTGGATAGGGATGGTTGTCTGCTTTCCAGGGAAAATTTCAATCTTTTGTTGAAAAACAAGACCAAAATACTTCCGTTTTTCATATTTGGATGAAAATTCCAAATTTTCCATGGAAAATGTCAACAAAAAAAAGTCATTTTTGCCCACGTTTTCCATGGCAATAAAACCCACTTTTCTGACCAGCTCTGGCCTTGGGACCACCACAAGGCACAAGTTAGAGTCGGCCCCAGAACAGAGAAAGCACAATGGTGGTAAAGCCCCCTTGACCCAGTCACATCTCTGTTCTGGTGCTGAGATCAGCTCAGGTGCAAGGATGGCTCAAGCCCATAGAAGTCACTGAAATATTTAAAACACTGATTTATCAAAACACACACATTGTGGGAAGACCCTCCGCAATATTGAAAGAAATAAACAGCTAACTTGGTAGAGCACCAACAATGTACTCCACTGCCAAAGAGAATGTATCTCAGGAACAAGAATTACTTCGATTCTAAGCCTCCAACTAGTGGAAAACAAACACACGGTGAAAGCCAGCCACAGAGTTTCTGGGGAAAGGCAGAGTCATACTACTCAGACAGCAGCTCTTGCCAACAGACCTATCTGTAGAGAATACTATCATTGACCCTTGGGGGGGCTGCCAAGTTGCTTACCAGTGATCTCTTCTCCACCTTCTCAACAAAGCTATAGTAAGTAGTTGCTGGAGTTAAGAGGGAGCAGAGATGGGGCAAGCAGGAGGCAGAGAAATCAGGCAACAGCTAAGCATAAAAAAACGACTCCATAAAAGACCCCATTGCTAAATAGCGTTAATTACATTTTTGGCACCAAATGCAAGATGAACTGAAAATATACCCTGCCTTCTATACACTGAACATGCAAAAGTATAACCCAGAGATAAGAGTTCTGTGCCAAAACAATTCATCTGAACATAAATGGATTAATTTCACAATTTTGTGAAAATGAATTCATCACAAACACAATCGATCTATAACTGCGCGTCACCAGATGTCTCACAGACTATGAAACAGCCACTTGAGTACACTCTTCACATGCACTGCACAGTGTTAGATGAGTGCCCTGAATAGGGTATTCCAAGCACTTATCAATCTGCAATATGTATTATTCCTGTTCAATAATCTAACCCTGTCATCTTGTTCCTGTGTACATTAAAGCTTGCTCAGCATGTTCAATTTGCTATAATTCTTGCAGCCTAATCATTTAGCAAAACGAAGCCGCGTTAATAGATACTAGCTTGCCCTCTTTGCAAACAGGAGGCCCATACTAGTGAACTGTCAACTGCAAATGCAAAAAAACCAAACAGAAATAAATAACATTACAATAACACCTACAGAGGCCACAATTAGGTTCAGGATCCTACTGTGGTGGCAGTATATAAATGACTGCACCACACCTGAAGAAGGGAGACATTGTCCGGGCTTGCCAAAGGAAGGTAACAGGGCCTTACAGGAGGGGCTGCAAAAAGGTGTGTGTGGGGGGGGGGGTCAGCGTGGCGACTCTGACTCATCCCCTGGGAAACTACGAGTGAAAGGTTTTAAAAGGTGCAAGCCCGGTTGTTTGAAGCTTTTCTTCCAGGAAGCCAGCAAGGCAGCACCCACCCTCCCTCCCCTTGAGGTGGGAAGTATCATTCCCATTTCACGGATGGAGAATTGAGGCACAGAAGCACAGAGCCTCAAGTACTCCTGTTCTTCTTTTTTCAAAATATTTAGGTGCCTTACTCTCTCCCCTTTGAGGATCTGGGCCAGAGGCAATAAGATCACACAGAAAGTCTGTGCAGAGCAAGCAATTCAATCCAGTCTCCCAAGTCCTAGTCCAGTTAACCATCCAGTCCAGTTAACCAGTCCATTTTTATTGATCCTGTGTTACACAGGATGATACTCAAATAGTCTCTTTTGGCCTTAAAAATCTATGGATCTATGAACAACCTGTGCATTCACATGTATTTCATATTCTGAAACTTGGTATTCTGGAAAATTACTCCAAATGCTACTTTAAAAAAAAAAAAACTTTAAATGCAGCATCCACCTTTTCTGAATCCTGGTTGCATTGGGCATGCATACTGAGCACTAGAAAACAGAGAGCTTGCCAATGCTGTGATTAAACCTACCCTTTTGCATTTTCTGCATGTCTCTGATACTCCTGTATTATTGCCCTCGGTGTTCCTGTAAAGGTCCAACTCTCTTGAAGTGACCAGTAAAAATAACACATTCACTCTATCAACCTCAGTTTGTGCTGCATACTGCTAGTTTGTATAGGAACCAAAACCCCCATATTTCTGATGAAGGGTCCGACAGATTCTTCATGGCAATATATAGAAAGTGCTTTAAATACTGCTGGACAGTATGTCTATATGACCTGATTTTACATTTTCCCAAACCTGCTAATATTTTCTCTCCAAGATTTGGTTACCCTGTGAAAGCGGTGGAGTATTCCTGAAAGGGTCTGTAGTTGCTTCATCTGCTGGGACAATGAGATGGCCACAAGGAAGTTTACTTTGAGGGGAAGGAGCTTGAGATGCAGTGATTTAAGGAGTTCAAAAAGCAACCCAATTAGCTTTCTGAGAAATACAGGAAATTAAGATAAATACACTCTCCTGTCTGAAGTTCTGCAAACGGAGTACTAGGCTCAACTAAGGAAAACAAAAGCCCAAAATGCTAAATGCAATGCAAAAATGTCCATGCAACTTATTGATATAAACAAAAACAACAAAATGGCAGTGAGAATCAATCTACCTACCAAATATTATTTTTTAAAAATGCTTATGTCAAAAGTTCCTGGATGGTTGTCCATGGACTCACCATGGCACTTGGTGATCTGCAGAGAGCTGGCTGGTCACCTGATGCTGACTCCTCCTCCTCATCCCCAGGTGCTAAAATGGTATTTTGTAAGTTTCTTTTAATACATTAAATACTTTCCTATTACTTTCCCGTGTACGCAACTGCTGCAGTTGCCACAGGAATCAGGCATGAGAGAGGAGGTGAGCTCCATGGGGAAAAGCAGTTTGCAATATAATCCCTCTGTTAAGATGTGCTCCACATAATGAAAAAAAAAGAAAGTTTGAGACCCCATGGTTTAGTGCAATCAAATTACTTCTTTACTACATCTCCAAGACAGCATCTGCCTGAAGCAACACTGGTACTTGCTATTTCAAAGCTCCACGGTTCTTCCTCCCTCCTAGACCACCTACTCTCAGGGCATTTCTAAATCAGATTTCCTGGAATCATCCCTATACCCTGTATCTTTCTAAGGGTTGCAGGATCAGGCGCCAACCAATCGATAATGAATACCTAGGCTCTTCTATAGCCCTTCTCATAAGTAGATCTCAAAATACTTTACAAAGGAGGTCAGTATCATTATCCTCCTCCTAGGAGTTCACTCCTCTACTTCTATTCAAAGGGTTCAGCCGCTCAGCTGGGTCCCTGTAGGCCCCTAAAATGGCTACAGCTATAGACTCTTCCCTGGCAACATGGGGACCTTTCTGTAGCTGTTTCCAGGCTGTCTGAGTTGAGTGGAGTTTATTTGAATGTTTGTTTTCCATACTGCGGGGTGTATTATGCTGTTGTAAGACTGTCTGTCAGGGGTGCTTGGAACTCCTGCATAGGCACCTTCCTTATCTAAAAGCTAAACAAACAAAACTTGGCACTCACCCCAGTGGGGAAGACCCACACAAGGCCCTACAAACTCTTTGAGGCCCTGTGCTAAGGGCTGCAGCGTAGATGAGAACTCATGCTCTGGGGGGAAAATGCACACTGATGGTACAATTCTGCAGCTGTTTCTCAAACGTACGGTGTCAAGACACTCATGGGTTTGGAGGCTGTAGTTTTGGGGACTCCATTACTTCCAAACCTGATGCTTTAACTACTAAGCTATTCCATCTGGCACTAGTGGCAGTATTTATTATTTTTAATACTGTGCCTTCAGGCACAGGCAAACAAAGTAAAGGAGAATGACACGTCTCCCTTCAAAGTGAGTGTCAGCTGAAACAAGAAAGCTGTGTGTGCACTTTATACTTTTCACTTTAGAATGTGTGTGTGGCTCCTTGATAAAGCATTACAGATACACTACTTCTGACTCTAACCGTTCCTTTGTATTTAAAGAAACACACAGAATGCCAAGAGCATTCATTATTGTTTCATACCAGATTTGAACCGGCTAAAAGAACCTAGATCAGAAAAATGAAAGGCCCATTTTGCTATTGAAAATGGAAAGCTTCTCATTAAAAGGAAAAAAATAATAATTGTAGGGGGGAAATGTCTCCTTTTAACTACCTACTATTGTTCCTCCCCAACTGTGCTTTGGGCAGTGCAGATTAAGAAAGTATTAAGAAAGAATGTTGAAGGAAACTTGAATAAATTTTTTAAAAAGTGGAGCTCCCAAGAACTGTAATAGAAGTTTAATCTGATTAAAATATTAATGCAAGATTCAAAAACAGAGACGTACCTTTTAATAAGGAAGTCTAAATGGCATGACAATTATTTTCACATTTTTGTGAACTGTAGATTGCTACATAATAGGCTATAAAAGGCAATGTGTTCAGTTAGCCACTGCACTTCTCAGAGGCCAATAAACAGCCTATAAATTCAGTTCCCACATCAGAAATATTCTAATATAAGCACACTAGACAATTCATTGCTACTATGTAGGGGCCTGATACAAAGCATACTGAAGTCTATGCAAGTCTTTCCATTGTTCTCAGTGGGATTTGGATCAGTCCTCACGATATATGAAATAAGATATACTTAAAGATAACTCACAGTAGTAATAACTGGAGGCATGATTCTCCTCTTACTTGCACCAGTGTAAATCCGTGGACTTCAATGGAGTTGCACCTGATTTTACACCAGCATAAGCGAGGGGGACTCTCACCCAATTTCCTAGAAAGGCAGCTTAGTAGATTTCTCCATCAAAACCCTTCTAGGTGTGTGTGTGTGGTGGGGGGAAAGACCGTTGGGGTGCCACAAATTCAGATTACAAATCCCAGTCATGGTTTAATGGAGTCTCCATGCAGTTAACATTTTCTGCTCACCCCTCAGTCCTTTATACCAGCCCTTCTAAATATCATCCAGCCGCCCTCCTCTAACTTTCATTTGATTTTACTGCAAGGGTCTATAACAACTTCGCTCCTACACTTCTAAATTATTTTTGATAATGTGTAGGCTACTGTACAATTATTTACAGCTAAGTCTGTAGGCTATATTACTAGATCAATATCCTTGCCCAGTATTAAATGGTCTCACAGCAGGTCACAAATCTTCTTTTTATTATAATTCAAATCCTAAAATATCTGAGGTTCTTTTTTTCTAAAAATCTCTGCAGGTTTAGTAACTCATGAAAGGGTTTTGGTTTTTTGTTGTTGTTTGTTTTTAAGGTGCAAATATTCTGATTCTATATTTCACTGTCTGCACTTTGTGTGCGTGAATTTAGCTTGGGAGAAGGGTATCAGAACCCCAACCCTAGAGCCAGAAGAGAAAGAGAATGAGCAGTAGCAGAACAAATTTGTTCAAAACCATCCTGTCTGTGTTCTGGTCCTAGAGGGGCCACAATGTTAGGGGTGAGAGAGGATAATTCAGTCTCCACACCAACTAACTCCTTGACCTGTTCACTCAGACTGCCAACAAGGGAGCCAGTCATGGTGTGATGCTTTTTGTGACACTGACACCTTTCCATTAGGAAATGGACTTGACCCCCCATTCCCATCACCCCGGGGCCAAGCAGCTATCATATGGTAACAACTTCAGCCAATGCTCGAATGAACTGACAACCAAGAATTCAACTGCTCTTGTGTAGATGTTCTCAGTGGAAGGGGAATCACTGACAGGTTCTGGAGGATCACAGACTCTCTCCCTTTGTTTATAGCTAACTGGGAGAAGGGTGCTGAATTGATGGGAGGGGGGAATCTCACAGCTTCTTGCTGTAGTAATGTGGGATCAGGAGATGGAAGAGGTTGAGAACCACTGCTCTAGTGTATAATTCATTACCAGTCCCTTGAATCAACCAATATGCAACCTTTTTCCTTTATTAGAAGAAAAGTCTGCTACATAAATTAAGTTTTTACACAGGTCTGATATTCAAGAATATTCACTGCAGCTAGTACTGACAAGCTATTTTCATCCTAGTCATTTATTACACAGCAATTTATTAAAGCCTTATAAACACAAGTGTAAGCTAGCCAGGAATGCCAGAAAGCACTGGTTCAAGCCTTCAGGTCATGAACCTTCCTGCCAGATGGTACCAGTCAAAGTGGACTTAGCAAATGCTTAAACACCTTAACAGATTCCCTAACATCAAAATATGACAATTACTTCTGGAGCATTTACAACCAAAAGGGAAAGGGAAAGACTAGGTTTAGATGAAATTATTAAAGGCTGTTTGAGAGAAGCTGCAGTACTGGCTAACAGGTTACCATAGCCTAGTGAAAGAATACAGACAGATCACTACAGGAAAAAGTTTTCATCCTCCTTCCTCTGCATTCAGAGCAGATCACTACCTAAAATGCTGTCCAGAGGGGATGGCTTACTGATCTAAGCCTCTGGTTTGAAATACCAACTCTCTCAAACCGCAAACTCAAGTCCCAGGAGGATCAACACAGCCCTGCATCCTGAATTATATGCACTTTACTGCATGGGGAACTTTCAGATATGACCTTTAGAATTTTGTTTTGCTCTCAATGGGCAACAAAGATCCCACAGTACTTTTAGTAAGCTCAGCAGAGGGATCTGCTAACGTGTTTCTGAGCAAAGCTTCCCATCCCCTACACTTCAGATGGTCCCCACCCTCCAACCCCAATGGGGATCACATTTCAGTGGTGCTGGATGAGCGTAAGTTATGTGCTTTAGGATCTTCAAAATGAAAGGCTCCAAATAAATATAAATTATTATTAATAAATAGGAATTATTCAGACATCTTCTTCAGAAGTTTGGAGGGCAATGCTATAGCAGTAGCCATGATCTAGATGCTAACATCACGAAGACACAGGTCAAGAGGAAGTACAACCAGTCAGCCTTTAGATGTATGAAATGGAGAGCCTGGGGAAGTGGGAGGGATAAGAAAAAAAAGGGAAGAGGGGATTTGTCTCATATAGATGAGATCCATCAACCCAGAAGACACTGCTGGGTCATTACCCACCCACAGCAGTGGCAGGGCAACTGGATTGAAGGTGGTCCTAGCATCATTTACAGGTTCTGTGACCTGAATGGAACCCTTTATTAACTGCCTCCTTCTCTGAAGCCGTTGACAACTTCACAGCTCTCTGGCAAACCAACAAAATCCTCACTCATCCTTCAGAGTACAACTGTGGGGGAAATTATCATTTTAAATTAATTCAATTAATTCTTCTTCCCTCTTCTGTGTCAGCCTAAAAGAGCACTGGGAATTCTCTGCCTGAATTAAAAACTCCTCAGGTGTGCCAGTGAGGCCTGGCTTTATCTGACATCAAGGGCCAGATCCTGCAAAAGCAACGAGTGCCCTCATCTATTAGTTTCAAAGGGAACTGCTGGTGCTCTGCTTTTTGCAGGAGACAAATAAGCAGCTCATAGAATCAGGACCAGATCCAAAGCCCAGGGAAGTCCATGAGGGTCTTTCCATTCATCATTATCTTTAATTATGTCGTAGTAGCACCTGGAAGCACCGTTGTGCTAGGCACTACACAACTGCATAGCAAGAGGCAATCTTTGCCTGGAAGAGCTTAAAATCTAAGTAGACAAGCCAGACATTAAGAATGGGAGTTGAAGTAACTTGCCAAAGGTCACACAACAGGTCACTGGCCAAGCCAGGGACACAAACCAGGTCTCCTGACTTTCAATCCAATGCCTTATCCATGAGATCACACCGCTTCAGGGGGCTCTGGACCAGGCCCCGAGATACCACTTTAGCGGAACACCACCAGGGTGCAGATACAGAGGTAAAATGAGTCATCTTAAGCCAATGCACCAACTGAAATCACTGAAAGCTGCTCCACCTTCTACTGCCACAGGGGATCTTTACCCTCCCCTAGCTGCAATATCATTAGAGCTAGTAAATGGACTAAATGCTCCATCCTAGGAGCTGGGTTTCTCTTTTGTTTTTAATTAAGATACACCAGTCAGACTACAACGAGATGTAAATTGCAGGTACGGTATTTTCCAGCTTCTAGTTTCAGAGTATCTTTTTCGAAGTATCCTAGTCCCTGACCCATCTTTCCTGTGCGCACTGTATTTTATGTACTCATTTTACACTGTGGAAGTGAATCGATGCTCTTTATTTTTAGTTTTTCTTCCTGTGACTCTATGCCACAAACTCTATTAACACGGTCTTAGAACATCAAAGCTATTCGAAGATCAATCAAACTGACAAAAATGCTCTCTCTGCTTCAGAAGTGAACCCAGCCGACTTTCTTGTAGGAAAATCAGAAAGCAAACAAAAACAAAAAACCCCACCCTGAAAATAAATCAAAACAGCAGATTTTGTGAGTATACACTAAAATTCCTCGGGGGGGGGGAGGGAGGGAATGGAGTAACAATTTTTTAACCACTCGCATGCAGCAAAAGGCTAGATCAGTTTGAATTGAGGCCACCTCAAGGTGATGAGGTGGGAAAGCAAGACATAATAACTATGCACTTCTGCCTCATTAGAAGCAAACATTTACTGGCCCCTTATATCTCCCTGTCTCCCCCTCTCAATATTCCGACTCTCATCATAGCCGCAAGAAATTTTAACTTAACTCATGACCCTCAGCTCAGTGAGAATCTTCTAATTCACCCAGTTCAAAATGTTGAATTATTAAAGTAATATGCTCCGACCTAAGGCTATTTAAGATAGAGTGATATCTCCTCCCTGGGGGGATGGGGAATATGACTTTACATTCCATTCCAGCTCCTCACATAAAACATACTATAATCAATCTCTTCATTCTTTAATTTTCTTCCCAAACAGGATTAAAAGAGACTGAAAATAAAAATACAATTTCTTCAAAACAACACCCTCCTACATTCTGTAATGGAGTCTGCTCTTAAAAATACCCCCAAAGCCTCCCTCAATTAAAAAAAAATTGTCTGGAACATACTGCAACTTGTATTTTAGTTGGAGCCTGGGGAAATATGTAAAGCATTAATCGGTAAAAATCTAATACTGCATACATGTCAGCTGACAGAGGGGAAAGAAATGATTATAAAGAGCAACTTGAAGATTAAAGGGATGCTGTCAGCTGCCTAGTTGAAAATTTCTGATGTTCTATTGTTACAATACCTCAGATTATTACAGAAGAAGGATGTGAGCAAATTATATTTTTCTGTATCTTCCAGTTTATTTACTCTGTACATCGTGTAAATAGTCAATTATCCTCCCTAGTCTCATGTACTAGCATTACGACATCACAGCCACATACTGGTCTGGAGCAAGACTTGACATCCCTGCAGGAATCCTTTTATAGATTTCAGCAGCTGTTGCATGGTCTGAGATATGCATCTAAGTATATGAGTGCTCTACATTGTCAGCCTAGCTCAGGCAACAGACCACCAGATCAGGAGTTATAAGACCAGGGTTTTCTATTCCCTGTTCTTCCATTGATTTAGTATGTGTGACCTTGGGTGAATCACTTAACATTTCTGGGTGAAATCCTGCCTCCACTGAAGTCAATGGGGACAAAAGATTTCATGCTCTGTGTCTTAGTTTCCCTATAGTCAGTAAGGAGCTTGAGACACATCGGCCAACTTCCAACTATCTAGCATGCACGCCCCCTGCTATGAACCTTTGGACATGCTCCCATACAGGTTGAGAGCAGGTAAGAGCAAAAGAAACCCTGAAAAGTCTCTTAAATTGATCAAATAAAAAAAAAAATCAAAGGACATGAATAAATTAAGCTTTATAAAGACACTAATACTTTAAAATCTGTTCATCTTCCCCAATTCAAGTGGACTCAAGTTAGTGCTAGTTGAAAAAGGAACAAACATCTTTGAAATTATTCTTGAAAAAAAGTTTTTGCAACATTTTTTGTCAAAATTACAAAGTTTTAAAAAAAGTTTACCACTTCATAAGCTGATTTTTTTTAAATTAAAGTAGCAAAAGTATTGAGTTTATCAATTTTTCAGCACCAAAACCTGTGCTAGCCGCTTTACCAAATAGACACACAGATCCCTGCTCCAAAACTATCACAATCCAGTCTTTCATTGTATGTTATCCTCTACCGAAAGGAGCTAACTGAAAAACCTGAAGCAATAAAATCTGTGCTTATGTAGGCAATTTTTTACAAAATCCCAAACATTGTGGAGTCTATTCCCTCATTTGAGTGCACTATTCTCTTAATGTTAATAGATGTTAAGCATGTACTCATCATGGATAAAAAGTAAAGATTTCCCAAGAGTTACCACTACCAGCGTCTCAGGTATTGCCTACTGTTATTTCTGATTTTCCACACAGGGGAAAATTACAGTAACTGTTGACAAATGCTGATTTTTTATTGAGAACCACCATACCCACAGATGGGAGAAAATACTGTGTTTCTTGTTAAAGATAATCTTATGATTTAAAGGGACCTAGCAAGCAAGTTACCGTAATTCATTTAATCTGTAAAGGTATTTTACCCAATTACTAGCCAAGAATTATGGACTCTGCAACATTATAACACACAGAGCTTTAGTCATGCTTTCAGCAGAGCTCTTTTTACGCATTGTGGCTGTAGCTATCTGGCTGTTGCCATGATGATACAAGGAATGATACAGAATACTACTTAAAGTAGTATGCAATGTAAACACACAGCAAAGTAATTTCAGAAGCAATCACTACAGTTCAAGCGTGGATTTATATCCATATCAACATCGTGTCATGGCATCAGGAAGCAGTAATAGTTACTGGTAATTACAAAAATTGCATTTACATAGCAATAGATCCAGAGGGCTAAAACTATGTAGCACCACTTACATGAAGCAGCCTCCAAGGTGCAGGGTAGTAACCAACTACACCTCTATCCCGATATAACGTGACCCAATATTACATGAATTCGGATATAACGCGGTAAAGCAGCGCTCTGGGGGGGTGGGGCTGTGCACTCCGGCAGATCAAAGCAAGTTCGATATAATGCGGTTTCACCTATAACGCGGTAAGATTTATTGGCTCCCGAGGACAGCGTTGTATCGGGGTAGAGGTGTATTCCACAGCACACTCAGCCGCTGTGGCTCTTTAGGGCTTGGTTTAGGGAGGTGCGGGTACCTGCAACTCCCTCTGCAATCAGTACTTCCCCATCATCTAGCTCAAATATTCAAAAGTGCCCATTAATATTTGGCAGCCTCCGATTTCTATTTGGTTTCTCTATAAAACTTCTATCCTACTATAGCTGATATTGGTTATGTAATAATGCATCTTTTGAGAAAAAGTCTTGTTCTTAACCTTTAATTTGTATTTTGTAGCAAGATAGTTCCTGATCACTGTTTCCAGAGTGATTTTACCAATACCCTAGTCACTGCCTACAGCTCCATATGTCAATCTCACTTCCTGGTGCAGCCTATAGTTCCTCTCCTCTTTCCCCTGGACACCCAGTGCCCTTTTACACTGTCCCTCCACCTGGAACATGCCCTGCAGCTACTGAGGGGCAAGGCTTCCCAAGCCCAATATTGTTCCATATCTTGCTCTGGTTGAGGGCTAGTTTACACTACCTGCCCGGATCGGCTGGTAGAAATCGATCTCTCGGGGATCGATTTATCGCGTCTCATCTAGACGGATAAATCGATCCCTGAAGCGCTGTCGACGGGGGAGCCGCGGCGGTCGATTTGCCGCCGTCCCCACAGCGGGGTAAGTCGAATAGGATACGTCAAATTCAGCTACGCTATTCGTGTAGCTGAATTTGCGTATCTTAAATCGATTCCCTCCCCCCTCCCCCAGTGTAGACGTAGCCTTAGTGTGGTGTCCGTAAGTTTCTTCTTAATGAGACACACATCTAGACACTTCACCTTAGGACAGCCAGCCTACTAAAACCACTTCAGTCCTCCTTTGTACAGGCCCTTCGCACTGGGACAAAGTTCACCTTAAAGGTAAAAAGACCCTCAGGTTTGTTCATCTTCTAGCCCTGTCTGGTTTGCTAATGCAGACAAAGAGAACAGCTAAATAATACCTAGATGTTTGGCAAATACAAGGCAGGACTGTAATTCAATATTGTCGATCGGACAGTATTTGCACACAACAGAAATAGAACTAGCCACATTACAAGAGAAATGAACACTATCCAAAATTCTGCCTGCATTAAGAGCATTGCCAAGTTCTATATATAGACGCTTTTTAAAAAACTGATTTAGCAAAGAATCAGTCATGGCAGGAACTGGGAACACTAAAAGCATGCTATTGGGTTTCTTTGTTTTTTTATAAAATAGGACACTGAAGATAGAACTTCAAAAATCTGTACTCATTTGTGGGGTGTTTTGTTTGTTTGTTTGTTTGTTTGTTTTGGAGGGAGTGTTGCCTTTACTTTAGGGTGGGCAGGGAAATCACCACAGTAGTTGTTAGTTTCACTATCTGTCCATAGTCAGCTTCACTTTCTGGCTTCTGGCCCTAGCACAGCGCTATCCTGTCTGAAGGCAGAACGCTGCAGGGACATGTTGGTATGGCACTGAACCTGCTGGCTCCTTACTAAATTCCTTCCCCTCCATTCTGGCTTAGCTGGAGCGAAGGGACCCAATGAGTGGAGGCCACTCCGCTACCCAATTCTACATCTAACTAATAGAGAGCTCCATAATCCCTCTGTCACAGGAAAGGGAAGTGCAACTCAAAGTCAAAGAAGGCCAGGCTGGCCAGAGGCAGCACCCTGGGAGCTGGCACTTGAACTCTGAAAGCTGGGCAGAGATTTACGAGCAGGGGGCCAGCAGTACCTTCAGCGGGATGAAAAAGAGCATCGGCAAAGGTGGAGGGGTCACATGGAGATTTTTACCTTTTACCCACACAGTGGGCAGCCACTAGGGGCAGGTTGGGAACTGCTGGATTGAGCTTTGTGTTGTAACAAAGCAACTGGATAAACTTTTCAAAAGCCTCTAAGTGCCTTAGGAACCTCAGTCCCCTTTTCAAAATGGGCAGACACTTTGGAGCCTAAGTGTCAATGTAAGTCAATGGGACTTAGGCTCCAAAGTGCCTACGGCATTTTTGAAAATAGGACTTCAGTACTTTTGAAAATTGTATCCACTGTGCTTAGGGTGTTTGCACCTTTTACTTCTGGCAGTCACCTGTTACTCAGTATTTGTGAGAACTCACTGAGGGCTAGAGACTGTGGAGCCTAGCGCTTGGAACACCTACAGCAGTTGCCTCCAAGCTCATGGCACATAGACTGTACTACCAGATACCAGATGGAACTAGTGTCATCCAACATTTCTTGCAATGGGGGTCTCGTACAGTATGAAATCAACTGAATTTCACCAATGCTACATAGGTGTAAACAAGATCAGAATCAGGCCTTCTGTTTTTTCCATCCAATGCAACGTCAAAAATGTAAGTATATATTAACAAATGCAGTGATTTACAAGCCCTAAGGATATTTACCTTTTAACCTATAAACATAGTGGGTCTACATTGCATCCATTTTTCAAGCCAAAACAGAGTGCTTGGAACTAATAACAGAGCCTGATCTAACTCCGGTTAGCTTCCATGGGAGTTGGATATGGCTCAATGCTGTCACAGCTTTTTCCTCATCTGCTAGGCTTTGGAGAAAATACCCAGGACTTGAAATTAAACCTGATTGTCCCATACGGCAAAGCCGAGTGTTGAATTATGAGGCCTCTTTTCCTGCCCCTTCATTTTCTTTACATCTTCAATTTTGTTTGCCAGTGCTAACCTAATATACAGTATTAACAGGAATTAATTTCTTTCCTGACTCAAGATCTCAGTAGGGGAATATTGTGTGCTATTGTGGCTGTTGGAAATCATTACTTCCATATAAAAAATTAACCTGTGTCACTAAACTAATCTTTCCTTTATTTTACTTACAGAAAAAATACCTGTCTTATTAAAATCAGAGCTAGCACAATCGCTAATGCAAATAACTGAAGCCCCAACCACATTAAATACGCAAATGTTTCCATTTATGAGAGTCCAAGTGTTTTTCCAAATCAATATAATGAAGAATATGACCTTAGTGCCTCAGCTGAAGAATTAAATAAGAGATCTAAAGAACTGTCCTGTTCACTTGTCAGAGATAGTTTTCTATCCTACCCGCCTTGATGACAAACAAGCCATTCATGTGAAATCAACTCCCCACTTAAGCCAGCCTTACACAGAAAGAGGACAACTATTATATATATTTCAGAGTAAGATATGAGACTAAACCCTGAAGGGAACAATGTTAAATAAATTGAAAAGGGAAGTGATGGACAGAAAACAACTGAAGCTGTGGAACACACTGAATGTAGTGGTGATATGAACTCTGAGGCTCAACCTGTTAATCTGTAAACTCTTTAATGCTGAAATACATGCCAGGTCTGACTATCCACGAAGCATCTGACTACAAGCTGAGAGAATAATTGATTTTTCAATTCGATGTCTGAAACTAAAAATCTGAAGAAGAAAAAAAATCAGTTCATTTCAATCCTAAATTGATGTCTTTCAGTTAGTCTTCTTTTCTTGAGACTAAACAAGCCCAGTTTTTTTTAACCTTTCCTCATAGATCAGGCTTTCTAAACATTTTATAATTTTTGTTGCTCTCCTCTGGACTCTCTCCAGTCTGTCCACATCTCTCCTAAACTGTGGCATCCACACCTGGACACAGTACTCCAAACGGAGGCCTCACAAGTGCCAAAAAGAGTAAAACAATTACCTCCTGTGTTTTATATACGACAATCCTGTTAACACACCCCAGAATTATAGTAGCCTTTTTCACAACTGCACCAGACTGATGGCTCATATTCAATTTATGATCCACTACTTCTTCTTAGCGTATGCACAATGTGCCTCAGGCAGCACGAGACCAGGATTCATCACCAAATTTGTCCCACTGGTTGGATCATTAGTTTCCCCGGCTTGGGCCTGGTACTGACAGGGAGGACAATATGAAACCACAGTTCCCTTTCAGCAGTACTACTGCTAGTCAGTTGTTCCCTGTTTTGTAGTTGTGCATTTGATTTTTTCCTGGCTAAGTGTAGTAATTTGCACTTGTCTTTATCGAATTTAATCTTGTTAATTTCAGACCAATTCTCCCAAGTGCCTAAAGCCCCTCCCACTTGGTGTCAGCCACAAATTTTATATGTATATTCTCCACTCCATTATCCAAGCCATTAATGTAAATGGTGACTAGAACCACACCCATGACAGACTCCCGCAGGATCCTACTAGATATGCCCTCCCAGATTGACGGCAAACCACTAATAATTACAGTTTTTCAATCAGTTGTGCATTCACCTTACAATAATTTCATTTACATTTTTCCATAGTTTGCTTATGAGAATGTCATGTGGGACTGTGTCAAAAGCCTTACTAAAAATCTGAGAGAACCCCACAAAGTTCAAGATGGATATGTGAAAGGGCGCATATATGTTCCTCCTGCACCTTCAAGAATTACGGCCCTCTAAGTATGCCAAAACTTCCCCCACCACCACCCCGTGCAGGACATTTTAGCCGTTTCAAGACCCAATGCCAAGATGTCTCATATCTTTTGGAGGCCTCACATGCAAGCCACAGTGCAGGCCTTTATGGCCTCTTGTAATGTGCATGGCCACTTCAAGGCACCTCACAACAAATTCCTGCTGCAACCTCTCAAGACTCCATCTAACCCCTGGATTGTCATCACCCTAGATTTCATAGTAGAACCACTTGAGTCCAACAGGCTCATGACCATCTTGACAGTGATGGACCACCTCACCAAAATATCACACTTCAACCTCTGCACTGGCCTGGCCCTTCTTCCGGGAAACCGCCCAACTTTGGGTGGACCAGGTCGTCCACCTCGATGACCGCCCAGAGCACATCATGTCTAATCACAGTGCACAATTTATCTCCCGCTACTGACACAAAGTTTTCCAGATGTTGGGCATTCACATTTGTCTCTCCTCTGCCTATCACCCCCAGTCAAATGGTCAGGCAGGGGGAACAAACCAAATTTTATATAAACTACCCACAATGCTATATAAACTACCACCGGGATGACTGGTCCTTGCAACTCCCCCTGCAGAGTTTTCACACAATAATGCAGAACACGTCTACAAGACAAAGCCCCTTTTTTTCCATCTAAGGGTTCATCCTAGATTTTACCCTAAACTACTCATGACTGCCCCAATCCAGCAACCTTACACTAGGTGTAACAGCTCCACCCAAGATGACCAGAAAAACCACCTAGAGGATACCAAGCAACTCCAGCTTTGACCCTTGGTTTGACCTCTGGCTCCAGTTCCTGGCTCCTGTTCTGACCACTAGGCCTGGCCGCCACCACAGCTCCAACCACTAGCTCTATCTGCCGATATCCGGGTCTACAGCAAAAATCAAGATATATCATGCTAACTGCTTCCCCCACCTGCCACTAGGTCAGTAACCCTGTCAAAGAAGGAAATTAGATTGGTTTGGCACAATTTGTTCTTGACAAATCCATGCTGCCCAACCCTGATACCCTCTGTTCTTCTAGATGCTTACAAACTGATTGTTGAACAATTTGTTCCAGTAGCTCTCCAGGTGTCAAAGTTAGGCTGACTGGTCTATAATTCCCAAAGTCCTCTTTGTTGCCTTTTTTAAAGACAGGTACTACGTTTTCCCTTCTGCATTCCTTTGGGGCCTCCAACCGCTGATCATCACTGATGCTCAGAACTTTCCCAAACTGTAGCAGAGTGAAAATTGTTCAGAGTCTTGGAGGTTTCTACTGCCGCTATTCAGAACCTTGGGCCTGATTAAAAGCTCCCTGAAGTCAATGGGAGACTTTCCATTCACATCAATGGTCACTGGATCAAGCTCCAAGGGAACAGCAGCAGTGGCACAGCTATTGTTCATCCTGTCCAGTGGTATTTGTTTTCAAGCCATGGACATAGTTAAGAAAGCACTAACTTTCTATTTGCTCCCTTCTGTGCTCCCTTCCTCTTACACCCCAACCTCTTGTTTATGTCTCTCACTTGTTCAGTCTTGTTTTATATTTCAATTGTAAGCTCTTCTGGTCAGGGAACATGTCTGTCTGATTTAATTGGGTAGCACCTAATAAAAGTATTAATGCCTAAACTCGAATTTAGGTGCAGCCCAGGTTTAAAAGGTTGCCTGAAATATATCCTGGTTTAAAGAAACATTGTTTTACTCCTAACTTTAAATCACTGTTATTGTTTTCAAGTGAAAAATATCAAGCAACAATTCCTTAATATTGTTTTCTTTTAATCTCACAAAAAAATTACCTCATCACTTCTCTTATGCTTCTGTATTGCAGGTGATCAAAAATATTCATACCTATGTACATCTAGGCCAGAGTCCAAACCTTAACTGGGTCTCTTCGCTTTTCTCAGATCACGTCTAACAACACTGAATAGCACAGACAGCTGGTGAACTATCGGTTGGGGGAGACTAGCCCTTGGTTGGCCCCGCCCCCCGGACCTGTCCCCCTTCCCCCACTGGAGCATCCCCCACATTGCAGTCGGTAGCCCCCCACCCTCCACCACAGCTCCCAAGCGCAGGGCAGGCGTTGCGCGGTCCCCCCCTCCCAGCCCCGTGCACAGGGCACACACTCCCCCCCCAGCCCCTGAGCGAGCAGGCGGTGCGCAGCCCCCTCCAGCCCCAGTGCACCCCATCCCCCCAAACACAGGGTGGGCAGCCCCAGGGCTCCAGCCCCATCCTCCAGCACTAGCAGACTCCCCAGCACTGGGCAGCCCGAGCAACCTTAGCTCCAGCACACTTCCCTGAAGAGGAGCAGCCTGCCTAGGCTGGGGCCAACAGGGAAGAGCAAGCAGGAGGGGGCTTCAGGGTGTGGGCAGGGCCATGCCGGGCTGTTTGGGGAGGCACAGCCTTCCCCAGCCTATGTGATGCACCGCCCCTGCTTAATATGTTCTTTTTTGTTTTAAATTTAATTCTGCCCATTTTCCCACCGCTAAATATGATTCCTTACAAAATCTCTAGGGACCCCACCTTTTAATTTATAGAATTTTTGGATATGAAAAATGATACAGCTTCTGTTTCATTGACTCCCTCTTTCCTGTAATAAGCTATTACTACACTGTCCAAGCATAATAAAACAATTTTTCTCCTACTATTCAACTGTTAAATATCCACACAAAAACAGAACTGGATACCAATCGTTTAAATTCTTTTACTGTCTGTCTGGCATCCTACACATTGGCACAAAATCTGGACAAATTGCAAAGCATTTTAATGGGATATGGGTTTCCTCATTTATGATACCATTAACACATTTTGATGATTACGTAGGCTAATTTGTCATTTAAAAGGCATGGGCCAGTTACTGCATTCATGACAGCCAGCTACAAAGATACCCAAGCTGATATTACTTGCAGATAGGAAAAGAGGGTGAAAAAATGTGGACTGGGGACAAACAAAAATATATTGCAGCTTATGCTCTGATGGCTACAGGTTTATTTAAAGAAACTCTTTAAAAATGTGGAGATTTTTAAACAAGAAACAGTTTACAAATTCATGACCTGATTTCCAAAGAGGTGAGAACCTGCAATTTCCCAGAGACTTCATTGGGATTTGGGCTTTCTTAGCACTTCTGAAAAGCAGGCCACCAGGTTTTACATAATCCATCGCACATATGCAACTCCTGGAGATCGAGCCAGATGTTTTCATGCTGCTTCCATTACATGCCTTTCTGTGGCTACAGGTTAGAGAGAGAGCCCATAAGGTCCCCATTTTTGCCATCTCAGGTGCCATCTCAGATGACAGCTGTGCAATGTTCTTCAGTAAATGTTAATTTCATTTTCTCTCCGGGAATGAACAGCTCGGCTGATGAAGCGCAATCTCAGGCTAAAGGAAGCTTTACTGCCCTTACAAGCACTGTGCAATAGCGAAAGGATTTAAAAAGGGGTAGATAAGGGGAAAAACAGCAATATAAAATCATTACCTTCGATAATTCCAATTTTTTTCCAAAAAACACAGTGCCATTGTCACGCTGTCTGGATTGACTCACAACAGTGTGTGCCTACCTCAGGTCAGACTGTCGAAAACAGGGCAGATACCCCCAAACTGATTATATGTTCTATAATTAGAGTTCACCAACCCAGTAACAAATGGGAACTCCTGGATCACTGTAATAGTCTTACCATGGAGTCAGAGACAGTCTCCTTAGGCTCCCCAGCCTATCTTGCCAGGCAAGTTGGACTTAATGATAATTGGTCACCTACACCAAAGATCACAAAAAATATTCAGGTTACTTCCAGTCCCAAGAGACCAACGACATACCTCAGATCACACACCAAAGACGCTTGTAGCCAATCCTGTAATAAATTACCTAAAGATTTAGTAACTAGGAAAAAGAAATAAGAGGGTTACTGATACGTGAAAGCAAGCAAGCATACTTACACACAAGAATTTCAGTGTGATTCAAAAGTGACAGTTGTAGTACTATGTCAATTCAAAGTGTCTTTGAGAGCTAATCCATGCCAAATAGCATGAGGATCTCTTTGCTTATGTTTAGGAATTTTGCCCCTCAGAGTCCAGACAACATGAAAGAGACACCGTTTCTCCCGGTCAGTGATTTTTATCCCATTCACTCCAGGGTCCAAACTGATGGGACGAGTTTATACGTAGGTGAATGCAGTCAACAAAATCTCTGTCCTTTGATGCTACATGATAGTTCATTTGCCTTCAATGGGCCACAGACGAGCACTTTATCTTAATCAATGCTTCTCTTTTACTGTTTCATGAGTTACACAGTTACCAAGGTTTACAGTGCTAACACTCAATATAGTTTTATACCATGGGCTATAGGGGTTATGAGTGAGATCAATAGATGCAGCATCCTACAAGCGTTTTATAAAGTCTAAACACTAAACGCATTCTTATCAACTTAATGTCTATCACACAGGTAAGCAAGACTGGTTTCCAGCTATGCATTTGTAAGCGTTCAATGAGGCCTGGGCCCTTGGCATGAGATGGCGCCTGGTCTACCAGTGTCACAGCCATCTTACTGTATAGACAGTGGGGCAGATCAGCAAATATCAATGTCCTCTACAGAAGTGTGTTGCTTTTTATTTTCACAATAGCTTTTCCAATCTCCAGCCATCTGGAACAGATCTTAGATTAGTGCAGATGACTAAATCCAAGTTTTATGACCAATCCTCCTGGAAGATACTGTTTTCAACTGAAGTAAAGTGTTCAAAAATTTCAATAATAAAAAGAAAATTCAACACGCCTGTTCTAAAATTTAGGGTCCAGTCCCATCATCTTCACTCAAGCAAAACCTCCATCGGCTTCAGTGAACCCCGCAGAATATACATGAGTTCAAAGTGTGAACCGAAGGTGCTGAGCGCTGAAGCGCAGCTGCAGGTAACACAGAAGCTGGGGACTTTCTCTGTTCTGCCTTGCAATCAGTATAGCAACCAGAGTGGCTACACATTGCAGGGACTCCCTAAGTCCTTCGCTAGGCATTAATCAAACTGGTAAGTGAAGAAGGGGAATCCAAAGACGGTGCCAATATTCCTCAGTCTGACTAATCTCTGGCCCTGCCTGTCCGTCCCAGAGGAAAAGGAGAAATCTCAGTTCATGCCAAAGCAACCCCACATCTTGGAAAAATCCTATACAAATTCATTTTTAAAAATTATATATCTAAAGGGTTTCCCTTTTAAAACCTTCTTATGGAATCTGATAGAGAATTATATCCCCGCTATAAAATTTCTACAGGGTGCTCAATAAACCTATAGGCAGCATCTCATTCTGTAACAGATTCTAAAGTACTTTTCTACTATTGGGTCTGTAATAGGAGACAACATGCTATAGATTTTCAATTACAAAATGTCTCCGTTCTGAGCCAATTGGGCAAGGTACCGAATCCCTCCTGAGTGCAACTACAGCTGAAAGTTGCAGGACTGATCCCAGCCTGGCTGTACCTTCGACATGCTGTTTTTATTCGTAGTCACTCTTGTTCAGCAGCCACATCTCAAAATGCTAGCCACAAGAGAAAACGGTTACATAGAACGATACAAATGTAGGTCTGGAAAGGACCTCAAGAGGTCATCCAGTCCATCCCCGCATAATGAGGCAGGACCATGTAAACCTAGACCGTCCCCAAGAGTTTGTCTAACCTGTTCTTAAAAACCTACAAGGATGGGGATTCCTAGGTAACCTGTTTCAGTGCTTAACTATCCAGAGTTGGAAAGCCTTTCATAACATCCAACTAATTCATGCTTGCTGCAAATTAAGCCATTTACTTCTTATCCTATCTTCTGTGGACATGTAGACCAATTGATGACCGCCCTCTTTACAAGAGCCTTTTATATATGGTGGATGTTGTTACTATTCACAACCACCCTCTATTAAAGCCACTCATTGTGTGCTCAGATCTGTACCTGACATACAAGAACCTGCCCCAAAAGGGTTACAATCTACTGGACAGAAATGGAGGAGATGAGACACTCTGAGACATCCAGAGGAAGGATTATCTTTAACAATTGTATCATTTTTTTTCTTGTTCACATCTTGCGATCATCAGGGAAGCTTATGAAAATCAAATGGTCGCCATAGCTTCTAAGTGAAAATCTCTGATGATTCTCATCTGGGTCTTATGTTCTTTTCCCTTGTAGGCTGATTTCCACATGAAGCTTCCAACATTATTTACATGGGGAAAGGCTGTTACCATTTGGTAGCTAAGCAACTGTTGCTCAGTTGTGGCAGTCTTTCAAAGCCACTATATTGTTGTTTTTTTTAAAGTTAACTTTTTTTAAAATGATGGATTGTCCTCAAACAAACCAAAGAGGGCCCTCATGGGAGAGCAGATAAGGAGCTTTTTGTTTGTTGTTAAATGGTTTCTGCATTTGACCATAGGAGGCCAAGAATGCAGATGACAATGTGTTTGCATGTAGGGGAGTTACTTGTGCTTTTTGCTGGACATATTATACATTGCACAAACTTTCCAGCTTCCAGAGGACCCAACATAATCAGAAGGCAAGTGCTGTTATTTGGAGGAGAGCTTCAGTTTTCCTCCCTCCTGTATCCAGTCTTTCTGCTGACCAGGTGGACTGCTTGGGGGCATGAGACCTAAAACCTTCTGCAGCACGGAAAAGGCCACAGGTCACTCTAGCTGGGGAAATGCCATCCTACTGAATTCTAACTTCAGCCACAACGGTGCATATCATAGTTAAGACTGCACATTCACAGAAATGAATACTTTACCAAATATTCCTTTATGACCTGGATAATGGTTAAATTTACAGTGTCCCTGCAAATCCAGATACGCTAAGGTATTCAGGCATGATAAAAGTGAATCGGCAGTATGTTCTGTGTAAAGTTGTCAGTGATGGTGTGTAAATAAGACAGATGTTTAATAGTGTTTACTAGGGTTGTCGATTAATTGCAGTTAATTCACGCAATTAACTAAAAAAAATTGATCGCAATTAATCGCAGTTTTAATTGCACTGTTAAAATAATAGAATCCCAACTGAAAATTTATTAAATATTTTTGGATGTTTTTCTACATTTTCAAATATATTGACTTCAATTACAACATGGAATACAAAGTGTACAGTGCTCAGTTTATATTATTTTTATTACAAATATTTGCACTGTAAAAAT
Organism: Malaclemys terrapin pileata; assembly: GCF_027887155.1. Lineage (NCBI taxonomy): Eukaryota > Metazoa > Chordata > Testudines > Emydidae > Malaclemys > Malaclemys terrapin. The sequence continues at coordinate 327,293,240 of NC_071505.1, forward strand.
AACAAAAGAAACAGTGTTTTTCAATTCACATCATACAAGTACTGTCGTGCAATCTCTTTATAGTGAAAGTTACAAATGTAGATTTTTTTACATAACTGCACTCAAAAACAAAACATTATAAAACTTTAGAGCCTACAAGTCCACTCAGTCCTACTTCTTGTTCAGCCAATCACTAAGACAAACAAGTTTGTTTACATTTATGGGAGATAATGCTGCCTGCTTCTTACTTACAATGTCCCCTGAAAGTGAAAACAGCTGTTCGTATGGCACTTTTGTAGCCACTATTGCAAGATATTTACATGCCAGATATGCTAAACATTCATATGCCCCTTCATGCTTTGGCCATCATTCCAGAGGACATGCTTGCATGCTAATGGCGTGTGATGCTCTGTACCTTGCGAGGGGGAGGGGGAGAACACCCTACGCTCCCTTGTTCATCTTTATAAAATGACTGTGTGGCATCCAATGCAAAGTTTGGCATGCTGGGGGTCTTCGGAAGGCTCATGATGCACTGAGCATGGTTGTTATAGTGATGTTATAGTAATTGTTACAGTAATGTTATAGTAATGTTACAACTTTTAATTTCATGTATGTAGTTATGGAGGCTGAAAATGTATCCTCATGGTTTAAAGCAAACCCAGGCAAAAGCTCTCCAAGAACAGAGAGGCAGTTCACACCTCATCGGGGCACGTATGGGACAAACCCAGCCCAGCCTCACAGGAACAAAGGACGCTGGCCTAGGCAACAACAAAAGGATCTGTTAGACTCTTGAGTGAGTCACTGCCCTTCCTTTGGTCAGTTTGGAACTGCAATGAGATAATGCTCACATGACTCTGAAGGGGTGGGGGCAAAGCCAAGAGGGAAGAAAGAACATGATAACAGGAAGATACATTTGCCATGCTCTTCCTCTCTCTTCCACCTCCATCTACAGACACCACACCAAGCGACTAAAGTGCTGATCAAAGGGAACAAGGAGTCTGGTGGCACCTTAAAGACTAACAGATTTATTTGGGCATAAGCTTTCGTGGGTAAAAACCTCACTTCTTCGGATGCATCAAAGGGGATAGCCTGACTGAAAAGTAACAAGCCAGCCTCTGGTGAGAAACATCTAAGTTTGTAAGGGCATTGAAAGTGTTAAGATCAGCTTAGAATACATTTTGCTTTTATTTCAATTGACCAAATCCGACTTGTTATCTTTGACGTATAATCATTCAAAATCTATCTTTATAGTTAATAAATCTGTTTGTTTATTCTACCTGAAGCAGTGTCAGAGACTCCCCTTGGGATAACAAGCCTGGTACATATCAATTTCTTTATTAAATTGACGAACTCATTTAAGCTTGCTGCATCCAGCTGGCATAACTGGACACTGCAAGACGAAGGTTTCTAGGGTTGTGTCTGGGACCGAAGATATTGGCTAGTGTCATTCGGTTGCATAATCGAAGAAGCGGCTTACAAGCCAGAGGCTGTGTGTGAACAGCCCAAGACTGGGGTTCTCACTGCAGAGCAGGGTAAGGCTGGCTCCCAGAGTCAAGGATTGGAGTGACCTAGCAGATCACCGGTCTAGATAACACATTCCTAGAGGGAAACGTCATATGGCACTCATTCAAAAAAATAATGTGTTAATTAAGTTTGTGACTGAACTCCTTGGGGGAGAACTGTATATCTCCTTCTCTGTTTTACCCGCATTCTGCCATATATTTCATGCTATAGTAGTCTCGGATGATGACCCAACATGTGTTGTTCATTTTAAGAACACTTTCATTGCAGATCTGACAAAACGCAAAGACAGTACCAATGTGAGATTGCTAAGGATAGATCCGGCACTCGACCCAAGGTTTAAGAATCTGAAGTACCTTCCAAAATCTGAGAGGGACGAGGTGTCGAGTATGCTTTCAGATGTCTTAAAAGAGCAACACTCCAATGCAGAAACTACACAATGCGAACCACCAAAAAAGAAAATCAATCTTCTGCTGGTGGCATCTGATGATGAAAATGAACATGCATTGGTCTACACTGTTTTGAATCTCTATCGAGCAGAACCCGTCAACAGCATGGACGCACGTTCTCTGGAATGGTAGTTGAAACATGAAGGGACATATGAATCTTTAGTACATTTGGCATGTAAATATCTTTCGACGCTGGCTACAACAGTGCCATGCCAACGCCTGTTCTCACTTTCAGGTGACATTGTAAACATTGTAAACAAGAGGCGGGCAGCATGGAACCTCTAAGTGAAACCAAAATACTATCATTATTAATAAAGTGAGGCAATATAAATAGAATGTACTCACGCATCCATCACCCCCTATTGTATTAACTCCTTTCCCCAACACACAGACTGAACATAGCAGAGCTTAAGACATTTGTGGAGAGGGATAACAAAATTATTCCAAACCGGCTTTTGGATTTGCATGTTATGCCTTTAGTTATTAATATTGCATCATCAACGTACACTACGCTATACAAAGCAAATCAGACCAATCTGGATAGTTCATAATGTACATTGATTTCTTTGCACTTTTACTTTACATTTGGTACCATGCCATTGTGAAACTGCCATTGAATTAGAGTTTTACAATGATGCCAAGATGGATTTACAATTGCTACACATTGTGAAGACAACAGCAATACAACAGGAATTGTTGAGGCAACTTTTAGCATTCCCCAACGTGGGCCCAAATTAATACTTCCGCAATATTATTTTGCACTGCATTCTCCCATTGAACTATCAGTGCAAGGACCTGGAGTGATTCCAGCAGAAGAGGAGATGGCTATGCAAGGGTTAAGAGGGTTGGCACTTTAACATGTGAATCTTGATCACCTCTGTGCCCTGCCACTGAGTGGCACAATGAACAGAGAGCATGTGCAGCGTGAACCACATCCTGACAGGGATCCAGGAAAGAGACAAGTCTTCTCCCCAACTAAGATTTAAAAAAACAACATCAATCCCCAACTGTATCAAGCTTTGGTCCACATCATGTCTGTATAACTCAGTCATTAAAGGTTTGGCCAGTATTCTCCTATTACAGTTGTGCAATTTTATTTGCCCTCCCTGGTGTGCATTCAGATACTAGGTGATGAGTGCAGCCTAAACGTCACAATACCCTTCATTTGGCTATGCCGTATCTTTTGCACATTTCTTATGCTGGCTCCACAGAATCCAGCCCTGGAAAACCACTACCACAAGCATAAGTAACTATGTAAGCGGTTTAATTTCAGTAGAAACTGTCGGTGTTTCATATTACTCTGGGCCACGTAATAGGTGTCTAAGTATGGGTTTAGATGCCTAACTTTAGGCACCAGAGTTTGAAAGTGTTGGTGTAGGGCCTGTAAAAAATGATTATTAACATTTCTGTAACTGTTGTTTTTCAAGATGTGTTGCGCATGTCCATTCCAACATAGGTGTGTGCGTGTCCTGATCACAGTTGCTGGAATTTTTTCCCTTAGTGGTATCCGTCGGGTCGGCTCCAGCATCCTCTGGTGCCGTGCGCTCATAGAACTGGTACAAGGAGCCCTACTGACCCCACACCCCCTCAGTTTCTTCTTACCGACTGACTCTGATAAGAGAGGATGGAAGGCGGCTCTTGGAAGGGACGTGTGCAACACATCTCAAAGAACGACAGTTACAGAAAGGTTAGTAACCATTTTTTCTTGTTCAAGTGCTTGCCTAAGTCCATTCCAATGTAGGTGACCCACAAGCAGTTGAACAGGAGGTAGGCTCAGTCAAGGACAAGCTGACTGCAAGACTGCGCAGCCAAAGTTGGCATCATCTCTTGCCTGTTAAGTAATGGCATAGTGCACTGAGAATGTGTGCTCCGAGGACCAGATTGCTGCCCTGAAGATATCTTGAATAGAACTTGCGCTAGGAAACAGCAGAAGAGGCCTGAGATCTTTGGGATGTGCAGCCAGGTTAGTTGGAGGTAAGACTCCTATGAATTTATAACATGCACAAATACATGAGGTAATCCAAGATGAAATCCTCTGGGCAGAGATGAGGAGTCCCTTCATTCTCTCAGCTATCACTATGAACAGCTGAGTTGAGCTGCGGAATGGTTTGGTCCTCTGAATATAAAACGCCAGGACCCATCTAACAACTAAGGAGTGTAGGCGCTGTTCCTCCATATTCACATGTGATTTCGGTAGAATACGGATAGAAAAAATTGCTTGGCTGCCGTGAAATTGTGAGACCACTTTCGGGAGGAACTTTGGATGCAGGCACAGCTGTACGTTATCTTTGAAGATCATATACGGAGGTTCTGATGTAAGGGCTCAGATCTCCAAAATCCTCCTGGCCAAACTGATGGCCACTAACAAGGCCACTTTCCAGGAAAGGTGCAACAGCAAGCACGTCGTTAGCAGTTCAAAGAGTGGGCCTGTATTCTTTGACAGGACGAGGTTAGGTCCCAGGGAGGGATCAGTTCCTTTACTTGAGGGTACACCCACTGCAGGCCTTTGAGAAAATGGATTACCATTTAGTGCAAAAAGACCAATCTGTTGTCAGATTAGGATGGAATACTGAAATGGCCGCCAGGTGGACCCTGACTGAAGGCCAGGCCTGGCTGCTTAAAGAGCAGAAAGTACTCCAAAATACGTTGCAATGAGGACTGTGCAGGTGGAACTCCATGCTGGGAAGACTAGTGGAAGAATTGTTTCCACTTTGCCGTGTCAGTCACTCTGGTGGAGGGTTTTCTATTGCCTAGTAGTATTCTACAGACCTGCTGCAAGCAAGCCTGCTCTTCCGAATCCAGCCAGGGACGTTCCAGGCCATCTGATGAGGAGAGCTGAGGTTCAGATGTAGCAGCAGACCGTGGGTCTCAGGAGATCAGGTCTGAGTGTAGCAGAATCCGGATTGGGGTCTCTGCCGAAAGTCTTGACAGGGTGGTGAACCAGTGCTGTTTGAGCCATGTCGGGACTATGAGGATGACCCATGCTCGGTCCTGCTTGATCTTCATCAGAACCTTGTGCATCAATTGAATGGGGGGAAAGGCGTAATACAGGTGAGTTGTCCATGCTAACAGGAAGGGGTCCACAGGGAGCAGAACTCATGGCATTTTCTATTGTCATGAGTAGCAAACAGGTCTACAAGGGGAGCCCCCCCACCATTGGAAGATGTCCCTTACGATGTCCAGTCGAAGGGACCACTCGTGGTGAGTGGAGAAGGACCTGCTGAGGTGATCCACAAGTTGGTTCTGTGTACCTAGCAGGTCAGATGCTTATAGATAGATAGAGTGTGTGATATAGAACTCCCACAGCCCCAATTGCATCCTGACATAGGGGGAAGAGCTCCGCTCTGCGTGTTGATGTAGGACATGGCAGTTGTATTGTTCGTGAGAACCAAAACCACCTTGTCTGTAATATGGGATAGGGACGCTTGGCAGGCTAGGTGGACCGCCCCGAGTTCCCTGATACTGATATGAAGAGAGAGTTCTTCTTGGGACCTGAGGCACCCTAAGTGGACCCCCCAATCCAGCACCGAGGCATCAGAAACCAGAGACATCGACAGTTGATGCCTCAAAAGAGATACTCTTGCACAGACCGTGCGTTGGTTCAACCACCAAGTCAGTGAATCAAGGACTTGAGGTGGGACAGTGAGTACCATGTCCAGGTGATATCGTGAAGGTGAATATATCCTGGCCATCCAGGCCAGCAGAGGTCTGAGACGTAGCCTCGCATGTTGCACCACATATGTGCATGATGCCATGTGGCCCCAGAATGCTCAAGTATATCCAGACTGTGGTGACGGATGTGTCTGAAGGGAAGTTATCAGGGTTGAGATTGAGCGAAAACAATCCTGCAGAAGTAGGGCCTGTAGGGAGTCAAGAATTGCCCCAATGACCTCTATCCTTTGTACAGGGATAAGGGTGGCTTTATTAGTAGACCTAATGCCTGGAAGGTCGATTGGATGAGATGATGTCAGATTCCACCTGAGCTCTGGACCGTCCTTTGATTAGCCATTCATCAAGATATGGGAATACATGAAGTCTCTTTTTCCTGAGGAAAGCCTCTAGTACTGCCATACATTTGGTGAAGACCAATGGGGCAGTCAACAGGCCAAACGGGAGAACCACGAACTGGTAATGAGTCTGTTTCACGACAAATTTTAGGAACCTTCTGTGGCCTTTGAAAAATCGATATGTGGAAGTATGCGTCCTTTAGACCAAGGGCAGCATACCAATCTCCTGGAGCCAGCGAAGGAATAATGGAAGCCAAGGAGACCTTGCAGAACTTCAAACTCTTGAGATAGTGGTTGAGACGACTCAGGTCTAGGAGCGGCCTGAGACCCCCCGTGACTTTTGGAATTAGGAAGGAACGTGAATAAAACCCCTTTCCTCTTAGATAATGTGGAACCTCTTCCACGGCTCTAACCTGAAGGAAGGATTGGACTTCTTGTTCCAATAGTTGCTTGGGACACGGGTCCCTGAAGAGGGACAGGGAGGGGGAATGGGAAGATGAGGTGGATAAAAACAGGAGGGTATAACCTAATTCTCTTATGATTAGAACCCAACAGTCTGAGGTAATGTGGGTCCAGGCATTGAGGAAGAGGGAGAGTCGGTTGGAAAACAAAGGGATAACTGGAAAACAAAGGGATAACAAAGATGTCACCCTCAAGCACCTCATCAAAATGAGTGTTTCAAGCTGCCCATGTGTCTAAGGCCAGACTGCATCAGCCCTGAGGAGGAGGTCGGTGGAGGGGGTCTATGCCTGAACCCTTTGTCTGGCAGGCTGCACGAAATAGCATCCAATCTGTTGAGGCCTGTAGTGTTTTCTGGACAGTGCTGATGTATATAGACCCAGGGATTTTAGGGTCACCATGCAGTCTTTAAGCCCGTGGAGTTTGGCGTCTGTTTGCTCTGAAAAGAGTGAGGACCCTTCGAATGGGAGATCCTGAAGGGTCTGCTGCACCTCTTGAGGGACCCCAAGGACTGTAACCACAAGCTCCTGTGCATGGTAACAGTCATGGCCATCAATCTGGCCACAGAATTGGCAGCATCCAAGGCTCCATGCAGGGAGGCCTGGGCTGCTTTCTTCCATTCTTCGACTAGTGAAGAGAACTCCTGTCTGGCCTCTTGTGGGAGCATGTCCTTACATTTCTGCATTGCCTTCCACATATTAAAATCACAGAGACCCAGCAAAGATTGCTGGTTTGCTATTCGGAGTTGTAGTCCACCGATCGAATAAATTTTTCTGCCAAACAAGTCCAGTTTTTATGGGTCCTTTGCTTTGCCCACTTAACCTTGCCAGTCCCTCTCATTGGCCGCTGCCACCATTAGGGACCCCGTGAAATTCAGAAATTCGTACCCCTTTGCTGGTATAAAGTATTTGCACTCTGTCCATTTGGCCATAGGAGGGAGAGAAGCGGGGGTCTGCCAGAGCGCTCTAACTGGTCCATGATTGCCTCATTAAGGGGTAGAGCCACTCTTGAGGGATCTGCTGCAGACAAAATGTCTAGTAAACTGTGTGTCGTCTCTTTGACCTCTTCGGCATGGGTACTCAAGTTTGAGGCTACCCGCTTTAATAAGTCCTGGTAGGCCAGTGGTGGACAACCTGCAGCCCGTCAGGGTAATCTGCTGGCAGGCCGCGAGACAATTTGTTTACATTGACCGTCCACAGGCACGGACGCCCACAGCTCCCAGTTGGCATGGCCATTGGGAGCTGCAGGAACGTCCCTGTGGCCTACGCCGCTTCCTGCAGCTCCCATTGGCTGGGAACGGTGAACTGCGGCCACTGGGAGCTGCGGGCGGCCGTGCCTTCAGACCGTCAATGTAAACACTGTCTTGCAGCCCATCAATGGATTACCCTGACGGGCCGCAGGTAGGCCTTGTGGTCATCTTCAGGTAAGGCACACCAAAAGCCACCACTGCCTGATCTAGGGAAGAGAAGGCAGTGGCTAAGGCTGTTTGAGGGGCCTCCTTCCCTCCCCCTCTGTCTCAACTGAGACCGGTGGGACCTCCTCCTCTTGAGGTTCAACACAGGGCTTGGCACCATCGGGGATCTTGCAGTGTAGACCAGAGGTAACCTACTTTCTTAGGCCACAGGATACAAACGGCTTGAAACAGTGCCCTGGCCCAGGGGAACCCCATGGGTTCCAAAAAGGCCAGAGCCTCTGGGACCATGGGGACTGGCACCCATGCAAAGCGTTTGGGGAAATATTGCAGGGTAGGATTGGTGAGGGGGGCAGCGCGGATGGTCCTGACGGTGGGGAGAGTAGGACTCCAATGAGGAAGATAAGCTGCAGCAGGGAGCCCAAGGCAATGCCGACCCTCTCAGTGCGGGCGAACAGTGTCACAAAGAAGTCTGAGCCGAGGCTACCGTGGGGGTTTTCCCCTAGAGGGTGGCCCGGGTGCCACACAAAAGCTGGGGGATGGCCCTCTGCTGCTCATCGGTACTGGTGGCGCCAAGTCCTGAATCTCTGAGAACCCTGGGACCGGAAGAGTGAGCAGGTCTCTAGCAGCCGCAAATGCCTTTGAGGTTGATGGCACCACAACCTGATCGGTATGCTGTCTCCTGGAGGATTGCTTTCCCATGCTCGAGTTAGCAGCGCTTGAGGGGGTACCGAGGCTGACGGAGATGGCTACTGCAGTGCTGGGGAGGGAAAGCGGCCCGACGTGGGTCTCGCTCTGTCTCAATCCCCTTGCCTGCTTACTTTCAGCACCGGGGAACGACTCTTCTCCTGGTGCTTATGGTGTTTCTTCTTAGGCACCAGGAAAGAGGATCAGTGCTGGGACTCTCAACTGGTGAGAGGAACACTCCACACCAAAGCTGAGCTGCTTGGTGCCGAGTCTAAGCACAGCTCCAACGCTGGTGTTAGGGCTGCCTCTGTGAGGAGGACCTTCAACCTCGTGTCCCGGTCTTTCTTAGTGCTGGGTTTGAAATCCTTGCAGATCTGGCAATGGTCTTTCCTATGAGCTTCCCCTAAGTATTTGAGACAGCTTGAATGCGCATTGCTCAAGGGCATCGACTTGCCACAGGAAGCGCAGGGCTTGAAGCCCGGTGACCAAGGCGTGCTCCAGCACCGGGGAGCAGACCAGCCTTGCCAACTGAATGTGGAGTTGTCCAAAACTAATGACTAGAACTATGACTAACAAACTAAGTAAACTACAATAACTATATACATGGGAAAAGTGAAGGAAAACCACTGGGAGAAATTGCCTGAGAAATGAGGGAAGTTCCAGCAACCGTCATGGGCGCTAAGAAGGAACTGAAGAGGCCCCGTATAGCGATGTTATGAGTGTGCGGCACCAGAGAGTGCTGGAGCTGACCCGAGGGAGACCACTAAGGGAAAAAGTCTGGCAACCGTGCTCGGGGCACGCTCACACCTACATCGGAATGGACATGTGCAAGCACTCGAAGAACAACAGAACTTTGAAAACAGAAGCATAGTGCTTCTGTTACCCCATACCTTTGGGCAGCTCAGCAATAGGGACTGAACCTGGGATTTCTGGATCTAAAAGCAGGAGTCTTTTCTATCTCATCTAAGAGAACCAGGTCTCTTAGCCAAGCTTGCAGCAGGCCCATCAATATCTGTATGTGGCCCAGTCACCACTGGAGAGGGACAGAGTGCCACACTGAGTGGGTGTGGGTTACACCTGGCTATGTAAGCTGGAGCTGCGTTAATGACATAAATGCTGGGATTGCCAAGGTCTGCTCCCATAACCTGAATCTCATTGCATACAAATATCTCCTCTACTCTCCAAGGACAATTCCAAGGTCTTTGCCTCTGGTGCTACTGCCACTTGCTGCATAGACAAAGGGACTTATAAAACGGTTTCACTACATTCTAGCAGGTCCCATGCAGCTATACTTATTCCATTTCTGCCCTGGCAGGTGTTTGGTCCAGATTTCTGTGGATCCGAGCACTTTGCCTCTCCCTTTACTGTCATTATCCCCAACAGGATACCTGTTAAAACATCCACAAACTGCCCTGCCCAACCTCAGCACTTGATTTAGGAACCCTCTTGTTTGCACACTTTGAATCTGAGCAGTCCCTTTACCCCAGCCACATTGGTTGAGGAATATTTGTTTGGGGTAAACCATTTTTTTTTTTTTTTACCAATGTAGCCCTCATGCACTTGTCCCTACAGCCCTGAAGAGATGTCTCAGTCTGCACTGGTTGTAAACATCCCATGGAGTTACCATCAGGCACTCCTGACAGAGTTCACTTAATGAAGGACCTATATGGAGTTGGGTCTGGTGTGTTAAGTACAGTGCAGGCCCAATCCAGTGACTTTAAGAAGGCACTAAATAAACGGGGAACTATAGAGAGAGTCCTTCCAGATTGACCCATCTTTTTCAGAACACTCTCATGAGAAATACTCCTAGTTTCTGGCAGATACTGATGAGAATAAAGTTAGATGCAGTATCACCCAGAAAAGAGAACGTTTCCTTTTCACTACGAGGCAGCCTGTTTTCTTTCCCAAGTAGCAGACGTTCCGCTGGCCCAAATTATGGTATATCACCCTTTACTATCTATGTGCAGTAGATCTGGTATTAACATATTGGTCAACTTTGGCTTTGGCTACAGCAGTGGGGCTTCTGAACGCTAGCCAAACTTTAAGATCATCTTGTCAAACCTTTAAGAGCTACCAAAATATGTATCAGCAACATCACTGAACGCGACAGCAATACCCCTACAACTGCCTATGCGCACAATCAGCTTTCCTCACAGGAGTGGCCCAATTGATTTCAGGGGGATAGCTCAACGGCTGATAACTAAGGGTTTTGCAAATACTTATACACATGCTTAACTATTACATCATTTTTATTCTATAGAGCACCTTGTGAAATTTCACTTAAGTTCAATGAGCTGGTTAACTATATTGTGCAATGAATGTTTCTCAAGGATATTCATGGTTCTTCTATTAAGTTTTATGTTGCTATTTTTGATAAGTGGGGGGAAAGATAATGAGGTGCTACAGGGAAAAGCCAGAACCTAGTTTAATATTTTAGAAATAGCTTGGTGCTTTATAGATACTATGAAGTAATGCTTTGGGGTGCTTTCCCCTTGGTCTCTTGTGTGTCCTTTTCAGCCATGCAGCTTGATCTGTCTACCATCTTGGTATTATCCAATCCCTTTTGTAAAAGGCATACCATTTTTAATCTAGCTGTTTGATTAATCATTTCAGCCCTACATAGAATTAAACAAACAGAACTGATGCAAATGAATTTCTCCTGAAATAGAGTGCATCTCACGTATCCATCTATGAAATTAACGCTATTGATGCCACAAACAAGCCAGCATATGACAAAGAATGAATGCAAGCAACAACACTGAGTGCACTGGTGAGATGCAGTTATACAAACACACCTGACCCAAGAATGCAACTGAACCAAAAGTTACTGTATTCATCTCTTTACAAACAAAACCTCCTTTGACCAGGACTATTCGCCCATTGTAATAACTGGGGGCCTTACAGGGAGGTTCATATCCACTAACAGGATGTGTAGAAAATAATCACATGAAAGCAGAATGGACCTGATCCTTGTAAGGTTTTCCACACATTTTAAGACTAGAAGGGACCCTTAATCTGACCTCCTGCATAACACAGGTCAGAGAATTTCACTAAGTATTCCTGCATCAGGCCCATAATTTCTAGACAAGCTAGAACATCTCTTTAGAAAGACATCCAATTTTTATCTAAAGTCTTTAAGTGACAGTGCATCTACCACAAGCCCTAGGTAAATTGTTCCAATGGTGAATTACACTAGCTGATTAAAAAAAAAGTGTCTTGTTTCTACTCTAAATTTGTCTAGCGACAGCTTCCAACTATTGGGTCTTGTTACACCTTGTCTGCTAGATTACAGAGCACTTTCTTCTCCCTATGCAACTACTTAGAGATTATGACCAAGTCACCTTTATTATTGCTGCTTTCACTTCCTTTCTTAACCAGGATGGTTTGGATTTCCTAAAACCAACAAAGCCTACTTTTGCGATAGCAAAGTTGTGGCGTTTGGGGGCATCTGATTGGTTTTCTTAAACTTCCATTTTTGTTTTGTTTAGATGATCTTCCCCATCAGTTTTGCCCATAAGATGCAAAGATTCCACTTGTACCATTGAAATCAACGCAACCGCAATCTGCTGGGCAACTTGACAGACTAGGATTGTGACATTATGCTCCACATTCTTTATGAAAATATGCTGATATGGATAGGACATCACAGATATGACATCACATGTACTTTATGCAAGATGGCTAATGTAAGATATAATTGGAAAGGTTATGATTTACTGAATGTGGCTATCCAATTTGAATGTGTAACACCAGTCGTCAGTGGGCGGGATCGAACCGGGGACCTCTGGATCTTAGTGCACGAGCTTCTACTGCATGAACTAAAAGCCAACTGGCTGTTAGCTAAGGCTGTGGGGCAGACTCATTTTATCTCTCTCTCTAAGTGGTCTCAGTACCACCAGATGGGACAGAACACCATACCCAGAAGGTGTGTAGATTACATATGCATGTATCATTTCTGTATCTAAAGTTAGGAATATGGACTATGTAACAATTACAACTGGGTGTGTACTGGGAAGACACCCACCAGACGACAGGCCATCAGATTTGATGGGCCATTAGGAAGGAACAAGACTATAAAGATACTAATCTCTCCCCGTCCTGGGAGGCATCCAGGGACATAACTGTGACACTACTAGGTCAGGTGGTCTTGTCACCTAATATTAAACATTACCTGGGACTTCTTGTAACTTTCCATTAAAAGGAAAAGGGGGGTCAGGTTTGGGAAACAAAGAATTCCCATCTTACGTAAATCTTATTTAAGGGTGGGGAGGAAGAAAAAGGGGACTCTACTCCATGGCCTGTCTGCCCAGAAAGACTGTTAAAGACACCTGAAGGGCAGGCAAGGGGGGAATCCAGACTGAGACAGGTCCAGTCTGAAAAGAAATATAACTGGAACTCTAAGCAACAGAAACTTTGTAACCTGCCTAAAATAACATTTAGGGTAAGAAAATGAATTTTGTAACCTGCTTCTAAAGTATATTGAGATTATCTTGCGTACTCTGTTTTATTTGCTCAGCAATCTGCTTTGTTCTGTCTGTCATCTCTTATATTCACTTAAAAGTCACCTTTTGTAGTTAATAAACTTATTTCTTGTTTATAATATAACCCAGTTTGTGCAATTCATAATGGGGGGGAGAGGGGTAAGAGGCTGTGCATACCTTCTTCCACACTGAGGGAGGAGCCAGATTTCATAATATACCTTTGGGTCTGCACTCCAAGGGAGGTGGACACCTGAGTGCTGGGGCAAGTCCCTAAAACGGAGTCTTCCCAGAGCTGATCTTAGTGTCTGTGTCGTTCTGCAGTTGGGTGTGGCCCTGCCTTAGGGTGACCAGACAGCAAATGTGAAAAATCGGGACGGGGATGGGGGGTAATAGGAGCCTATATAAGAAAAAGGCCCCAAAATCGGGACTGTCCCTATAATATCGGGACATCTGGTCACCCTACCCTGCCTCTGTGTGTGCTGGAGGAGGCTTAATAGCCTGGCTCACAAGACAGGTAAAAAGGGGGCCCAGGCTGGCAGAACAGGCAGGCTCAGTGGTATCTCAGCACATCAAGTGGCATCCTAAGGGGGGCAACCCATCACAAGGATCAACATGCAAAAGTTGAATGATGCACCGTACAAATAATTAACTAGAATATAACAACATCAGAATGACCATATGAGTCAGATCAATGGTCCATCTCGCCCAGTATCCTATCTTTGACAGTGACCCATGCCAGATGTTTCCGGCAGCTGGAAATTTAGGGACACGAGAGCACAGGGTTGCACCCCTAACCATCCTGGCTAGGAGCTATTGATGGATCTATCCTATATGAAATTATCTACTTCTGATTGGAATACATTTATGCATATAACAACATACTTATTTTATTATATACATGAAAGCAGGCAAAACTTACACTGACTTCCATGGGAGATTTGCTAACAGAAACACAGGATTTGATCCTCAGCTGCTTTCCACACAGCAACGTTTTAATAGTTGGTGTCAGCCTGTTAAAATAGTACAAGAGATGCAGACAAAGCCTCTAAATTAACTCTGCAAACTCCTGGCAGCTAAGGATAAGGTCATTACTGAAGATTATGCTGCCAGTGTACTAACACTGCATTTTCTCTTCTCCCTGTCTCCCCTTTCTCTACTTAGAGAAAATGTAAGTTTTGACATTGAATGTACAAGTGATTTCGCCATAGCCAATAACGGAGAGGACAGAAGTACAGTTGAAAAATAAAGACTGCTTTGTGATTTTCAAAATAGTTTCAGAATGATGCACCATACATATAAAATTGCTAAAGCATTTCACACTCCCGAGTGAAGATTCAATCTCATCCAAATGATACTTGTAACTTTAAAACAACCCTGATTCCAGACTTGTTAAAGCACTCAGAGATTAAATATTTCAGACAGGAAAGCTCCACTTGATTTTCTCTTCATCTCAAACAAGCAACAAGGAACAAAAGGAAGTAGAAGTCAAGTATCCTGATATGACACCATATTTTTCTCTGTTTCTCTCTCTCATATATATACACACACACACACACTCACATACACACAGTAACGCCCCACTTAACATCCTCGCACTTAATGTTGTTTCGATCTTATGTCACTACTCGATTACAGAACATGCTCCATTTAAAGTTGTGCAATGCTTCGCTATAATGTCGTTTGGCTGTCTGCTTTGTCCATAGCTGGCAGCACCCCTATCAGCTCCCTTATGCCCCCTACACAGCACCTCCCGCCCACCGGCAGACCCCGCAGATCAGCGCCTTCCCACTTCTCCCCCCACTCCTGCCCACGGCAATCAGCTGGCTTGTGCCTGCCTCATTGTCTCCAGTGCCAATGGGCTGTGCCAGTGTGGGGTAAGGCGGGGCCACCTCCCAACTATAGTACTGTACGGCAAAAAAAAATTCCCTGGAATCTAACCCCCCCATTTACATTCATTCTTATGGGGAAATTGTATTAGCTTAACATCGTTTCACTTAGAGTCGCATTTTTCAGGAACATAACTACAACGTTAAATGAGGAGTTACTGTATATATACACATACATACATAGCTATAGATATAGATATATATATACACACACACACAATAATTCTCAGCTCCAAGAACCATTATACTTCATTGTTAATTACAAATGCTATTGTTAATTTATGGAATTATTTTAGCCGCACATGCAGGCATATTGAAGTCTTTTGAGTAAAGATTTCACCTTTCATCCACGTATGGAAATAAGCTGTATTTACTATTGTGCTTGCTTAGTAACAAACACCAGGCATTAAGCTTGAGAAACAGTTTTAGTGATTATCTAACAAAGATCTCCTTCCCCATCTTCACATATTTCTGCACTACTGCAAAAAATCACTTTTTAGACTGACATTCTCCAGCCCTAATCTCGGGCCAAAAGGCAATTTTTATTTTTGTTTTTTTTGTTCTTGTTGTTTTAGCAAAATCTCTTTAGCCATGTTGGAATTCTGAAAGGGTGTGGTTAACCCCTCAATGACCCTGAATAGATTACCTTCAACAGCCACAACAGGAGACAGAGCCTGATGCTCCTTTTTAGGTACCTGATCCTGCAACCCTACTACTATCTTCAGCCCGCACTTCAGTATTTGCAGGATCAGGGCCCAAGTATATTAGTAACATTATGCATGTGAGTAGTCCAATTCAAATCAACCGGAGTACTGGCTTGCAGGATCGGGGCCTCACCCATCATTTTTCCTCTAATATCCTGGGACTAACATAGCTACAACAACACTGCAAACATTTCAATGGGAGTCAGGCACCTAAATTGTTTTGATGATCTAGGCCTTTGTCTGCATTCTTAGCATTAAGCATTGCACTGATCTGCAAAGTCAGTCCGCTTTTGTGGCATGTGTTTCATCTCCGGGTTGTGTGGATGGCCTCGCGTTCCGTTACGATGCTGCACAAAGGAAGCTATGTAACGACACCAAGGAGAGAAGCAGGGAAGCTGAAGCATCCCCTAACTGTGAGTAGGCTATCAATCTTTCCAGATACCAGAAACAGAAAACAAGACAAAGCAAAGTAAGAGGCCTCCCTAAATAAAGTGATTTATGAACTGGTAAAACCCAAGAAGTCAATCACTAGGTAATGAAGTAAAAAAGCAGGTGTGACAGAACACTTGGTTGATATCAATTACTCTGACATGTCTGGATTGAAAAGATTCAGCTCATTTACACAGAAGTTCTGCACTTCTGATAACTATTGATTGATGTGCAAGGTTCACGTGCATTTTAGTACCGAGGTTTGACTTGTTTTTGCTCTTTAATATACCAATTGTCACCGCAAGTCATGGTGCCTCTGTGCATGAATAAATTCTTTTTCTTCTTTTATCAGACTCAGGTTTCCACCAGCATATTAAATATCTATCTGTTCCTGTTTGTTTCTATTACGGACCTGCAGTCCTTGTAGGCCTACATGATTAGTTTAGTCAATCCGGTGCCTATAATGAGACACAATGCATTTTAGGGTCAGCTTAATATTAGAAAGATCTCCTGTGTTCCACGAAATCATTCTAGCATACAAATATATCTGTGATTGAGTTTGAATGAGAGAAGATCTAAAGTCTGGAACTTGACATATCTCCAGCTTCTGAACATAATCATTCGGTCATCTTTTCCTTTTTCTTTGACAGCTGTAATATCTGCAATTAAAAGCCGAATCAGCGGGAGCTGTTTTAAGAACAAAGAAGATATTGCAGTTCAGTGAAGCTCTGCAAGATCCAGAGGGATACGCAAGAATCAGCATTCCAGTTCATTAATTTGTTCACTCTAACAGCATTTTGCAATTGTACATACACAATATAGGGATCATTCGCCACTGAAACACAGCCAACTCTGGGGTGGAAAGTGACAGCCATCATGCACCAATAATACTACAGAACAGTCCTTATGAGCGGAACTGAACAACATCCTCTATAAACAAACTACAAAGTGAATTTTAGGGGAACAGAATAATTGTTCCACTGGAATTTGACAAAAAAAACCCTGAATGTTTAATACCCTCCGCACTTCCATGAAGCATCACAGGAACTCTTCTTTAATGACCACACATGATCAGGAATTTGTTTTTTTTAGAAAAATTAAAAGTCTGGATCTGTAACAGAAACGTAAGAGGATCCTGATTGCAAATTCCTAATGAATCTTAAAGTGGCTCTTGGAAGAATACTTATTTGCACACATGGGGAGCCTGGGGAGGAGGGGGGGAAATAAAGGAGTTCCAAAAATGCTGGGCACCCGAAGATTGAGCCTTAGGTGTCTCTAATGGGTAAATACTAATCAGAATTATGGCCTTAATCTGTTTCTCAATTACCCCATCTCTTAAATGGGGATAGTTATACTTACCCACCATGGTGATGCTAAATTACTTTATGACCACTGGATGCGAGGCACTACTGCAGTATTGAAAACTGCAAGGATTACAAAATCATAGAATCATAGATATCAGGGTTGGAAGGGACCTCAAGAGGTCATCTAGTCCAACCCCCTGCTCAAAGCAGGACCAATTCCCAACTAAATCATCCCAGCCAGGGCTTTGTCAAGCCGGGCCTTAAAAATCTCCAAGGAAGGAGACTCTACCACCTCCCTAGGTAACGCATTCCAGTGCTTCACCACCCTCCTAGTGAAATAGTGTTTCCTAATATCCAACCTGGACCTCCCCCACTGCAACTTGAGACCATTGCTCCTTGTTCTGTCAAAAATATGAGTGAAGACCCAAAAATCATGAGACTGGCACAGAAATCTTGAGGGGTTGGTTTTTTTTGTTTTTTTTTTTTTGTTTTGTTTTGTTTAAAGTAATCTGGGGTTCTTTTTATTTGCCTTCTGAGTCACATTTTTCAAGCTTTTTCTCTACAAACACTTAATTCCTCCCATCCCCAACTTAAATCATATCACTTCAGGGTTTTCAGAAAACCCAACAAACTGTGAAACTTGAGATAAACAGTGCCATCGTAAATGAAAATAATTAGAAGTCTGATCACGCTGCTAACATTTCCTGTTTGGTGCAGTATTCCTGCATCTAGGCAACATCGAGCTATGGTAGAAACACTACACAGGGCAAGATGCATGTTCTGAGATAACTGACTACAAAAAAAGATCGGGCATGTTATCTCTGTGTGTGAACACATGCAATGGATGCAAGTATTTTTTTATTTTTATTTTTTTTAATAGATACAGATTCTACGGCCAGAAGGGCCCATTGTGATCATCTGTATTCTGACCTCCTGTATAGCACCGGACATACAAATTCTCCAAAATAATTCCTTGTAGCCTTTTATTTATTTAATGTTAATTGTACTGCAGTAGGTTCAGCTCTGGCAGCTACAGTCTCAAGTTCAACAGAGTTATCTCTGTTTGTTCTGGATCTAGAGTCCACAGGATGTGGAAAAAGCTAACGTATTCAATGCTTTTTTTGCCTCTGTCTTCATGAACAAGGTCCGCTCCCAGACTACTGCACTGGGCAGCACAGTATGGGGAGGAGGTGACCAGCCCTCTGTGGAGAAAGAAGTGGTTCAGGACTATTTAGAAAAGCTGGACAAGCACAAGTCCATGGGGCCGGATGCGCTACATCTGAGGGTGCTAAAGGAGTTGGCGGATGTGATTGCAAAGCCATTGGTCATTATCTTTGAAAACTCATGGCAATCGGGGGAGGTCCCGGATGACTGGAAAAAGGCTAATGTAGTGCCCATCTTTTAAAAAAGGAAGGATGAGGATCCGAAGAACTACAGGCCAGTCAGCCTCACCTCAGTCCCCGGAAAAATCATGAAGTAGGTCCTCAAGGAATCAATTTTGAAGCACTTTGAGGAGAGGAAAGTTGTCAGGAACAGTCAGCATGGATTCACCAAGGGCAAGTCATGCCTGACTAACCTAACTGCCTTCTATGATGAGATAACTGGCTCTGTGGATGAGGGGAAAGCAGTGGACGTGTTATTCCTTGACTTTAGCAAACCTTTTGATACGGTCTCCCACAGTATTCTTGCTAGCAAGTTAAAGAAGTATGGGCTGGATGAATGGACTATAAGGTGGATAGAAAGCTGGCTAGATCGTCGGGCTCAACGGGTAGTGATCAATGGCTCCATGTCTAGTTGGCAGCCGTATCAAGCGGAGGACCCCAACAGTCGGTTCTGGGTCCAATTTTGTTCAATATCTTCATTAATGATCTGGAGGATGGCGTGGACTGCACCCTCAGCAAGTTTGCAGATGACACTAAACTAAGAGGAGTGGTATATACGCTGGAGGGTAGGGATAGGATAGAGTGGGATCTAGATACATTAGAGGATTGGGCCAAAAGTAATCTGATGAGGTTCAATAAGGACAAGTGCAGAGTCCTGCACTTAGGATGGAAGAATCCCATTCACTACTACAGACTAGGGACCAAGTGGCTAGGCAGCAGTTCTGCAGAAAAGGACCTAGGGGTTACAGTGGACGATATGAGTCAACAGTGTGCCCTTGTTGCCAAGAAGGCTAACGGCATTTTGGGCTGAATAAGTAGGGGCATTGCCAGCAGATCGAGGGACGTGATCATTCCCCTCTATTCGGCATTGGTGAGGCCTCCTCTGGAGTACTGTGTCCAGTTTTGGGCCCCACAATACAAGAAGGATGTGGAAAAGAGTCCTGCAGAGGGCAACAAAAATGATTAGGGGGCTGGAGCACATGACTTATGAGGAGAGGCTCAGGGAACTGGGCTTATTTAGTCTGCAGAAGAAAAGAGAGAGGGGGGATTTGATAGCTGCTTTCAACTATCTGAAGGAGGGTTCCAAAGAGGATGGATCTAGACTGTTCTCAGTGGTACCAGATGACAGAACAAGGAGTAATGGTCTCAAGTTGCAGTCGGGGAGGTTTAGGTTGGATGTTAGGAAAAACTTTTGTACTAGGAGGGTGGTGAAGTACTGGAATGGGTTACCTAGGGAGGTGGTGGAATCTCCTTCCTTGGAGGTTTTTAAAGTCAGGCTTGACAAAGCCTTGGCTGGGATGATTTAGTTGGGATTGGTCCTGCTTTGAGCATGGGGGTGGACTAGATGACCTCCTGAGGTCCCTTCCAACCATGATATTCTATGATTCTATGAACACATGAAACCATGGTCAAATAACACAATTACAAAAGCATCCATCTTTTATCAGTTTTATTAAGATTACCAACAAAGCTATAAATGTCACAGCATCTACAATTCCTAAAGATAAGTACCATGTACCAGTTATACCTACAGACATCCTCACATCCTCCCAGATGGTGTTAGAGTGTGTTGGCCCTCTCATGGATTGATCAGCAATACGGGAGTGGTACCTGCTGGAGTTTTCCATAGGAAGCTCAATTTTCCTGCTCTGGACACACTTTTTTATATTGTGATTCTGTCTATACCTACATTCTGTGCATGTACATGAAAGTGTCAACCCTCTCTATCTTATTGGTCTGTGTCCCCTAGAAACCCAAGGAACCCCGAATTCTATAGGCTGTGTAGGTTCTCGTTAACATTGACACACCACCTTTATCTTGTGGTTAAGGCACATGTTGGAGACAATATTTACTGTTACAGCATTTTATAACTGAAATGTAATCTTCGCGGCCATACTTTCCAATATTACCAGTTTGTACCTCTTCTCCCATAATCTTTCGGGTTACTTCTCGGTCATTGACTTATACCATCGTTTCTTGTCTCCAAGGCGCAAAATAGCTAAGCTAAAATCTTGCAGGCCTCAGCATACAGGTTCTTGTATTTCAGCTTGTCTTACTTATGTCTACATGGTTTCTCTAAATACTGATCAATCTTATACTTTTATAATCCTACAAATGAACTCTAATTAACATACAATTAATATATATGGTATAACATTGATTAATCATAACATCTCACAATAAAGGGATAATAAACTAAAATCATTAGGTACATCCTAGAGCATAACATTCAGAAAAAATATCCAGTCTTGATTAAAAATTTGTCAGTGAGAGAATCCACCACGACCCTTGGTACAGTAGAACCTCAGAGTTATGAACACCTCAGAAATGGAGGTTGTTCGTAACTCTGTAACATTTGTAACTCTGAACAAAACGTTATGCTGTTCTTTCAAAAGTTTACAATTGAACGTTGACTTAATAGAACTTTGAAACTTTACTATGCAAAAGAAAAATGCTGCTTTCCCTTTTAAAAAAAAATTAGTTTACAATTAACATAGTACTGTACTGTATGTGCTTTTTTTTTTTTTTTTGGTCACTGCTTCTGTCTGATTGTGTACTTCTGGTTCCAAATGAGGTATGTGGTTCACTGGTCAGTTCGGAACTCAGGTGTTCGGAACTCTGAGGTTCTCCTGTACATTGTCCCAATGATTAATTACTCTCACTGTTAAGAATTTATGCCTGATTTCCAGTCTGAATTAGTCTACCTTAAACTTCCAGCCATTGGATTGTGTTACACCTTTCTCTGCTAGATAAAAGTCCCCTTTCAACTCATCCTCACTGAACACTCTACTGAGAGAAAAAACCTTCCAACTTGTTAACCAATGAGTACACTAGTGTAAAATGGAACAGCTTCAAATGACTTCTCATTTTACGGGAGTTCGGGGGGGGGAAGAGAAGCTGCACTGAGTGAAGACAATGCCTTTCTTCCCCCCACCTCCTCCAACTATCACTTAGGGTACGTCTATACTTACCTCCGGGTTCGGCTGTAAGCAATCGATCTTCTGGGATCAATTTATCGCATCTTGTCTAGACACGATAAATCGATCCCAGGAGTGCTTGCCATCGACACCGGTACTCCTGCTTCACGAGAGAAGTACGCAGAGTCAACGGGGGAGCCTGCCTGCCACGTGTGGACCCGTGGTAAGTACCTTGTAGTTCGAACTAAGATAGTTCGACTTCAGCTACATTATTCACGTAGCTGAAGTTGCATATCTTAGTTTGAACTGGGGGGAGTTAGTGTGGACCAGCCCTTAGTTATCTGAGTACTACCTCACTTGCTAAAGTGTAAAGCCACTGCCACTGGATGTCAACATTTAAGGGGAGAGTCCACAGGTAGAGGTGTAGAGAAATGCTACAGCCATTCTTATGTAAAAAGATGACTGCCCAGATAATTCCTTAGCTCTTAGGAAAACTGAATGTGCATGACTTCTCTCTCAGCTGATGTTTTAAATTCATTTCAACAAACGTGCTCCCCTATCATTAAGAAAAGGCTATTTCTGCCAACAAAGTTTCACAGTTTGAGTCACCTATTACACATCACCTGCTATAGCCATTAGCACTCTTCTAGGAAGCTTGTTGAAAATAGCAATGCACCTGGGGAATGTCTTCAGTAGAGCCGGTTGGAAAATTTCCAGTTTTCAAAGCTATACTGGTTTTGACAAGGTTTTCATTGGAAATGGAATAGAGGAAGGAGAAAGAGAGCGGTTTTCTATAGATGGGTGGTCAGGGACACTTGAACCTGGGTCTCCCACACTCCAGACCAGTACCCTACCACTAGGCCGTGGACCCACTTACAGTTCTATTGTTCATTCCAACATGAAATGCAAACAAATTCTGAAACCTCAGAATTGGACTGGAATTGTCGCTCTATTGCCAGTTCTTGTCTTCTCTACAGAGTTAGCCCAGCTGATTGGCACCCAAGTTAGCCTACTCAAGACCTGCTCAAATTACTGCCTGCTCACTAGTGCTGTGCTCACCCATGTGTGTCACTAGGGCAGTTGGAGACACTTCAGAGTGGAACATGGGATTTTCCACCCAATAAATGTTGGGAGAAACCGTCTGTCCTTCCAGGCAGAAGGGTGGGGGAAAGGCACTGGACAAGATTAGCATTCGAGTGATTTAGCCTACATCCTCATTGCAAAAGGAGGTTACCAGCCCAAGTGAAAGTGGCATTGCATTGGTTTCTAGCCCACACATCCCAGATGGCCAGCTAGCCTCAACAGAAAGCACCACTAAACTAAGGTGAGACGTTTGTGTGTATGGACAGGGGGGGATTTAGCGTAGGCTAAATCTGCAATGAAGACAAACCCTAGCTAGCTGCTCTAGCTCTTCTTACTCCTGGGGGAATTGGCACAGAATTTATGTCATCCGCAGATTTCTTTGCTTCCCATCAGAAAAATTATTTCTGAGGGGAAGTAAAGGGAAGCCACAAAAGTGATCACTTGCTCCTCCCCAGCAGCCCGGAGCAGACAGCGGAGACGTAAATCAGTGCAGGGTTGGGTGGGGTGGGGTGGGGTGGCTGGGTACGCTTGCATGAGGAGATATCAATCACTGCCAGGGGGTGGGGTTGGGCAAGCGTATGAGCGAGTAAGCAAGAGAGACTCTGTCCCTCTGGATCACTATTGCACTGTGCCCGGCATAGAGGGGCAGGGCTTCAGGGTGTTCAGAGGTAGGCATGAGGCAAGCGCTGTCCCCTCACAGAGAGCATATGTAGCATCCTGCCTATTTAGTTGTTCCCATTCTTGTTGATGAATTGTTCTCATTCTTAGTGAATTCCCCCAGGAACATAAAACAGGTGTAAAAGTTTTAAAGTTCCTTTACACTGCCAGAGGCTGTAAAGAATCCGTACTGTAAATGACAGTGTGGCCTTGTAAATGCTTATGGTGCTTTAATTATTAGAATTGGTCTACATTTTCAGACTGAAAAATTGTCCTATCAAAATGTGCTCCATTACTACTGACCTTTCTGGAGATGGTCAGTAGCCAATATACATTCTGAGTTTGATTCCCCAGCCTTCACTTGCTCTTCAGTTGCCTACAATGTAACCCTGAGCATATAGCTGCCTATATTTGTTGAATAATAACGAGAAATAAAGGGTCAAACCTAGTTACATTACTATTAGACAAAGGGAGTTTGGGGATTTCCTCCAATACTACCCACTTCCATTCTCCATCCATTTCATTGTAGCTTAAATAAATTACCAAAATAACTGAAACCGGCATGATTATATTGCGTTATTTTGACGAACAAAATATGCAGAATTTTAAAATAGTGTGTGCAGAATTTTTAATTTTTTGGTGCAGAATTCCCACAGGAGTACTCTTCTGCTTTCTCTATATCAGCTGCTGATATGATTGGCTTAACATCCGGACAGCTACAGCATTAACTCTGTCTCTCAATATTACACCCTGTTCTCATGTCTCAGGGCTCCTAAGAGTTAGGAAGTCAGATTCCAGCCCTCACTTCTGTAACAACAATAGTTCACCAACAGCAGCCCTCTCACTAAATGGCTTTCCTTGCAGTATAATAAAGAAGAGCTTTCAAAGAGGCAAGGGCAAATCACTCCTTAACAGGCAATATCGGAAAATTATAGAGCAAGAGAGCTCATCTAAACATATAGGGAAGTCCACCTCAAACAGATATCTTCATAAAAGATAAATCTAAAAGGATGTCAGGTTTCAGAAGAACATTAGCATCCATGGGAAGTTATTCAAAGTTTCCTTAGAGTAGACAAGGCCAAATGCACTAGGCCCCCATGTTCCAACCCACTGCCTCCTCAATTTCCATTTTGCTGCTGCTCTCATGGGCAGACACAGATGTAGTGTCTGGGGGACAGTGTGCACATGAGGAAGTGATATCATTATGCTAGAGTATGAGACAGGAAGTGCAAGAGACCAAACACAGCAAGCGACAATCCACAAAGTAAACAAGCTGAAAAAATACAAAACAATATTATTTTCACTAACTTTGTACAGTTTTAATAATCTTGTGTGTTACATTTAACTATAGGAGCTGCAAAATGTTCAGATAAATATGATTATCTAGTTAACAGCATCCCTCTAAATGGATGTTACATGGACATTCTGCTTCAGAGACCCATGATGCTGTCCAGAGGCAGAGAAGGTGGGGATCATAAAATCAAAGTGAGTATGTTTTATTTAATAAGTGATAATATGTAGTACTTGCAAAGTGCTTTACGTTTTTAGAATGCGGAATAAATATTCAGAAGTGTATTATAGCCCCACACAGGGTAATTACATGGTTAACTCTCTTGAATGTGTTCTGTAATGAGCATTTAGGAACAAGTTTTGCCACTGAATACAATCGATGACCTCCCTGCATCTTATTTACATTTTAATTATGTGTGACAAAAGCACTGAGTCACAAAGTATAATTTTGTTTCTAATCCTTGCTTTATGTTGATTCCACACTAGGGCAATATTTAATGGTAAGAAAATCTCAAGGCTTTCATCAATGGGGGGAAAAGTTGCAGAATAGCTTATAACAAACTATGAACTTAAAGTATTACTTCATTTTTCTTCTCTTGAGTCTAGCAGTGCATGACAAAAAAAATCAAGTCTCTGGAACATTTCCACAATGAGAATATGTAAATAAATTACCCACTTATGTTGACTGATGAGAGTTATTTTGGTTGAAAACAATGCAAGTCACCCTCACTTTACAAAACAATATATATCAATAAAATGAGTCAGACACGCTAAAGAAAATATTTGTTGTAGCCTTATGCTATTTTTACTGAACCTTCAATTACAGTTTTTAGAGAAAGTGTGCCAATTTCATGCACCTATTACCGACTGTTAAAATGAAACACAATTCTCCTCAAATAGTAAAGCATCTCTTAATATACTAGTTAAAAATACACACCGGAAGGTTATGGAGAACACATCATCATCCTTCAAGATTCCAGCAACAAGTGGTGAAAAAACTGAAGGCACTCAGAGAACTTTACAGAAATAGCTTTCTAGTAAAAAAAAGTAAATACTTCACAGCATCCAGTGTCTCAGTTTCTCCCAGCGTGTTTTTCAGAATCTATTCATTCTTGCATAAGGGAGAAAAATATAACCCAGTTCAAACAAAGCATCGCTGCAGGTAAACGCATGTTTTCGAACCAAAGTTTAAAAATGCCTAACAGCCTCTTCCAAAAAGCGTCAAGCTCTATTCCAGCCTCTATATGCTACTCAGGCAGCATACCGGGGATGTAAAGAGGTTGCAGGAGGCTAGGGGATAATTATCCTGCCACAGGAGCAGTACAAGTCTCAGCACAGAGGGCCTGTCTGGGGGTGGCAGGAGGCATACATCTCAAGGTACTCAGCACTACCGGGACTCTGAGATGCAGAGAAACGACAGGCAGCCCCGAGGCTGCTCTGCTTTATGTTGCGGGGTCTTTTCAGCCTCCCCAACAGCCCAGAGTCCAGAGGTACAACGCTGGCGAAGTCTTTTGTACTGCGTCTTACGCAGGAAAATGATGAACGCAATGAAGAGTCTGAAAACATATCCATGTTTGGAATCATCTACAGTCATGATACCAAGGGGACATCAAGGATCTGGAGGGCACACAAATGTCACTGGACACTTGAGACACATAGGCCAACAGTTTTCAAACTTAGGTACCTAACTTTTGTCATCCAAGTCCATAGGGCAGGCGCCCTAAATAACAGTGGCCTGAATTTTTCAGAAGTGCTGAGCCCCTGCAACACATGCACTGAGGTCAATGGGAGCTCCGGATACTTGGCACCTCTGGCAAAAAAAAAAAAAAAAAAAAAAACCATCAAGCCACTTTTATTTAGGTACCTTTGGGCACACAGCTTTGAAAATATTGGCTTAAATGTTTAATAGTAAAAATATCCTCTAGATATCAAAATATACACCAAATCCACACATGTACACAAAAATCTGTGTGGGGTATGTTTGGTTTTTTAAGACCCAGACATACCAAGCTCCACGTGACAAATACTCAGTGCACACTAAATACAGAATAACATATCTTGCAGGGATCGAAACATTTACCAGACATCTATGAGCTGGAGGACTTGACCTACTAGTCAAAAATCAATGCGACAGCTGAAAGTTAGGGTACTCCACCACCAAGGTCAACAGGAAATGTCCTACTAGACAAGCTCTCTCCTAGCCACAGTCCCAGCTACTGGAAAAAGAAGGTTCTGGGATTTCTACCAAGGAGCTGGCCCTGGGCTCTAGCTCTATCTGATGGCTCAATCTTTTGTAACATCCTCAACATGTGAAACAGCACACCCCTCCTCCCACACAATATTTCCATTTGCTGGAAGAAGCTCTCTCCTTCTCTCTCCATTCTCCTTCCAGAGCTTCCTTGGGAGAGTGAAGTCTCAACCACTCACCCTCTCTCTCAGCCTCCACTATTGGGTGCTTCTATGTGAATCTCTCTAGTATCTGCTGCTGCTGCATCTTCTCAAAAAACTGTAGCTGCATGAAACGGACATGGTGGTTGTCCCTTTAATCATCTAGAGCAGCGTTCCGAACACTAGCAGTGAAACAAACTGTATCGCAGGTATTTACAGTCTAACTGCTGGGCAGAGCTATGAGCACACAAAAGGTACTGGAGCTCTCTGCACCAGATGACAGTACAGTATTAATATTACCGTAGACGTAGAGCCTATGAGCCCTAGTCATGGACCAAGACCCCTACATGCATGGTGCTGCACAAACACAGAACAAAAAGACGGCCCTTGCCCCCAAAGAGTGCTTACTGAATTAATGTAATAGATTGTGCTTGTAGAGAACTTACAAGAGCTAGGAAACCAGTATTTTTTTTTTTAAGTGTAAGCTAAAATTCTGCAAAAATTGACAGCTTAGCCCTCCCCCCTCCTCTCTCTCACACAGAGAGAGAGAGAGAAGGCTTCTAATTACTGATGGGAGTAGATTTTCAAACCTTGATATGTTGACATTATCACTCTAAACCGTGTACCCCATTAGAATCTTCCCATATCACGTGTAAGATAAAAAAAAATGGTAATGGGATTATTATCCAGATCCAATTAATGGTGGGAGTAATAAATACTATGAGACCTGCACCACTTTATGCAAGAGTCTTACTGAGTCTACGTGACACTACCAAAGATCATAAGAAATGACTTGAGCAAGCTTTCCTCATGGCAAAGAAATTAATTTTAATGAGATGGAAATCATCATATGCACCACAAATTAGCAAACAGAGTATGGGGCTAAATTAACTCACTGTAATGGAAAGGATACTTTACAAAATACCAGATAACTTAAACTTGCAATAATATCTAAGTCACAAATTCTTTGAACTACAAATATATGAAAAGATGTAACCTAATACGTATCTTGTTCTTATGAACACTTATTTTTCTTCCACTCACTTCCTCTTAGCTAATTATATTAGATAATCCTTGTATTTTTTCATTACTTTCTGGAAAAAAAATACACTTGTTTATAAGCTGTGGACAACTTGAAATTAAATTCTAAGGAAACAGGTATCCAAGGGTTTTGTTTTTATTTTTTCCAGCTAGGGTAGGTAGATATTAACCTGACACAATGCACGCCACTTTATGTCACAATGATGATGTTACATCAGAAGATCCAGAGTCTTTTAAAGTACCATCCTCCCATAGCCCCTAAGCAATGGAAAGGGCAAAGGGAGTAGGCACACATCTCCAAAACCATCATTCTAATTAGAACCCAACTGTTTATTTTTGGCTGCAAATTTACACACTGAGCAGCTGCTGCTATTTTACTTGATCTCTCTCTATTTAAAATTAAATAAAGAAACAAGACAGATGATGAGTTTTCTGCTGGTACAGTTTGAAGTCCGGAACACACGGACTCACTGAGTCTGTAAAAAAAAAAACAGGCCAGAATGGCAGAAAGGAAGAAAATCTTTTTAATTGAATATTGGATCTGGAAGTAGAAACATCCCTAATGCAGCAAAATTAGACCTAGAGCTTGTGGGACATTATTCCGAGCCTACTAAATTGAGGACTCCTTCTGAAGTGCTATGTTTTTTCTGAAGACATTCTGAATAAAAGGCATTGTAGAGTTCGGGGGGGGGGGGGGGGGAGTGTTGGGGGAGATTGTAGGGGGCAATTGTATATCAGCAGCTTCATTATCTAACTTTAAAAGTGAAAACATGTATTGTAAATAACTTGACCCGCAAACTCAGCCTGGGATCTGCAAATCAGGCTGAGATCTTTTCTTCTTACAGATCATCATCAGTACCATAGATTTTGCTAGATAAATTCTTCCCTCAGTTACACCTGTGCAACCCCCAATTGGAGCTGTTGTGCTTGCGCAAAAGCAATTGAGGATATAAACTAAAGACAGAGATGCAGAGGTGTGAGAGAGTCTGTAGGCCAAATTCTGCTCTATTGTCATAGGAAACGTGTGAGAAGAAATGAACCAAGCTCAACTCTAAAATCCAAGGGTTGAGTATGCAGGGCTGCCAACAGATGAAAAAAAAGCCATGTTTTTAGTTATAAATTCATCACATCAGTTAAGGAGACCACTGAGACTTAAAAAAAATGGACTCTGAAAAGATAGGTCTCTTTTCAGAGTACACCTGCACTTTAAGAAATAGCTGGACGATTACAACTGCCATGTGATAGAAACAGATGCAACATACTCCTAGAAGCTTCAGTCTGGGTTGTCTTCAATTTGTTTGGCGAGGATGTTGTAGACAAGAGATAATGGGTCAATTCATTCCTGTTGTCAGTTTATTAACTTACAAGGAGGATGAATCTGTCCCACTGCTTTTATGTGCTCAGGATATTGAGCTTATCTTGTGCTCACTGTTACTTAGTGACTCGACTAGAGTTACTTCTTGAACCGGTTCCAGTATATTACTGTGTGTTAAATCAAGAATGGCCTGCCCTCTGGAGTGCTCTGGAACTAACTGTTCCAAAAGGGAATCTTGTAAGGCAGGGATAGTCTATTTTTTGTCAAGGTCCAAATCTCTTGGTCAAGGTATAGTCAAGGTCCAGACTACAGAGAAAATAATAAAAAAACAACAACAACAAGAAGTAAATAAAAAGACTTCAAAAGCATCTGCTGGAGGATTTCATTTTGCCAAAAAGATCCCCGATGCTAACAGATTTAATGCCTTCCTCTTTACACCTACTTCTCATCCATTCATGCATTGAGACCCACGGGCTCCCCCTTTATAGCTAGCCTTACAATGTTTAGGAGAAAGCGACCACAGAGGATAATCCCAGGTCCCAAGTCATCTTTTTCCACCTTCTAATTTGGGAAAGTCCGCCTAGTAATCCAAATTTAGCTTCCCTCTCCTACAGCTCCTTGCAGCACAGGTACCAATACAGGTACCTCTCCAGCATGCATTGACGTTTGTCTAGAAGATGTCCTTTTAGACTCAAACAGTTCTCATGGTCACCATGCCGGAATAATGATATTTCTAACTATTTCATTTCCCATCGCCACAGTCTGTTTCCATCTCACAACTGCAACCCCTTCTATCGCAGTGACCTCCTCATTGCGTGAAGAATAATCAGCCTCTTCTATCTTGGTTCCTTCATTCCACCTTGGTCCCTCTCCCATCCTGAGGCTGCCTCCTCAACCAGAGCATTGGGGCATCCAAGGTTTCATGGGGGCCCATTCTGCAATATCTCTGTACAACAATGATCTATAAAGAATTCTCTCTCTCTCTCTCTGGTTCACCAGATCTGGCTTCAGGACACCGTACCTAGGCTCTGAGGGTCACAAGCTGCTTGCATAAGGCACATACATACAACCAGTTGGCTACAAGGCCGGTAGCCCTATATCCTGTACTCTGTTAATCAATCTGGATAGTCCCCACCATGATTAATCTGCTGCTGGCCTCTGCCTCCATAGCTGAATCAGGGGTTTTGCTCTGCATCTGGATAAAAGCTTGAGCTGGATTTTATCTTTAGCTGTAAGTTAGAATTTATGGTTTTCTCAGTGGCTGAGTTTACTTAATGGATTTTCTTTACTCTAGATCATGAATAACCAATTAAACCACCTACACCACCTTAGTGCCAAATTCCCCTGGGCTCATTCTGTCAGTGCTGCAACCTGCCTGGGGCCTCTCTCAGCAAACTACACAGCATTAGGGCAGAATTAGATGGCCTAATAGCTCTTTTCCTTCTCTCCTTTCTATATTGCTTGATAACTACTGACTAGTTACCCCACTCCTACCTTGCTGCAGGTCTCAAGTCTAAAAAAAAAAAAAAAAAACACTTTATGAAAACCAAACTACTCTACACTTTTTACAGCTAGTGAATCCAGAAACCCCATCACCAGCAGCTAAACACTCTGGCTCTTCAGTACAAAAGAAACCTAGATAGTGACATATCTGCTTTTCTCTGTCCTTAAGAGGTCATCAAACATCACCTGCATTTCTCTCACTAACCCCCTTTCCCAAGCAGACAGCGGTTTGTACTGAATTAACTCCCCTTCAAATTAAAAACCAAAAACATAAATATATAAATCGAGGCTGCTGGTGGAGCAGAGTGGTGTAACTTAATGCCTAAAGCCTTCATCTACATATCCATACAATCTTTTCACTTGAATGACAGCTGCAATATGGTGTAACATACATCTAGCACTTAGAGATGGCTCCTGACTGCCCTGGAGTTTATATCCAGGCAACATATCAAAAAGCTCTTTCGTCTAAAGAACCATAAGTTAACTACCTTTTAATTACTTCTAATTATCTTTACACTATTATTAAGGATTTCTTATGGGGGAGAAAAACCTAAGTCTAATCAATACAGGCCGTATGTCCTAGCTGATTAGCACAATTCTTACTTCACTGTCATGCTGGAGATGTGCCAAACTTACCTTGTGCACAATTAAGTGTCTACTAATGCCTGCTGCTACTCAGCAGGCCTCAGGAGTTAACAGTAAAAGAACGGAGATTTATGTTTCCTCTCTCCCATCCCCTCCGCGTTCCTCTCTCGTCTGGTTTAGCTCACACGTGCCTGAAGAAAACAGCCAACTGTAAAAGGAAGTAGTTACAAAGAAAGAACACTCTTGAGCGCAGAACTGCCCTGTCATGGTGTTCAGAGCATAGGGTCGGATTCTTGTTCGGGCCAAATTACGCCTGGCACTAAACATGAGCGTCAGGTAGCAAAGATGTCCTAAACCTTTCACGCTCCTGATTCTAGATTCAACAAGGAGTCTGCGTAGCCACTGTTTTAACTTTAGACCAGCCCTGAAGTTGCTCTAACTTACGCCAGGCATCGACAGTGTGAAATGGCCTTGGCACACAATGTGGGAGTGGTCATAGGGAAACAGAAATGCCGAGCTGGTGTGTTAAGACAGCTTTCCAAGTCCTTTGCACCACAGCAGGTGCATAGGCCAGGGCTGTTGTCACTAAGGCCTGGTCTATACTACAAATTTAGGTTGACATAAGCCACATTAAGTCGATCTAATAATGTACGTGTCTACACTACCAAGTCCCTTCTGCCAGCCTAAGTGGCCTGTAAAGTCAATTTCTGTACTCCACTTCCGCAAGAGGTGTAGTGCTTGATTCAACATCCATGGGTCGACATGGGGACAGTGTAGACATTGCGTTGTGTGATTCGAATTAATTGGCCTCCAGGAGGTGTCCCATAGTGCTCTGCTGTGACCACTCTGGAAAGCACTTTCAACTCCACTGCACTTCAGCCAAGTACACAGGAAAACAGCCGCTCCCCTGTTAAAGCCCCAGGAACTTTTGAATTTTGATTTCCTGTTTGATCAGGGTGGAGAGCTTGTCAGCACAGCTGATCATGGAGACTCAAGGCTGCAAACGCGCTCCAGCATGGAGTACACAGGAGGTGGTGGATCTTATTGCTGTGTGGGGAGAAGAGTCTGTGAAGGCAGAGCTCCAATCCAGGAGAAGAAACGCTGACATATATGCCATGATCACACAGGGCCTGGAGGCAAAGGGCTACACCAGGGACACGCAGCAGTGCTGCGTGAAAATAAAGGAGTTTCATCAAGAAGACAAGAGACCAGAAGACAAGAGATGCGAACAGTCGTTCTGGTTCTGCCCCAGACATGCCGCTTTTATGAGGAGCTGCCTGCGGTTCTCGGCGGCGACCCCACCACTTCCCCAAAACACTCCGTGGATACCTCCCAGGAGCCCCGGGCGACCTTGAGCAACAATGAGGAGGACACTGTTGAGGAGGAGGAGGAGGAGGAGGAGAAGAATGTGAGGCAGGCAAGTGGAGGATCCATTCTCCCCGAGAGCCAAGAACTGTTTTTAACCCTGGAGACCATCCCATCACAGGACCAGTTGGCGGAGGAGTGTGATGCCGGGGCAAACTCTGATGAGTTCACATTTCCAATCAAACTGCAGGGGTTACTGTGGCATTACACTCCACATTCTTCATAGAGATATTGTTATGATATGAATATGGCATAACTAAGATAGGTTTTATGCAAGATGGGTCATGTGAGATATCATTGGAAAGGTTATGATTTGCTGAATGTGTTTATCCAATTTGTATGCATGTATCATTTCTGTGTCTGGAGTTAGGAATATTAACTATGTAACAATTACAACTGTGTTTTCACCTGGGAAAAGCCCACCAGAAAGTAGGCAAAGAGCCTGGATGAGCCATTAAGGAGAACAACAGAATTTTGAAAATGCTAATTTCACTCCTTCCTGATAAGTTTATGGGGATGCTGCATTGACACAGCAAGGTCAGGTGACTGTGTCACCTGGTACTGGACAATGCTTAACTTGCTGGTACTTTTCCACTGTAGGAGGATGGGGATCAAACAAAGGATTCCCGCCTTAGGTAAATCCCTTT
Organism: Malaclemys terrapin pileata; assembly: GCF_027887155.1. NCBI lineage: Eukaryota > Metazoa > Chordata > Testudines > Emydidae > Malaclemys > Malaclemys terrapin. The sequence goes on from NC_071505.1 coordinate 327,326,731, forward strand.
TAAGGCTGGGGTGGGGGTTAATCTTGATTCTTCTCCATTGCCTGCCCAGGAAGGAAGACTGCTAAAAACACCTGGAGGGAAAGGCAGGGTTGACTCCAGGCTGAGACAGGGGTCCAGTCTGTAAAGAGAAATAACTGGAACTCTAAGCCACAGAAACTCTGCAACCTGCCTAAAACAACATTGAGGGTGAGAAATTACATTTTGTAACCTGTTTCTTGAGTATATTAAGCCTAGTTTGCGTGTTTTGTTTTATTTGCTCAGTAATCTGCTTTGTTCTGTGTCTGATGAAGTGGGTATGCACCCATGAAAGCTTATGCTCCAATACGTCTGTTAGTCTATAAGGTGCCACGGGACTCTTTGTCGCTTTTTACAGATCCAGACTAACACGGCTACCCCTCTGATACTTGACTGCTTTGTTCTGTTTGCTATCCCTTATAATCACTTAAAATTTACCTTTTGTGGTTAATAAACTTATTTCTTGTTCATTTCAAAACTCAGTTTGTGCAATTCATGTAGGGGGAGGGAGGTAGGCAAAAGGCTATGCATCTCTCTCTCTACATTGAGGGAGAGGGTGAATTTTTATGAGCTTGCGGTGTGCAGATCTTTCTGCACAGTGCAAGACAATATTATTTTGGGGTTATACACCAAAGGAGGTGTGCACGTGTGTGCTGGGTGAATCCCAGAGCGGATTCCTCCCACACAGAGCTGATCACAATGTCTGTATGTCCATTTGCCACAGGGTGTGTCCCTACCTGTGTGTGTGGCGGAGAAGGCTTCAGGGCCTGGCACAACTAAGATAGGGTGAGGAAACCCAGGCTGGTGGAACGGGCAGACCCAGTGGGACCCCAGCACATCAGGGGGCATCCCAGATGGGGAGTCCAACCCATCACAGTTGCATGCTATCATTATTTAATGTTTAACCTGAACAGAAAAGTGGGTGTTGTGGGTATCGGTGGCCACTCCAGCTATGCAGAGGGTGCTCTCCTGAAAAGATTGTTTATGTGCACGGGGATGGCCCTGGAATCCTCCATGGAGATCTCTAGCAAGCTTTCATGGAGGTACTTTGCAATCCTTTGCAGAAGGTTTCTGGGAAGGGCGGCCTTATTTCATCCACCACAGTAATACTTTCCCGCAACACTCCAGTATTAACTCTGCTGGCATCACTGCAGCACACAGCATAAGAACCAGGTCTGTACCCAGACGCTTGCAGCATCTGCTCCCTTGCTGTCTCTCTCACCCTCAGGAGAGTGAGATTGCACAGGGTCACCTATGGAAAACGGGGGAAGTTTTCAATGCTAGCCCTTAAGCCGCAAACAAGTCAACGAGTAATCTGCCCCCGTTTGGTGAAATCTTGGTCACACAATCATGCTTTCCCAAACATGCCCTGGTTGTGGTTGGAAGGGACCACCGTGTATTGCAAGCAGCACTGGAAAAAAAGGAGGGGGGGGCTTCCTGTTTGTCTCCCTTCCCCCCAACCCGGTGCCGTTTTTGGGGGCTTTACACTGGTGCCTGTCCTCAAGCACCATCCAGGCTGCTAGGGGAAAGGGGGCTTTTCTGAGGTTGGAACCATTGATCCCAACAATGTCCTCACCTCTCGCCCATGCCTTGTGGCCTTACTCACCATGGCTGGAGCAGCAAACCGACACTTGCAGTAGCCAGCAGTTGTGATTACGTTGTGGCTTGCAGTGAAGTGTATTGAGGGGTGTTTTTTTATTAAAAAAAATTAACCTTGCACCAAAAACAATGTATGCACTGTCAATGCTACCTTTGTGCTTTGCATTCCCTGCAGCTGAAACTATATCCATAGGCACATCCTCCACACCAGGACAGAGACTTTCCCAAATTTGAAGGCAGAAAAAGACGACTCGGAAGGACATATTCAATGAGTTAATACGCACCTCCGAAAGTGACATCAGAGCATGGATGATTGCACTGTCCAAGAACCTGGACATGGACGGGGAGGAAAGGAGAGCATGCAGGAACAAGAGTATGCCACACAGGAAGGGATGCTGCAGATTATGAAGAAGCAAATCAGACATATTGAGGTGTCTGGTTGAGGTTCAAGAAAGGCAGCTAGCTGCTAGAATCCCTCTGCAGCCTATGCTGAACCTGCTGCCATCTCCCAGTTCTACACCCTCCTCCCCAAAACGTCCTGAGGGGATGGGGGGAGTTCAGTATCCCTTGCACTCAACACCAGGGGAGGGTACAAAAACTAGAAGGTGCCCATTCCTACACCTTTGATTGTTATTGCAGTGTATCTGTGAGCAAGCTTTCCTTGTTCCTCCTCCCACACTGTTATCCGCCCTTCTGCCCCAGGTTATCTTACTTTTCTTTGCTGTCTCTGTGTGTTTGTGTGCATAATAAAACTAAATGGATTGAGGAGAAAAGGCTCTTTATTCATTCAACACACAGTGATTGGTGGGGGTGGTGTTTAGAGGGGAGAAAATGCAATGGGGGGACAGTTTGGTAAGGAACAACTCAGATAAGTGTCACATTACTCTGGGTCATTGCTGAAACTGGTTTTCAAAGCCTCACTGTGCTCTTCTTATTGCACTGCTGTCTGGCTCAACCCCACACCCCAGCGGAAACTTTTCTCCCTTTGTTTCACAGATATTACGGAGCTCACAGCAAGCAGCTATAACAATGGGGATATTGCTTTCATTGAGGTCTAACCTAGTAAGCAAACAACGCCAACGACCTTTTAAATGTCCAAAGGCACATTCCACCACCATTCTGCACTTGCTCAGCCTAAGGTTGAACCACTCCTTACTGCTATCCAGGCTGCCTGTGTACGGCTTCATGAACCAGGGGAGCAAGGGGTAGGCTGGATCTCCCAGGATCACAATTGGCATTTCAACATCACCAATAGTTATTTTGCAATATTTTGGAAAGAAAGTCCCTGCTTGCAGCTTTCTGAACAGACCTGTGTTCCTAAAGATGCACGTGTCACGCACCTTTCCGGACCATCCCACGTTGATGTCGGTGAAACAGCCCCTGTGATCCACCAGCGCTTGCAACACCACTGAGAAGTATCCCTTTCGGTTTATGTACTCTTTGGCAAGGTGGTCTGGTGCCACACATATCCCTATCACCCCACCGCAGTTAGGGAACCCCATCGCGGCAAAACCAACCATTATGTCCTGCACATTGTCCAGAGTCACTACACTTCTTAGCAGAAGTCTACGAATGGCCCTGCAAACTTGGATCATAGCAGATTTACCCACTCCAAATTGACGCTCCACTGACCAGTAGCAGTCTGGAGCTGCAAGCTTCCACAGAGCTATCGCCACTCGCTTATTCACTGTCCGAGCAGCGCTCATTTTAGTATTGCTGCGCTTCAGGGCTGGGGAAAGCTCTTCACACAGTTCCATGAAAGTGGCCTTAGGCGCTCAAAAGTTCTGCAGCCACTGCTTGTCATCCCAGAGCTGCATAATGATGTGGTCCCACCACTCAGTGCTTGTTTCCCGGGTCCGGAAACTGCACTCCACCATGTCAGGGGATGTGGGACTGTCGCCAGCAACTGCGAATTGCTCTGCTCTATGCCTTCCAGCAAGGCTGCTTGCATAGCCTCACATTATTCTGCGTGGCAGCTCCTGTATCAGCTGTGTAAATACTGCAGGATAAGGCACGAGGTCTTTGTAATGCTCACAACAACAGCGTACAGCTGAGCGGGGTCCATGCTTATCGTGCTATGGCGTCGGCGCTGGTAACACAGGCTTATGGAAAAAGGCTTGGTTCGTTTCCTGTGGGGAGGCAAGTGCATCATGGGAGACTAATGCCATGTTCCCATAACCACCCGCGCCAATGTTTTGGTCCCATAAGGCATTGCAAGCCAAACCCAAAATTCCACTCGGCTACATTGACTGTGGGATAGCCACTCACAGTGCAGTGCTCTGTGCATCAATGCAAGCCCTGCTAGTGAGGATGCGCTCCACTGACACAATGAGCGTACTGTGGACACGCAAGATCGACTTGCTTAAATCAGAGCCTTGATGTCAACTTACATAAAGTCAATTTAACTTTGTAGGGCAGACATGGCCTAAGTGTGTCAATATCTCATGTATTCTTTTAGGACAAGGAGGAATAGCTGAATGGTCTGCAACGCCAACAAAGCCCTGCATCAATAACTTCTGTCCATAAGAGAAGCTGAGGAATCATTTGTGGGGAGGCCTTATCAGGATGTGTAGTTAGTAATATGAAGCCAGAAATCACTTCCCACCATATAGTTGCTAGTGTGGATTTCAAGGTTTCCATCTCTAACCTGGATCTCCTGACCCATTGGTTCACGTTCCTCACAAGGAGGATTCCTCCAGAGCAAGGGTAGGCAACCTATGGCACACATGCCGAAGGCGGCACGCGAGCTGATTTTCAGGGGCACTCACACTGCCCAGGTCCTGGCCACCGGTCCGGGGGACTCTGCATTTTAATTTAATTTTAAATGAAGCTTCTTAAACATTTTTAAAACCTTATTTACTTTACATACAACAATAGTTTAGTTATACATTATAGACTTATAGAAAGACCTTCTAAAAACGTTAAAATGTATTACTGGCACGCGAAACCTTAAATTAGAGTGAATACATGAAGACTTGGCACACCACTTCTGAAAGGTTGCCGATCCCTGCTCCAGAGCAACTGGAAACACAAAAGATGGAATAGGTTCCTTGGAGATCTTTTGATTTGGAGATTGGCCCCTGACCCCAATAACTAGTAAATGAAGACAATGACTGATTTTATATATATATTTTTTTTTTTATGTATGGAGAATTTGAGTACTGAAAGAATTTTAGGGATGGGGACTGTCCAGCAGACATTGCCAATTATCTCTATCACCCATCGATCCAAAGATACAGCAACCCACTGAAGAAACTTGCCCCATCTAGCTCCTTAGAATGATGGCAAAAGGAATCAGGAGTTGTTCTTGATGATGGAAGCCTGCTTGGAAAAGTTGCTTCTGATCCAAGTTCTGCTCTACTGTCCCCTTGAAGTATTATCAGCTGCAGAACACAGTCAATGAACAGCCTGGAAAGTTTTGCTGAGACCTTGACAAGGACTCATACAAGAGAGCAAGTTTGTAAAAGACATTTTAAAAACAAATCTAGCGACTTAATTACTTTCCACAGTCAAACATGTATTATACTTTTGTCCAGTTCCTCGCTTTAATTTTGTTTGGCTCTCATAAACTACTGTGAACTGAAACTAAGAGGCTCAGCTCTGTATCAATTCAAAGGGTAGGTCCCACACTTGAGCTGGAAGGTGTAATTCACAGCTCCCAGGACATATCTATGCTAGTGCACTAAAAAAAAGAGGGTTGCCATGGTGGCACAAGTGCAGGCCAGGCTAGCCGATCCAAGTAAAAGCCTATGGTCACGGATGGGGTCATACTCAGGGCAGAAAGTCCTTCCCGCTGCTGCGGCTACGCTTCTGTTTTTAGCATGCTACCAGAGCTAGTGCAGGTAGGTCTACTTAAGCTGGAAGTTACACCTCCAGCTCCAATGTGCATAAGAATGGCCATACTGGGTCAGACCAGAGGACCATCTAGCCCAGTATCCTGTCTTCCGACAGTGACCAATGGCAGGTGCCCCAGAGGGAATGAACAGAACCGGTAATCATCAAGTGACCCATTCCCGTCGCCCATTCCCAGCTTCTGGCAAACAGAGTCTAGGGACCCCATCCCTGCCCATCCTGGCTAATAGCCATTGATGGACCAATCCTACATGAATGTATCTAGTTATTTTTTTAACCCTGTTATAGTCTTGGCCTTCACAAGATCCTCTGGCAAGGAATTCCACTGGTTGACTGTGCGTTATGTGAAGAAATACTTCCCTTTGTTTGTTTTAAACCTTCTGCCTATTAAAGACAGACCTTAAGACCTGGAGGTAGGAAATAAAAGAAAGAAGAAGAAAAAGCTATACAATAAATCTGTCCTAGCAACCGCATCCAAAACTAATTCAATATTTTCACTTTAAAAAAATAAATAACATAGCAACGGTCCTAACAGAAGAGGCTTCAAATGTTTAGTTTTTCCTTTGGTTACAGGGCCTTACTTTGGTTTTAGTAAGACATACTGGATTAAATGCCATGCCACAAACCATCTTGCTTTAGAAGGATGTTTTGCTAGCTATCCCACTACACAGTACTATAGATAGGGCTAAATTCTATCCTCAGATGTACCCATGTATTGTAATTCCTGTTGTCTTCAGTAGGAGTTGCATAACCAAGCACAGTATTAGGCCCTAAATTAAAATTCAGGCTAATGTTTTTAAATATTTGCTATCGTTACTGCTAAATATTTTGCTGTGAAACTCAAACAACCTGATAAGTACAAGGTTAAGTCATCTAGCCTTTTTTGGCAGAGAAACTAACACATGAAAAAGCGTCAAAGAATCAGATTCTAATCTCAGTTACACTGCAGTAAATCTAAAGCATCTCCACTAATGTCAAAGGACCGACTCTAGATTTACATCACTTAACTGAGATGAGAATAAATTCTAAATCATTCTATTAACTTTCAGCGAAGTTTTAACTTTCAGCAAGAAATATATTTATGCACTCAGTACAACAACTAAAACACTCCCATAAAATTCCCCCTGTAGATCTTGGATTGTATCATCAGTGACTTTAAAAACTTTAAGATCATTTAAGCACAGCTTTACTTACTTCATAAAAGTATATTGCAATAATATTTATGAACCCAGTCCTACAAATGCTCTGCACACAGAGCGCTTTAATGGATTATGCCCTATATTGTTTCTAATAAAGATCTGATTCTGCAAGCATTATTCATATGAATTGTTCCAATTAAGTCAAATGAGTGCGGATGTAAGCTTGCTCCCAAAGAGCAAACTCTTCCTTAGTATCTAGCAATGAGGAAACAAATTTCTTTTCAATATATGTGGGATGGGTCTTCCATATTGGCATATTGCTTTTCTCCAGCAGAATTCTCATTCACAGACCAAATACACACTAGCCCAGGGGTCTCAAACTCAAATGACCATGAGGGCCATATGAGGACTAGTACATTGGCCCGAGGGCCGCATTACTGACAGCTCCCCACCCCGCTGTCCTCGGCCCCGCCCCCACTCCACCCCTTCCATGAGGCCCCGCCCCTGCCCCACCTCTTCCCACCCCTTCCCCGCCCCCATTCCAACCCCTTCCCCGAAATCCCCACCCCAACTCTGCCCCCTCCCTGCCCCCAGGGGGTACAGGAGGAGTGTGGGGTGTGGTGGGGGCTCAGGGCAGGGAGTTGGGGTGTGGGGTGCAGGAGGGGTGAGGGGTACAGCAAGGGGTCAGGGTGCAAGGTGCGGCAAGGGGCTCAGGGCAGGGGGTTGGGGTACAAGGGGATGCAGGGTGTGGCAGGGGGATCAGGGCAGTGGGTTGGGGTGAAAGAGGAGAGGTGCGGCAGGGGGCTCAGGGCAGGGAGTTGGGATGCAGGGTGCGACAGGGGAATCAAGGCAGTGGGTTGGGGTGCAAGAGGAGTGCGGGGTGTGGCGGGGGCTCAGGGTAGGGGGTCAGGGTGCAGGAGGAGTATGGGGTGCAGGGTGCAAGAGGAGTATGGGGTGCAGCAGGGGGATCAGGGCAGGGGGCAGGAGAAGTGCAGGGTATGGCAGGGGGTCACGGCGCAGGAGGGTGCGGCATGGGGCTCAGGGCAGTGGGTTGGGATGCAGGAAGGGTGCAGGGTAAGGCAGGGGGTCGGGGTGCAGGGTATGGCAGGGGGTCGGGGTGCAGGGTGCGGCAGGGGGTTCAGGGCAAGGGGTTTGGCTACAGAAGGGGCTCGGGGGGCAGGATTTGGCCTGGCATGTACCAGGGGCAGGGCAGGCTCCCTGCCTGTCTGCCCTGTCCCCGCAAGAGGCTGGAACGTTGGGAAGGTGGGGCGGAGGGACTGTGTGTTTCTGTTGCTTGAGGCACCGCCTCCAGCAGCTCCCGTTGGCCGCGGTTCCCCGTTCCCGGCCAATGGGAGCTGCTGGGGGCGCTGCCTAAAGCAACAGAAACACACAGCCCCTCCGACCCCCCTTCCCCACATTCCAGGCTCTTCCCGGAACTGCACAGGGCAGGGCAGGCAGGGAGCCTGCCCTGCTCCCGGTGCACATCCGGCCACCGCTCTGGTAAGCACTGGGGGAGGGCGGGGGGGCTGGAGGGGCTTGCAGGCTGCAGAAAATCACCCCGCGGGCTTGAGACCCCTGCACTAGCCTATGCAAAAATAAAATGGGGGGGGGGGGGTAGAGTATATGCACAAGAAGAGATCATTAGAGGATGTTTCTAAATCATTCTCTTGCCAGTTATCCTTTTCATGTAGATTCAAAGTACACCAGAAAGACTAACTCTGGGCAGTGTGTGCAGTTCAAGCAGACTGTGAATGATCAGCTATGTCTGCAGGAATGATGGAATTCTAGATTTGTTTTAAAAACACTCTGGGTAACAAACATATTTATAGAGTGGAGAAATAATAAAAATGAAGATCTCGCCGAAGTGACTGAAAGAGTTAGCTTCCAAATTAATGTTTAACTTATTGAAGCACATTTACAACTGGACTTTCAAATGTAAACAAGTACAAGTGACAATCAGCCAGGGCTTATATGAAAAGCATTTTTCAAAAGCCTTAGCCTGCTAATCACAATGAACACGTATAGCTCTTTTCTTGTGAAGATTCCAAAGTGCTTTACATAAAGAAAGCTAGGCAAGCCTTAGTATCCCCATTTTGCAGATAAAATAACTGAGGCAGAGAGAAGTTAAGTGGCTAGAATTTGAGGGACACTTTAAGAAGGATTCCCTACCCATTAGGCCACACTGCTTCCCAGATATTATACGCACCCAAACAGGTTTTCTGCTTGCAAATACAATTAATGATGAAGAAAACTGAAAGCGTGTTTTAAACTAGCCCAGCTAATACTACAAATGGTATTACGTATGCTGCTTTACCCACATGGAAAACTTTAGGTGGTTAAAGTTTTAAACCTAGAAAATGTTACACTTAACATGGATAACAGTCTCTTCCTATCGCTGTCCCTTTTCATGTCCCCCACTCAGCTCCCTTCTGTGCCCCTCTCTGTAGATCTCCATCAATCACACCCAAAACCTTGCCATTGCCAGCTTCCTGCCCTCCTCCAGCCACCCTCCCCTGGTTCCAAGACCAGGTAGCACCCTATTCACAATCTGTACCTCTCCTGGACTGCTATTCCTCCACATTTCCACTCCCTCTCCTAGCCTCCTACCCTTCCAATCCATGTCTGGAGTCAGTAGCAAGTCAACTGATATTTTATAGACATTTAACAATCATTTCAGACCTTGCTCTGTGTACATAGGAAGACAGCTGTGTTCAATTGTGACCCATGTGGTAGATGTGGAGGGGGAAATGGTTGCAGGTTGGGGAGGAGGAGCAAAAGAGAACCAAATACTGCCCCCTCTTGCTTTAAGGCACACCTACCATTTTGTAGTGCATTTCTGAGCCCGAGCCTATAGTACAGGGAATCCAAACTGGGCACAAAGGGACACCAGCAAGGAAGCTTGTTTGAGCCTGAGGAGAACCAATTAATTACAAAGCCTCTTAAATGATATATAGTCCTTCCCCGTTCCTCTGACCCGATGGCATAGCTGGGCAGGGACTTCCTCTAGGTGGCACAGAGTACATATATGTAGCACTAATTATACATATCAAAGTGCTTTTCAGTAATCAGATAAAACTATCCTGAGAGAGTCTTCAGCTGTGTTTTGAAATATTCTGCTGCGCATAGGCTAAAGACCCCCAGCAAAACAGGAGCAACACCAAGTCGTTGGAAACTGCAAACAGAAGATACAAGGAGGTCAAGTCTAAGAAAGGCCCTTAAAAAAATGGCAAGTAGCACAAATCTGAACCAAAGCGCACAAATCGTTAAAATGCTGAAGTTCGACAGCAAGATTTTTAAAACGCTTCTCAATTTTAAAAGGCAACTAATCTAACTGCACAAATAATGAGCCCATCAAAACAAATTAAAGGAGCAGCAGGATTCTGTGTCAGCTGTAAGTTTTTTAAAAAAAGAAACTGAAAGGCCAGTAAAAAGAGCATTCCCTAAATGGGGACTAAACCTATATGTCAACCGCAGACACAAAAGAGGAGAGGGAAGCCCCGCTGCCCAGGTGAGATGCAGGAACTGATAAGCCCTGAACAGCTCAGCCATACCTAACCCCAGGCTTCTGGGAAGTGGTGAAGGCAATGGGATTCTTACCAGAATGCACCATCTTTCAAATCACCCTCTAGCTAGTAAGGTCTCTGATAAAATGGAAGCCTTCCTCTGGCCACTGGAAAAAAGCAATTGCATTTTCCTCTCTGTTCCCATCCAGGTCTGGGATGAAAAACCTTCAGCTTCAAATATTTTTGCATAGTTGGTGTTGCTTCCCCACCTTATTCACTAGGGAAACTTCATGCCTGCTAGCCAGCCAGGAGTGAAGTTTTTGAGGTATGGCCAGTACAACACAGGTAACAATGACATGCACTAAAGTTTCAGGGACAATGAGAGTACAGAAAGTGACACAGACTATCCAGAACACTGACGATACAAAGAAGCAAGTTGAGATTTTTCAAGGTGCCCAAGGGAGTTAGGCTCCCCTGAAGATCTCAGCTAAAGTAAATTCTAGCCTGTGGACCACTGCTACAAAATACTGTAACAAAGCTATGGGGAAAAAGGAGTACACACCAAATTTCTGCTTTGGGTCCATATTTATGGTCAGCCTATCCCTTGTATGCATCGAACTGCAGGAAAAAAAAGAAAATCTATAAAGATAGGTCATTCCAAAGAAATAGCAGCTGACAACCCTACTCCACATGGAATCATGCCATATGATTCACAGCTTACATGACTCCACATAACTCAACCAATATCAGCGTTGCCGTTATTTAATCACCACTTAAAGGAAACCTAGCAAAGAACTCTAAATCCCAGCCTTAAAAATAGCCATGTAAACGTCAAAATTATTGGCTCAACATTTAAATCTGAAGAGTCCACAGAACATTTCACCCTATGGCAGAATACAGTCTAGTTTAAGACTCTCTAGATGCCATAATTCCTATAAGCAATGCGAAACATCGTAATGTTCAACATTTAAAAAAACAGCGCAACAGATCTGATGGCAAAATGGACATTTATACCGTCATTATATGCACTTCTCACTAAATTTAATCTGCATTATCCTGAGAAGTGCTTAGATGGTTATAAGGCAAAACGTATTTTCAATGTTATTTAGAAGTATTAATAACCTCCTTTATTTCAAAATGGGAACACTAATAGCTCCTCTCGAGATGGCTCACTTTTAACCTTTAACAACATTCAAGTGGCTGTAATTTTTATCAGATTGTTTGGAATTTGATTTAGTTCAAGTCCTGAAGCTATAATTAAACTCACAGCTACCTTTTTTAACTATGCTTCATTCAACAGCTAGAATAATCTTTCAAATCTGGAGGAAAGGGGGGGGTGGAAGAACAGGACACAAAATGCTATTTACAACTGGTTTGCACAACACAAGTATCAGCAAGTTGAATTACGTATTTTCTGAGTTGGTGGAAAACAAACCATTTCTTACCAGCACTGCAGGAAAATCATCAAAGCTACTTCCTCTCCCCACCTTTCACTCCCTCAAGCCCAGATGCTATTCAAGGCTGAAACCAAAATTGCTGTGTAATTTTCCTGGGAACACGCACAAAGGAATTTGCAGAAGCCCTCAGCATTGGCCTAACTGTTCTCTCCCTGCAGTCAATGGAAGAATGAGCCAACTTTGAGGACTTTTGAAAATCCCACCTGTAGAATCCAATAAGTTTAAGGATCAGGTACTAAATCCGTAAAGAATGGTACACCCCTTTTACGGTCCAAAGAAATCCACCCAGTTAACTGAAGCTGGAAGGGAATTTCAGGTCAGAAGAGCCACCTTTGGTGGGATCCACAAAGAAGTTTAGGCACCTGACCTCCAGGTTTGGCTCCACTGCAATCCACAAAACTCCTGCCGAACTCTGTAGGCACCTAAATGGACTTGGCACCTAAGTTTTTCAAGGAGAAATTCCCTTCACCCTCAGAGCACATGCACTGCTGTCTCCCTCCCACCTAAGCCCCAGAGTGATTCATGAATCACAGAAAAGGCACCTTCAGCTACCTAAATCGCATGTGGGGCCATATCTGATCAGCAGCCTCTGAGCACACCTACTGGAACAGGTGCTACTCAAATGTCTCCTGCAGGAAGTAGTGTGCACTCAATTACTGGTTTGGCCCAGTAATTAAAGCATACCTGGGTGTGGGAGATCCTAGGTTCAATTCTCCTGTCTCTGCCAGAGGGAAAGAAAGGATCTGAACCTGGGTCTCCCACCTCTCTCTACCTACACAACTGTAGGATGTGCTGATGCGAGGCTCCCTCAACCACGCCTGCTGAACCTGTTGCACTCTGGATAGTTAAGAGTGGTTGGAGCAGGGGCACTGGATCTTGGGTCTCCCACTTCCCAGGCAGTTCCCTAACCACTGAACTACACAGTCATTCTCAGACTCTCACTCTCTGACCCAGTGACTGTTCAGCTGTGGATAAATCCTTAAACAGTCATTGGGTCAGAGAAAGTGGAAACAACTCTGTATTCCAGTGTGTTCAGTCCCACTATTCCAATCTCTTCTCTTGTTATTTCTCCAGAGTGCAACAACTTCAACAGGAGAGATTAAGGAAGCCCCATCTCAGACTATCCCAAAGACCAGTGGTTAGAGCTCTGTTGTGAGAGGTGGGAGAATTCTGTTCAAATCCTCTCCCCCTCTGGCAGAGGAGAGAATTGAACCTGGTCTCCCACACCCCATTTGAGTGCTCTAACCACTAGGCTAACAGTTGTAAGTTGGGCAGCAGCACCACTACCTCTTTCTCCTCCATCTGTTGTGTGTGTGGCATGAGACGGGCACCTAATCCACCTGCCTGAAGGCAGCAGGTTCCCATTTGTGGATCACTAACCAGAGATGTGGTGGGGGGTGTGGAGCATAGGACACACAATCATCTCCCATTGGTAGCATAGGTGGCTCCCTGCCTAGCAAGCTGGCTTTTGTAGATCACTTTCTTTTGGACCTCTCTCCTGGCAGCTGTGGATTGCATGCTGTGTCTAAGTGTCTAAAAGCTAGATGCTGTGACACTGAGCACAGCAATGCCTAAATCCCTTTGTGGATCCCAGCCCTAGTTCTTAAGTCTCCCAAATCAGTTCCCTACCCTGATGATAAGAGAATGTCTCTTCAGACTTCTCCCACAGCATAAGACAGGAGTTCATGAAAACCAGAGAGAAGCTGGGTTAGCAGAAAGGGTGGTACATTTGCAACACCTCAAGGCAACACCTACTGATTTCACAGTACAATTAGAATAGTTATAACCCAGGAAGAAAACGTGGCTGACTGCTGGTACACAGTTTAGGTATATTACTTCTCCTATCCTGGCATCCAGGCACAGTACTAGAAGACATCAACTAATGATAACAGAGAATTTTCCAACACAAACACCCTCAGCCACCCACGTACAGCGCAAATCACCCCCTCCTCAGGGAAAAACAGAGAGTGAAATCCAGGCCTTACTGAAGTCAGTCGATTTTTTTTTTCCCATTGATTTCAGTAGGGCCAAGATTTCACCCAGAGCGAATAAATAAACTTTACAGCTTGCCTGGAAAATCAACAAAAATAGGACTCTGACAGAGTCATCGGCCAGCCACTGTAAGTGACCTGCCTCCAGCTCCCAGAGCTACAAGATCTAAGACTGTTGGCTGGAGTGGAGCGTGCCAGCTGATATCAGCGATCAGGTTAGAACACAAGGAAAGGAATGGCCTTCAGGAGTCACATAACCCAAACCACAAAGGGCTTTAGAGATCAAAATCAACTCCCTGCATTGCACTCAGAAATGAACTGGGAGTCAGTGCAGTCCAGGGAAAAGAAGTACAATACTGGATCTCATCAGTCTCTCACTGCCGTACTGCCTTTTGTGTAGCAACAGCTTGAACAGTCAGTGGGCTCAATTCTGATCTCAAATCTGTTTTGCACTGGTGCAGCTCCAAAGACTTCAATGAACTTACACAGAATTTAGGGTCCACTCCTGCTCCCACTCCCACCTAAGTTATTGACAAAATACCCATTGACTACAATAGTGCAAGACAAGGACCTGCCACTGGTTTAACAGAAAGGAGAATCAGGATCGTTCTGTTTTAGTCACCTTTTTTCCACAAATACAACTAAAAGATACTAAGGCTTGGTCTACACTACCCCCCCTAATTCGAACTAAGGTACGCAACTTCAGCTACGTGAATAACGTAGCTGAAGTCGAAGTACCTTAGTTCGAACTTACCTTGGTCCACACGCGGCAGGCAGGCTCCCCCGTCGACTCCGCGGTACTCCTCTCGCCGAGCTGGAGTACCGCAGTCGACGGCAAGCACTTCCGGGTTCGACTTATCGCGTCCAGACTAGACGCGATAAGTCGAACCCAGAACTTCGATTTCCAGCCGTCGAACTAGCTGGTAAGTGTAGCCAAGGCCTAACAGGGTATAAATTGCATTTTTTAAACAAATACCTTTATTTTTATGAAAGCCTCTTAATTTCCATAAACCTGCTCAAAGATTTTTTTTTCCCTAAAGAAATGTACTTTTCCAAAATGAATGCTGACTGAATTCCAAAAAGCACTCATCTTTGTGATCAATTTTACTTTTAATTCTTGTGCAAACCCCACAATGAAGCATTATATGGGTTGAATGCACTGCACAAAAATTGTTTGAACCTAAATGAAAAACTCTCTATATAGGAAGTCAAAACAAAAAAACCTCATGTAAATGTTTCATTTTCCACTTCTGTGAAAACTTTTCCACAAAAAGGTAACATTTATACCCAACGTCACATCACAATTTTTGTTCTACTCTCTCAAACTCTCCTCCCTCCCACTGAATCATGGGTGCTGACTCTGTAGGTACTCTGGGGCTGGAGCACCCACGGGGAAAAAAAAAATAGTGGGTGCTCAGCACCCGCCGGCGGCCATGTCAATCAGCTCCCCTCTTCCCCCCTCCCCCAGCACTCACTGCCCACCGGCCCTGCCAATCAGCTCCCCCCTCAGCACTCACCGCCCGCAGGCCCTGCCAATCAGCTCCTCCCCCTCCCTCAGAGGAAAGAGACAGGGCGGGAGCAGGGCCTTGGGGGAAGGGGAGGAGTGGGGCCTGGGTCAGAGCAGGAGTTGAGCACCCCCAGGCAAATGACAAAGTCAGCGTCTGTGCACTAAATACTGTAAAAACCTACTGAAACCCCACATTCCAACTGAAAAGCTCACTCTAACCCCACCTGGAACTGTGCTTGTGAAAAGCACTGGCTGGACAATCCAAAAGACTTCTGCAACAAGAGGCATACAGCTTTCTGCGCTGGGGCTACAGCACTGTGGTGCCAATGTAGACACTGTGGTCAATCCGGGAGGTGTCCCACAATGCCTGTTCTCACCTCTCTGGTCATCAGTTTAAACTCTACTGCCCTGCCCATAGGTGACCAACCGTCATCCCCACCCCGTAAATTCCTTTGAAAATTTGAAAGTCCCCTTCCTGTTTGCACAGTAACATGTGCAGTGGTCTCAGCGCATCTTTCCAGGTGGCCATGCCTGTCCATGCACCAGGCGATCCCCTGCTTGGAGCAATGCTGAGCTGCTGGACCTCATCAGCATTTGGGGAGAGGAGGCTGTCCACTCCCAGCTGCGCTCCAGCTGTAGGAATTATGATACTTATGGACAGATTTCACAATGCATGACAGAAAGGGGCCATGACCGACACACTGCAGCGCTGGGTCAAAGTGAAGGAGCTGCAGAACACCTACCACAAGGCATGGGAGGCAAATTGCTGCTCTGGTGCTGTGCCCACAAGCTGCCGTTTCTACAAAGAGCTGGACGCGATACTCGGTGGCGACCCCATCTCCACTGCGAAGGCCACTGTGGATACTTCGGTGGCTCACATGCCAGTCAAGAGTGGACCGAGTCGGGAGGAGGAAATCTTGGATGAGGATGTGGAGAGGGAGGGGAACCCAGAGACAGAGGATGACTCGGAGGTCACAGATGCATGCAGCCAGGAGCTCTCTTCTTCCTCGGAGGAGGCTAGCCACTTACAGCTGTTGGAGATTGGCGAAGCACGAACAGGAGAGGAAGCCCCTGGTAAATGGATTTGATTTTGGGAATCGCTGAAGCGAGTTGTTGGGGGCAGAAGGGTTGCAGAAAACAGGCTTGTCTCCCACCACATGCCTAGTCTGAGCCGCGGAACAGTCTGTTGATTGACTCCCTCACTTCACGGGAATCTACCTCAGAGATCTCCAGCAAAACTCTCATGGAGATACTGGGCAATCTGCTGCCGCAGGTTCTTTGGCAGAGCCGCTTTGTTTCTTGCCCCATTAACGGTAACTTTCCTGCGCCACTATGCCATCATGGTGGGGGGGGGGAGGAGAGAAAGGACACCATTGCTGCACACAGGCGAGCCGCATAGGGGCCAGGACAGAAGCCACAGTATTGGAGAAGAACCTCCCTTGACTCCCTGTTCACTCTCAGCAGCGAGATATTTTCCATAATGATCACATCCTGTGGAAAGTGTGGGGACAGGAATGATTATCAGCCCCACCCCCCCACATTGCTGGCTGTCACCAAGAGCCACATGCCCAGTGTACAGCAGGGGCCAGGAAGAATGATTTACCCTGCCCCTGCGGCTACTCACCATTTTGGAGGTCGTGTGGCTCATGTGTGCTTGCTTGGGGTCAGCCAGTTAGTGACAGGTGTGAGAGTACTAGCTGTGTTTTAAAGCACTGAATCAATGTTGTCTGTGTTGCAAACAATACTGCTTCTGTAAAATGTTGCATTTAAACTTCACAGAGATGACTTTGGGAGCCCAGCCTCCCTCCTTGTTATCAGCAACTGAACGGCTGCGCAGAATTAGGAAGCGGTCAAGAAGAACTAAGGAGGACTTTCTGCATGATGTTATGATGCACTCCGCGGCTGAGAAACAGGAATTGAAGTAGTGGAGGGACAGCAAGAAGAGGGACCGAAAGGAGAACGCGGCATGCCAGAATGAAGCCATGGAGCGGCTCTTAAACATTATAGAGCGTCAAGTGGACACGCTCCAGGCGATACTTCCATGCACCCCCCAGACACCACCAACACACTCCTATCTACCTCCTGGCTCCAGTCTATACATGCGGCATTCCACTCCTCCCCACACACAGTCCAGCACTGCAGACTCCCACTACCCACAGCACTCAACACCCATCCCTCTGCAGTTTGGCCCTGCTGAAGTACAGTATCCGCTGCATTGTACTCCAAAGGAGAAGGTTAGATACGATCCCTGTACGTACACAAATCTTTGGCCATCCCGGGACCCCTCCTCCTCCTGGGACCTTCCCTTCTCCCATCCCCATCATGGTTGAGGTTTTTTTTGGTTTGACTCTCCTCCAATTGTTGTTTTTTAATAAAAGAATTGTGTTGGTTTGAAAGCAATCTTTATTCTATTAATTGAAAGCAAACAGAGCCCTGCAAAGCAACAGACAATTATATTAAACCTTATATTGCATCGTCTGCACCAATCACAATCACCTCCTAGCATTACAAGCACGGCACTACCAAGCATAGCAACAAATATTAGTGGCTTTCAGCTTCAAATTGCTGCCTCAAGGGATCCCTGATCTTTATGGCCCCGCACTGCGCCCCTCTAATAGCCCAAGTCTCTGGCTGCTCAGCCTCCAAGCGCTGAGCCTCTGCGGTCCAGCCCTGAGTGAAGCTTTCACCCTTCCCTTCACAAATATTATGGAGCGTACAGCGTGCAGCTATAAGCATAGGAATACTGTCATCAGCCAGGTCCAGCTTCCCATAGAGGCAGCGCCAGCAGGCCTTTAAACAGCCAAAAGCACACTCAACAGTCATTCTGCACTTGCTCAGCCTGTTGTTGAACTGCTCCTTGCTGCTGTCAAGTTGCCCCAGGTATGGCTTCATAAGCCACATCATTAAGGGGTAGCAGGGTCTCCCAGGATCACAATGGGCATTTTGACTTCCCCTTTGGTGATCTTCTGGTCCGGGAAGGAAGTCCCTGCTTGCAGCTTCCTGAACAGGCCAGCGTTCTGAAAGATGCACGCGTCGTGCACCTTTCCAAACCAGCCTGCGTTAATGTCTGTGAAACGCCCCCGGTGAGCCACATTGAGAAATACCCCTTGTCATTAATGTAGTCGGTAGCTAGGTGGTCTAGTGCCAGAATTGGAATATGCGTGCCATCTATCGCCCCTCCACAGTTAGGGAAGCTCATTTGTGCAAAGCCCCCACGCACATTGCCCAGAGGAGGATGCGATTAATGGCCCTGCACACTTCCATCAACACGAGTCCAACAGTCAACTTTCCCACTCCGAACTGGTTAGCGACCAATCGGTGGCAGTCTGGAGTAGCCAGCTTCCACAATGCAACCGCCACGCGCTTCTCCAAAGGCAGGGCAGCTCTCATTCTTGTGTCCTTGCGCTGCAGGGCTGGGGGGAGCTCATCACACGTCCCATGAAAGTGGCTTTCCTCATCCGAAAGAGCTACAGCCACTGCTTGTCATCCCAGATGTGCATGATGATGTGATCCCACCACTCATTGCTTGTTTCCCGAGCCCAAAAGTGGCGTTCCATTGTGGTCAGCACCTCCACGAACGTCACAAGCAATCTCGTGTCGTAGCTACTACGCATGGCAAAATCAATGTCACACTCCTCTTGCCTTTGTAGTTTAAGGAATAACTCCACTGCCACTCATGATGTGTTGGTCAGAGCAAGCAGAATACTGGTCAACCGTTTGGGATCCATTCCTGGAGCCCGAAGAGGCAGGGCGCACAGTACGAACTGTTGAAAGATGGCACCAAATGCAGACGGAAGCACAGGGATTGCTGGGATGTGAACCAATGCATCCTGGGGCATTGGGATAGGACCCAAGATGCCCCACGACCCCCTCCGTCTTCCCACAACTCTTAGCGGCAGAAGAGGAAGAGATGCTCTGTGGGATAGCACCCAGAGTGCCTCGCTCCAAATACCGGGGCAAGTGCCGCAAGTGTGAACATGCTATTGCGCAGACAGCTGACAGTATGAACACACAACAGCGGTTTCCCTTCAGCGCTCTCTGAGCGGTGCTGTAACTCTGACATACCCAGAGTGTCACAGCTAAATACAAGGTGGAACAGATTGTTTAGCATAGGTAGTTAACATACATTTCTAGGGACCATTCAAGGTGAAGTGGCCCATTAACCTCTGCAGTCATGGGGGAGAAAAGAAAAAAAAGATAGGAGAGGGGTTAAGTGGGTTATATATTACTGTAATGAGCCATAAATCCAGTGTCTCTATTCAGTCCATGATTTTTAGCATCTAGCAAAGTTATGAATTTAAGCTCCCAGGCTTGTCTTTCGAAGGTATTGGGCAGGTTTCCTTTGAGAATGAGGACTGATAAGTCAGATATAAAGTGATGGCTTTGTGAAAAGTGTTCACCCTCAGATGATGTTGTGTTTTTGTCTTATTTTTGTGTGTGAGTTCATTTGAGAGCATAGTGATTGTCTGGTTTCATCAACATAGTTGTTTGGGGGCATTTAGTGCACTGGATGAGGTACACCACATGTTGTGATAGGAATGGATCTTGAAAGATGTGTTGTGGGGATAGATGTAGCAGTGGAGATATGGCTACAAGTTTTGCTGTTCTTTTGGCAGAGTCTGGTGCTGCTTTGAGTTGCTATAATCTGGTCTATTGCTGAATAGAGACACTGGATTTATGGCTTATTACAACAATCTATACCCTACTTATGCCCCCTACCACCTTTTTTTCCCACCTGTCCTTTCCCCACTATGACAGGAGAAGTGTTAATGGGCCATTTCACCTTGAATGATCCCTTGAAATATGCATTAACTACTTAAATACAAGGTAGAACCACTTGTTTAGTGTACCTGTGAGTACATTTCCCAGACCTGAAGAAGACTTCTGTGTGGCTCGACAGCTTGCCTCTCACCAACTGAAGCTGGTACAATAAAAGATATTATCTCACCCACCCTGTCTCCCTTAAATCTTCTGTTGAGCCATTGAACAGACACAGCATAAGTGGCAGCAGTGAAAGCTTCTCCACACTACATACCAATGTGCCTCCCAGACTAGTAGGGATTACTTCTAGTGTGAAACTCTGGTCCCACTGAAGCCTGGGGCAAAGTTGCCTTTGACTTCAGTTGAATCAGGATTTCACCACTGGTCTAGTAGTTCTGTCTCCCTGTCTAGTCTGTCTTTGGCCTTCTAGCCAAAACCATCAGGATGCTAATTGTGCAAGCAGTTTTAGTGATGTGAACTGGAAACAAGTCACAAAACCCTTCACATAAGCCATCAAAGAGGCATAAGATGGTAAAAAAAGAAAAAAAAAACACAAAACCAAAAAGCTTTTAGTCACTACTGACCTATGCTTGATTCAAACCTGCATCCAAGAGGTGAAAGCTATTCTATATCCTGTATTGGGACTGCATACGATAACAAATCCTATCCTACCCTACCCCACAATTTTTTCTCAATAGAGTAAAAGAAAACTATTAATCTGAGCAACATTTGTACTGTTAGCCTGTGTCAGAAACATCTGAGAACTCCAAACATATTTATGTTCGTAATGGAATAAGAGCTACTAAATCCTACCAGCAAGTAATGGCTAGACACACTACTCAGTTATAATTGCCCACTTCATTCTATTTGACATAATCTATAAAGTAGGTTACATCAGGTCGCATTGCCGTATTTGAGAATGGCAACAATGAAAACATAACTTGATCAAATAGAATGCACTTATGTCAGAAACAAGGACTGCACTAAAAGAACCTAGGGTTTTATGCTGCCATCCATCACAGTAGTAAAATGGCATCATAACACACAGGTCAATGGGCACCCGCATCTTATTGCTAGTTAACAGGTGTTACTATACAGATATTAAGATTCCAAAAGATACAACTTTTAGTTAGAAAGCAAGGCTCTTGTCCTTTAAAAAAAGCTCAACATCTGAAGGCAAGTACAGTCAAGGCAACCTACTGATTATTTGCGATAACACTAGATACGTAGGCACTGGGGAAAAAATAAGCAGAGCTACCTCATTGGTTTCTGGAGCTCCAGTAAACTGGTTCTAATTTGGGTTTCTCACCCAGCCTGCAACATCTTTTGGGCACAACGATAACCGCAGGGTTCTGTGAACTCTTTCACAGCAGCATCTTGGGAACACAGACTGGCTTCAGAGGGATCGTTTGTTCTTTTCCCAGCACCACCAACACGTTTTCTTCAAGGAAACAAGGTAACTTTGGTTAAATTTAAAGGATAAGCTCCAGGTCAGCAAAAAAAGGGCAGCAAGAACTGGCCCCACGCTGTTTTATGGCGTCCAGGTTTCCCAGCTCAGGTTCATACCCCCCATATACCTGTTTCAATTCAGAACTAAGCGACCAGTGAAAGCAAGGGCACTCCTTCAGCGGTTAGTGAACGGTGCAGAATTTCTCCTCCCTAATTCTCAGAGCTCTCTCTCTTTTTCAGTTGCTAATTCCTCTGCCAGGAACCTGATCATTCATAAGTAAAGCCTCTGCTAAATATTAAAGGATGTTCAATGACTATGCCGGTGGAAAATACATTTTCTGCTGGACAGAGGCGAGTTAGATTTTTGACCAACGCTGAGCAAATGGTGCTCCTCGCTGAGTCTGACAGCAATGCAAAGGGACAGAAGAGGAGGAGAGAGGGAACGCACGCTTTGTCTCTGTAACAAGGTAAGATTGCTGCTTCGTAGCGCTAGCAGAGTTTTTCCTTCTTTTATGTCCCACTTACTTGCATTTATTTTAATTGGATCTAGGACTGAGGACAATCGTCAAAGCTTAATCCTCCAAACCACAAAGCAAGGGCACGAAGCCACCAAGAACAAAATACAAGGCACACAACGATACGTCTCTTGAGCGACGGGGGTTGCCCCTGTAAATAATCCGGCCGGGTTCAAGCAGTAGCAAAAGAGGTTCAACTGTCTCTTAATCATAGACGTTAGAGGTGGGAAAGCCACATTTACCAGTCCCCACACCAGGGCGGGTTTTGTTCCACGCCTACATTTAGCAGCAAGTGGAAACACGGTCATTTGATCATTTGTTTTAGTGCCTTTATGTTGGCAAAGAAAATTCAGTCCCTTTTGGAAACCAATGCACCGGGGATGGAAACGGTCCGAGGCCCCAGCAACCCTCCCGCGGCTGCCCTACAAAGGCTGAACTAATCATTAACTGCAGAGGCAAAGCGAGGTCTGTTCCCTCCGCCCGAGCCCAGGCAGCAGCCGCCAAGGGAGAGGTGAGTGGTTATTGCAACGCTCACCCCCCCCCCCCCAGCCTTCCTGCAAAAAAACAAACTTGTTTCAAACGTGCAGAAATCCAAAGGAAAGCGATCGGCCCCCAGGGCGCGATGGGGAAAGCAGTCTCCCCTCCCCCCAGCACTGCCCATTGCAAGCACTTTCCCTGTGCGACCCCCACCGGGCAGAGTCCGCGCTGCCAGCCCCCAAGCAGGGAGCAGCTGAGCGAGTCTCTCGCCTGGTCTCCAGGAGCCCGGGCAGCCGCAGCAGCCCCGTCGCCACCTCCCGGGGAAACCCCCCGCTGCAGCCATACAAACCGCAGCACAGTCACGGCCCCTTTCCCCCCGGCACCTCCAACGAGCAAGTCACGCCGCGAGGAGACGGGGTTGGGGAAAGCGAATTCGCCTTCAAAACGGGAGCCCCTTCTCTGCTTGCTGCATCCCGCCCCCAGCAGCAGCAAGCCTCCGCCAGGCACCGCGATCGGCTGGGCTAGTACCAAACGCAGCTGAACAGCATAAGCAGAACCCCCCTCCTCCCCCCAAGCTCCAGCCTCCGCCTGTGTTTAAATCTGGTGCAAAGCAGGAGAAGACTCCCTAGCAGCCGGAGTGCACGGGGGGAGGGGGAGAGACTCACTTGCTTCCTCCCTTTGCAAAAGGACAGGTCACCCAGAGAGCCATTGAACTAGAGATAAAGATCAAACACACCGGAGGGGCGGGAGTCAGCAATTTGCATTGGCCTAAGGGGAGTTTCTCCTGCTTTACGAAAAGCAAACAGGTTTAAGTTTTGCAACTTGCACATCCAAGTTTCGCTATCGCGCTGAGCCCCTTCGGAGCGTGCACGGAGCTGCTGCACCTTCCTCGGCGTCCCACGCGAGCGGCACGGCGAGCTGTGCACGCCCAGGCAAGTTTGCAAGGTGGAAAGTTTCCACGCGTTGCCCCCAGCCCCCTGCTGCCCGCCCGGCTCTGCCCAGGGACCTGCCAACCCCAAGAAGCAAAAGTGACGCACCCTTCCCTCCAGCGGCATCAGCTCCGGGGCTTCCCCCTCTGCCTCCGCTGCACGGTCTCCATGAGCCCGGGAGCCAGCCCCGCTGCGCCCTCCCGGTGCAGCGCGCAGCCCGGGACTGGGGCCGGCAGGAGAAGGCTGGAGGCGCGGCGCGCTCGGCACGCAGCTCCGGACTCTGCCTGGGGGCTCTGAGCGGAGGGGGAAGGGGGCGATCCCAACCCGCCGGTCTGATCACAGCGCAGCCTACCGGGAGGAGAGCCCGCTCCCGTGTATCCGCCTCTTCTTCCCCCCACGGATCACTCCCCCCGCCTCTCCCTCTTTCCAGCGGAGAGACAGACCCACTCACCCCACTCCGTCCTGCCGCCTGGTCTCTCGCAAACACGGACACTCAGCCTCTGGGTCCGCTCATTCCGGCAGAGAGACGACCACGCGCTCGCTCGCTCTCCACAGCCTCCCTGCTGCCTCTTCTTCCCATCAAAGACACACACAGCTCACTCTGGATCCTCTCAAGCGCCTGCCTCCTTCCCGTCACAGTTCTTCTCTCCCATCACTAGCTGCTGCGCTCCTACACACCCACCCTGTGTCTTCTCACATCTGCCTCAACCCATCCCACCGGCGCAGGCTCCACAGGATACACCCTCAGCTCAATGCAATAGTACTTCAGTGGCAGGGCGAGCCACACGGTGCATTGTAAAAACCTGAAGTCTGGACAGGGCTTCCCAGTGTGTTTCTGCTTTTATCCCATGGCCCTTGGTCCTTACTGTTGTTTACCCCATCCCCTGGCAGGTGGTTATGTGTGATGAGTCACTATCTATGGCTCTTACTGCTGTAGTATCTGACTTGCTCACACTATTTAATGTGTCTTTCCTGCCAACATCCTTATGAGGTAGGGATCTGCTATTATCCCCCTTTTAGCGATGAGGAACTGAGAGACTAAGGCTACGTCTTCACTACCCGCCTGAATCGGCGGATAGAAATCGATCTCTCGGGGATCGAATTATCGCATCTCGTCGGGACGCGACAATCGATCCCCGAATCGACGCTTGTACTCCACCAGCCCAGGTAGGAGTAAGCACCGTTGATGGGGGAGCTGTGGAGGTCGATTTGCCACCGTCCTCACAGCGGGGTAAGTCGCTCGGATACGTTGAATTCAGCTACGCTATTTGCGTATCTTAAATCGATTCCCCCTCCCCCCCCCCGTAGTGAGGATGTAGCCTAAGGGTGACACTTTCAAAAGCACCTAAGGTAAGTTCCTAGCCCCTATTGAAAGTCAATGGGATGGGAGTTAGGTACCTAAGTCACTTAGGCACTTTTTAAAATGCCTCCCTAAATGGTTTACTTAAGGCCACACAGGAACGCACAAGAAGCCTGGGGTGGAGCAAGGAATTAAACTTATGTATCCCTCAGATCGGGCTAGCAGCTTAATTTCTGAGCCATCCTTCCTCTTTTATTGCTTGTTTTTCTTCTGGCAGCTTTTCCCTTTTTTTCTTTCCTTTTTTCTTTTCTTTCTTTTTTTTTCTTTAATGAAAAATATTTTATCTTGGTTGATAATTACAGGAAAGATCTTTCTCAAACTCTCTTGTGTGTCACACATTGGAATATAAGAACGGCCATACGGGGTCAGACCACAGGTCCCTCTAGCCCAGTATCCTGTCTTCCGACAGTGGACAATGCCAGGTGCCCCGGAGGGAATGAACAGAACAGGTAATCGTCAAGTGATCCATCCCCTATCACCCATTCCCAGCTTTGGTGTCTCAATTTCTTCTCTGTCCCATTGGTTCCCATCTGGGGTTGAATGGTGCTTCAGGACTTCCAGTTTTCATGTCTAGTTTGTATTCATGGATTCTGCACTAGGTAAGAGTCCAGTTTAGCTCTATGTTTCACTGTAGTGAGGGTAGTCTGCTGTGATAGCTCTGCACAAGGGTTTGTAGCAGTCTAAAGGGTTGATTTCTTCCCAGTGTTTCATATGTTGTTATTACATAGGGTCTAGCATCTTGAGCATTTTCAGATTTTTCACTCCATTGGTTGGGAGGTTAGGGCTGTTGAGAGCAGGAAATACAAGAGTGGATTATGCCTCTGTAGTTATTTGGGTTGAGAACCTCTTCATTTTTGAGTACTGGGGCCGGCTTTTATGTAGTAGGGTACTTATTACTTGTTTCACAATACGCATATTCATGTTGCTGAACTGTAGGTCCATTATGGCCCCTTTGCTATGCTAAGGGTAAATCTGCCCAAGGAGCCCCTCTTGTTCTACCTTTGAGAACATTTTCTGTATATTAGCAGTTTCTTCCCATTTGTGTTGATGCTCAACAATCCCTATTTTAATGGGGTGTTACGATAAGGTACATCATCTCTAAATCCGTTTATCTCCCTTTGTAGAGATGGAATCCAGTTCCCTGCTTGTACAGTCACTTATGCCTTATGTACTACATCTGAGAGAGACAGCTATCACCAGTGCAAGTGCTTTGAAGTGCTAATTTCGTTTATTTTCTAGTCTGCTGCTCTTTCACTCTTTTCTTGCCTACCCCTTTACTGCTGGTCACAGTTGCTAAACATGACTTCCAACCAGAGGACAGGTGAAAAGTTCCCCATGAAAACCACTGTCAGCATTGCTCTCTCCACTGATCTCATAAAGCGCTCAGCATGCCGTGGGCAATCTGCTGCTGTAAATTAGTGTGAAGGTGGAAAAAAACCAGCAAAAGCCCACATTAATCACACTATCCAGGCCAATAATCACAAAACAGGAGGGCCAGACTGTAGTTGACAAAACAAGAAAGAAAGAAACAAACATCAAACACTGATTGTTTATTTTAAAACCCTACTAACTACAAATAAAAGTGTGAATGCCCCATGGCAGAAGTACATAGGCAATTTTACGTCTTACTAAAACAAAACTTTGCTACAAGTCATTTTATACTAATGTTTGTTTTTCTCATAATGGGTCATCCAGTGAAATTTACTACTACTCCTAAAAGTTTAGTAATATTTGTGTTATGGTAGTCTCAAGAAGCTACAACTGAGACCAGGGAAGCATTTTGCTTGGTACTATAGAAACACAAAGTAAGGAATAGTCCTGTTCCTAAGAGCTTATACTCTGCACAGACAAGACCAACATAGACTGGGAAGGAAAATATACTATATTACAGATGGTATTGGGAGAAAAACTGATTTAGCTGAGGGATTAGCCACTGGGCTAATGGGACCCATGTCCAGGGGCCCTAGCCAATTGGGGTGTCCTGGAAAAATGGGTGCCCCCACACACCGACCCTTCTTCCCCTGTCCACCCGGCGCTCCTGCCAAGGAGCAGGGTCAGGGCGCAGGGGCTTGCCCTGCTCCGCTCGCCTGGGGCTCTTGCAAGGGAGTAGGGGAAGCCCCTGCGCCCTGATCCCGCTGCCTGGCAGGAGCGCCGGGCAGGCAGGTGTGGCAAGCGTCCCCTCTCCCCCATTTCCCCTGCAGTAATGCCGGGGGAGGGACCAGGGGGACTACAGGCAGAAGGGGTAGAGAGGGGCCCCCACTTGCTCTGGCCCAGGGCCCCACAAAACCATAATCCACCTCTGGAGCCAGGAAACCAGATCTCTCCAGTCCTAGTATAAAAATAGTGCTCCTTAGCTTCCAAAACACCATACAGATAATGTTATACTGTTTTTTAAGTCATCTTTTTTAGGTATTGGCTGTTTTTCTTTATATTTTTGAACTGTCTCTGTGAGTGAATGGTAACATTATAAAAACATAAATGAAACCAAACACAAATTTCTATAACTATAAATTAAAATACTAGGATAGATTGTGTTCCATGGCACTGCAATTTTGGTCCCTACAAATTATTGTAATGAACTGGCTAGTGTATGTGTACACCTCTGCCCTCTACTGGATAAAATCAGAACTGTGTGTCAAAGTTCTCATACTGCTTATATCAGGGGGTAGCCGTGTTAGTCTGTATCTACAAAAACAACAAGGAGTCTGGTGGCACCTTAAAGACTAACAGATTTATTTGGACATAAGCTTTCGTGAGTAAAAACCTCACTTCTTCGGATGCAACTGCTTATATTTAACTCAAATGGAAGGAGGCTGTATTTTTGGAGTAGGAAGTATGAAGACTGCAGTGCTGTCCCTTCTGTTGTAATGTACTTCTGAAAATAATGCACTGAATTTGTTACAATATTGCACAGTCCTTTGTTTATCCGTCTTTTAAATGTCTCCTAGGATAGGGCTTCCATCACTTCTCCTGGGGAAACTATTCCACAATTTTATGGATTTCACTGTTAGGACAGGTTCTTTCTCTATTCCACCTACACCCCACTCAATATTTGCCTAAATTTCTATTTTCTTAATTCTATCCTTTGGTAATACACCTTTCAGATATTAACAGACATATCTGTTGTAGATCCCCCTTAGTTGTCACTTAGCCAAACTACACCTCTACCTCGATATAATGCTGTTCTCAGGAGCCAAAAAATCTTACCGCGTTATAGGTGAAACCGTGTTATATTGAACTTGCTTTGATCCACCAGAGTGCGCAGCCCGCTCCCCCCGGAGCACTGCTTTACTGCGTTATATCCAAATTCGTGTTATATCGGGTAGCGTTATATCGAGGTAGAGATGTATATACCGTATATCAGCTTGGAAGGTATTAGAATTTTTATCGGTAAATGTCGGTAAGCATTGATTTCACCAGACATGCACAAACTGATGACAAAATATTTCCATTGATAATAAATGAAATTTACACATAAGAAAAATAAGAACACTGCTGCTTGAGAACTTATTAGAGTTTGATTTAAGGCTATTTACTTTGTGTATTTTGACATGTGACAATTTGTGTTTTAACAATTTGAATTTCAATGTCTACTGTCATTAAATAATTGTCAGAGCCCCATAATTTCCTGCAACTGTGAAAATTTTAATTGCTAAAAATAGAAAAAAGTGCTTAAAAATAAACCGATATTATCTGTCAAAATTATAAAAAAAAAAGTCTAGTTCTGCCAAGCCTCCCTCTGCCTATATATTTACTGAGTGTTACAGTAGATAAATGCTAATGAGTATTAGTAGTTAATTCAGTTTTTCCTTATTAATCAATCCTTCCAGCCCTGTAATGATTTTTGCTGCTCTTCTCTGAACTATCCCCAGTAGTGAGGGAATTCTGTTGATTAGCAATAGCACTTTGTATGGATGTAGCATTTTGTTCATTTGTAGATTACTTTCCTAAAGGAGGGAAACAGTTTGCATATGGAGTAACTATGGCATAGAGGACCATACTGTCCTCTCATACCAGTTTTTTACAACAATGTAACTTCATCAACTTCAGTGGAGTTGCCCCTAATTTACACAGTGTAAGAGGAGAATTTGGCCCAGAGTGGTTATGTGAGTTGTGTTAGTCAGCAACTGAACCTAGGTCTCCTGACTCCAAGTCCCATCTCAGTCTACTTGATCCAGCTGTCCCTAAAACATAATCTCTATAGCATTACTATTGGGAAAAAAAATAACACAACTATCATGTCTGATTTATCGTGTTATCACACTCTACAAACACCAGTCTTGAAATTGCTTCTTGATCCCCCTATGCCATCTTCTAAACAAACAACAAGGGAAATCTTGTCACCTTCCTGCAAAGATGACCAAGTTAATGAAGATCTAAATAAATCACTATTGGGATATATAATCTTACTTTTTAATCTACTCAGAGTTTACGTTGAAATTATAGTTAATGATTATTCAGCTAAGGTAAAGAAAAAATAAAACCAAGTCAGAGGGAAAAAGGCTTCCAAGAGCTCCAAGAAGGGACAGAGAGACTGGTTTTACATCTGATCTTAACTCAACCTGCAGCACGCTATTAAAAATAAATCTCAGCATATTGTCATGAATTATGAAACACTGACATTTCATTTGGAATTAATGCAAAGGGCTGCTTGTACACTATTTTAGAGTCACTTGCTTAGGCAAATTAATACATATTTTACTTCACCAGAACAAATGTTAGCAACCCTGCTACTTTTCAAAACAGCAAACTATTTGCATAATGAAAAAATATCTTAATAGACATTGTTCCCCAGGGCTGTTGTGAAAGTTACTTTGAAAAGAATCAAATCTGTTATGAATCGTCAATTGCTTGATTCAAAATACTACTGATTATTTTCAGATAGGCCCAGGCTGGCCTTTCTGGGTATGTCTACACTGCAATTAAAAACCCATTGCTGGCCTGTGCCCACTGACTTGGACTCAGATTAATGGGCTGTTTAATTGTGATGATGACTTTCAGGGTCGGGCTGGTGCCTGGGCTTTAGAACCCTAGGAGATGGGAGGGTCCCAGAGCTCAGGATACAGTCTGAGCCGGAATGTCTACACCGCAGCCCCTTATCCTGAATCCTGCAAGCCTGAGTAAGCTGGCATGGGCAGCCACAGGTTTTTAATTGCAGTGTAGACATACCTACAGTTTACAGGGCCTCAAGCTGCTAAAAGGGGAGAGAGGATAATTGTGCTTCCTGCCCAAAAAGGCATGAACATCAAAGAAAGTTGTTTTAACTTTTGGCAACTGTGGTGCCAGAGATAGACACTGGGGAGGCCTATTTGCTTAATTTCCATGAGTCCACAAGCAGCCGATAGCAATGCTGATCACAGTCTTAAGTTCCCTTTGCTATATCTGGCTATAGCAGGTACCACAATGCCATTCTACTGCTCATGTACGTCAGTGAAAATGAAAATACTCTGAATTGATTTTTTTGTCTGAAAAGTAATCAGGATTACTTCTTACAGATTATCTACTATTTAAGGCATCAGTTCAGCAAGGCACTTAAAGACATACTTTCAGCACATGGGTAAATACTTTATGGATGGACTTACGGACATGCATAACTGCTTTGCTGAATTGTGGTCTAAAACAGGTATCTGAAAAAGTCATCTGACAACATGAAATTAAGGAGTCACTTGAGCAACGCTCTTGTTTTCAGTTCCATCATTTGACAAAAAAACATTTATTTCTATATCAATTGCCCATCATTTTTTATTTCTCTCAGAGGCAAAATCACCCATCTTAGTAACAGATGTTTGTGAATCTGCAATCACGAAACAGAAGCATGTCCTACAGTTTAATTTCTCATCATATATTCTGAAACTATTTGGGAGGTGATAGAGCATGGTACCCGGTGACCCAATGATTCCATAAAACTTCGTGCAAACTTCCCGTGCATCTTTGTATGTCTTCTCACATCTGCTGGCAGCAAGAGATATTTTAATTATAACACTAAGTCAGTGTTAAAAGTTAACAGATTGTGACATTACTCATACTCTACTTTAGAAACAAGATGTGGAGGCACAATTCAGCTAAATGGAGCCCATACCAGACATTTTTCTTTGGGACATTAGTCCTCACGTCCTTGAGCACATCTTACTCAAAGGTATGCTCTCTCTGATGAGGAATTGGTTGATCTTCAGTACTTCCAGCCATCTAACAAGTTACTGGGCTCAACACAGGAGTAGCTGGATGAAATTCTGTGGCCTGTATAATACAGGAGGTCAGACTACACGCTCACAATGGGATCTTAAAAATCAATGAAACTAACAAGGGCCACACTATGAATGATCTGAGATGTCACTAGCTGTTAAATACTAAGGATTTAGCTAAATACTTCATCTTTAAGAACTAATGCTCCCTCCTTGAAACCTTCCTTTGCCATGATGTTTACAGATCAGAACTATCTGGCATTGGTAAGACTGGCCCATCATTCTGACCACTGAAGCTACTTACGTATGCAAACAAATAATTTCTTACTGTTACCTTGGCCCTCACCCCAGGACAGTTGCCTGTTTATCCACTTGCTTCACTTTATCATAATCCTTCTTTCTGAGGCAGGGAAAGTCTTTTGTGTTACTTGTTTGTACAGTGCCTAGCACAATGAAGCTCTGATACCTCACTGGGGCCTCTAGGTGTCATCATATTAGTAATTGAGAACAGGTGCTGTATCTGGATTATCTTGAGCTGTAATTGCCATTTAACAAGAAAGATCCCCAGTCTACTGCAGAAGTCATTGCAACTGAGTTTTATTGTGATAGTCAGAAGGGGACTGCAGTTACTATTTCCTTTTATGAATGCAATGATATCATGCATCCAAAAATTGATTTTGACAGTCCAAGTTAAAACACTTCACTGGCATAATTCTAGATTGTGATTTACAGCACAATAGTATTTAACCCCCCTGGAACCATATTAAAGGAACATTAAAGGTTTGACTTAAACCCTCATGAGTGAGGTCATTCTGAGTAAAAGGGATACATTGGAGTTGACATTCGTCCTTAATTTATGCCGTTGCAAACAAGGAGACAATGGCACATGTAGAGGCAACGTCAGTTCAGATTTCTGTAGCCTTACCTTTCTGTTTGCTCTCTTTAAATTCTTCCCACATCCAATCAAGGATCACTTTAGCATGACTGGGCACAGCATGAACTCTAAGAGGAGTGTATCTGATCAGCATCTAACCTAGGTTCAAAGAAATCAGACATGCCACCTTCAAAGAACAGATTCCGACCTGAGTTGGCCTTTAGGAGATACATATTTGTGATACTGGAACACTTCCTCTCCAGAGGGAGGATATCAAACTTGATGACTTGATCCATGAATGAATCCTGTTTACAGAGCGTTGAAAGCAGGGTTTTGTGCCTTTTAGGGAGTTTTGAGACAGGAAGAAATACTGTCTAGTGGTTAGAGCATGGAACACTGAGTGAAGTTCCGAGTTCTAGTCACAGCTCAGCCACTGACTTTTGCTGTGTAACGCTTGGCAAGTCCCTTAACCTCCCTGTGCC
This sequence comes from Malaclemys terrapin pileata, assembly GCF_027887155.1. Classification (NCBI taxonomy): domain Eukaryota; kingdom Metazoa; phylum Chordata; order Testudines; family Emydidae; genus Malaclemys; species Malaclemys terrapin. The sequence continues at coordinate 327,358,823 of NC_071505.1, forward strand.
TTAGTTTACCCTGCTATAAAACCAAAGCACTATAATACTTACACTGAAGAATGCCAATATAAGACACAGGCTGGATGGTTTTATGGCTATGTTACTAGCCTGGGCTGCTGGAGATCGGAGTTCAATTCCGGAATTTATACTGGATGTTTTGTGTGACTTTGGAGAAGTCATGTTAATCTCTGTCTACCACGCTTTCCCCTGTAAAAGGGGGATATGAATACTTATTTTGTCTTGTCTATTTGGACGGAAAGCCAGGGTTGGCAATTTCCCAGGAAAAACTAGTTTAGGACAGGGCACCAGTAAATACTGGCTTAAACCCAATGTAAACCAGGAAAAATAAAATTATTAGAATATACTAATGAAAATTGCTGAAAAATATTTAGCAATATTATAATAGTTTGCAGTATATATAATATTGAAAACTGAAGTATGAGTCATGACATTTATAACTTCCTTGAGAAAATACTGAACCAAAATGTATAGACATTCCAATGTTCAGTATTCTATTACGTTTTACTTTTTATTGGAACAACCCCACATTAATCTCCAAATCTACTGTCTTATGTAACCACAATTTGAATATTACTCCTGTTGGAATTCTGCACCACTGTGCAATGCAGAATTTGTCCAGAATTAATGTTCCGTGCAGAATTTTTTCCTGCAGAATTTGTGATTTTCACCAGAATGCTTCCTTTTTCCGGTTTTGCATGTTTCAAATGTATTAGTTACATAGAGTGGGACCCTGATTATCCAATCTAACTGGGACATGGGTCAGACTGGATAATCAAAAATCTGGATGAACTGGAGAATGGGTGGCAGGGCTCCCGCTGTTAGCCCAAGGTGACTGTGGCTTCTGTGGCAGCGGGAGCCCCAGCGGAGCTACATTTCCTGAACATTTTGTTGCCTGTATGGTTGCAGATATACTTTCTAACAGGTATTTTGAAATAAATTTCATAATTGAAACTGGCATGATTATATGGTGTTATTTTGACAAATAAAATATGCAGAATTTCGCAAAATAGTTTTAATGTTTTGGTGCAGAATTCCCACAGGAGTAGAATATGTAATTAAAACTAAGTGTAATGTGGCATGGATTAATGAAACAAGTTTTTAAAACAAAAAATACCTTGACCTCGGACAACCTAGTTTGTCCCAGGATGGTAAAAATCATGATTTTACCTGATAAAAACCACACAGGTAAATACCATCCCATCCCTGTTGGAAGCTCTTTAGGGCAGATATCATCTCTCAGTGTGTGTCTGTACAGTGCCTAGCACAATGGAGTACTGATCTTGTGATGAGACCTTTAGGCCATTTTAATAATAATAAATAAATTGAGAATAATTATGAGACTGATTTAATGCTGAAAAGCACTTTGAGATCAGATGAAAGATTTTATCGAACAGCAAAACATGTTTAACATGCAAACAAGAATAATATGTTGATAATACACTTGTACCTCGATATAACACTGTCCTCGGGAGCCAAAAAATCTTACCGCATTATAGGTGAAACCGCATTATATTGAACTTGCTTTGATCCACCGGAGTGCGCAGCCCCGCCCCCCTGGAGCACTGTTTTACCGCGTTATATCCAAATTTGTGTTATATCGGATTGCGTTATATCGAGGTAGCGGTGTAATAAAGTGGGTTATATCAACTTTGTGAGTGCTGCTGCAATGCAGACAGCGAGAACTCCAGAATTCAGGCCATCCTACAGGGTAGTTAAGAAGTTACTGATTTTTTTGAGAAGGGTATTATATCCCCAATAGCTCTGTGCGGTCACTTCTGTCAGTCCATTGTGCCAAGGTTCCAGGCCTACAAACACTTGCACACATTTAACTTTATGCAGAGACATAATCATTTGACTTCACTTTTAATGTTAAGTTAAGCATATGCATGACTGTTAGCAAGATCAGGGCCACAGCTTGGGATTCATTGGCCCAAAACACCATAGTGCCTTCTTTGGGTGTTTCCCATGTCTAGTGAAAACAACAGTATGGACTTCAGGCATGATCCAGCTCCCACTGAAATGGGAGACTCTCCATTAACTTCCATGGGTGTTGGATTCGGCCCTTAATGGGCAACAAACGTGATTTTTGATAGTCACAACTGCAAAAAATAAATAAAACCTAAATTAATGGTGTAAAATGCTCATTTCCTGTTTTAGGACTCGAGATTTTATACATCAAGCTTCTGACCAGTGCAAAATTTTACCAGCTGAGCTATAAGCCACTGCTAATAAAGTGTTGTAGATAAAATTCTTAGCTTTAACAGAGAAAAATGTACTGCTTGGTGTAGGATAATAGTGCAGTAGCAAGCTAAGAATGTAATTCATCTAGCAAAGTATTTGGTTTTTCAACAGTTGCCAGTGCCAGAGGGAATGAACAGAACAGGACAATGAGTCATACCTTGTTGTCCTGTCCCACCTTCTGACAGTCAGAGGTTTAGAGACACCCAGAGCATGGTGTTGCATCCCTGACCATCTTGGCTAATAGCCATTGATGGACCTGTCCTCCGTCAATTTATCTAATTCTTTTTTGAACCCAGTTAGAGTTTTGGCTTTCACAACATCCCTTGACAAGAAGTTCCACAGGTTGACCTGCATTGTGTGAAGGAGTACTTCTTTTTGTTAGTTTTAAACCTGCTTCCTATTAATTTCATTGAGTGACCCCTAGTTCTTGTGTTATGTAAGTAATATTTCTCTCCACCCCATTCATGATTTTATAGAACTCTATCATATCCTCCCTTAGTCATCTCTTTTCTAAGATGAACAGTCCCAGTCTTTTTAATCACTCCTCATACAGAAACTGTTCCATACCCTTAATCATTTTTGTTGCCCTTCCCTGTACTTTTTCCATTTCTAATATATCTTTTTTGAGATGGGATGACCAGAACTGCACACATTATTTGAAGTGTGAGTGTACCATGGATTTATATAGTAGCATTATGATATTTTCGGTCCTATCTATCCCTTTCCTAATAGTAGCTAACATTCTGTTAGCTTTTTTTACTGCCACTGCACACTGAGCAGATGTTTTCAGAGAACTATCCACAATGATGCCAAGATCTCTTTCTTGAGTGGTAACAGTTAATTTAGAACCCATCATTTTATATGTATAGATGGGATGTTTTCCAAAGTACATTACTTTGAATATATCAACATTAAATGTCATCTGCCATTTGTTGCCCAGTCACCCAGTTTTGTGAGATCCCTTTGTAACTCTTTACAGTCATTTTTGGACTTAACTACTTTGAGTAATGTTGTATCATCTGCAAACTTTGCCACCTCATTGTTTAACCCTTTTATAAATATGTTGAACAGCACTGGGCCCTGTACAGATCCCAGGGGGACACCACTATTTACCTCTCTCCATTCTGAAAACTAACCATTTATTCCTACCCTTTGTTTCCTATCTTTTAATCAGTTACTGAACCATGAGAAGACCTTCCCTTTTATCCCATGACTGCTTACTTTGCCACGGTCCCTCACCAAAGGCTCTTAAGCAAAGGCTTTCTGAAAGTCCACTGTATCCATTGGATCACCCTTGTCCACATGTTTGTTGGCCCCGTCAATTAATTCTCAGATATAGGTGAGACATGATTTCCTTTTAGAAAAGCCATGTTAACTCTTCCAACATATTGTGTTCATGTAAGTGTCTGATAATTCTGTTCTTTATGATAGTTTCAACCAATTTGCGTGGCACTGAAGTTAGGCTTACTGGCGTCTAATTGCCAGGATCACATCTGGAGCCTTTAAAAAAAATCAGGATTACATTAGCTATCATCCAGTAATCTGGTATAGAGGCTGATTTAAGCAATACAGTAGAACCTCAGAGTTACGGACACCTCGGGATTGGAGGTTGTCCATAACTCTGAAATGTTTGTAAGTCTGAGCAAAGCGCAGTTTCGGCTCTAGATCCAGCAGCTGATGCTCCAAGCCCAAGCGTCTTGCTGTAAGTGACTGACTCACACGTGGGGGTGGGGACAGGCAGCTTAGAGGTGCCTATCTTTAAGAATCAATACAGGCACATACAGTATTTGCTTTTTTTTTGGTCTCTGCTGCTGCCTGATTGGTTACTTCCGGACACTGGTTTCATTCAGTGTTTGGTTGGCCGGTCACTCCATAACTCTGGTGTTCCTATCTTTGAGGTTCTGCTGCAGGTTACATACTACAGTTAATAGTTCTGCAATTTCATATTTGAGTTCCTTCAGAACTCTTGGATGAATACCATCTGGCCCTGATGAGTTACCATTTAATTTGTCAATTTGTTCCAAAACCTCCTCTATTGATACCTCAATCTGAGACAGTTCCTCACATTTGTCACCTAAAAGAATGGCTCAAGCGTGGGAATCTCCTCTGCAGGAGGAGCATGGCAAAGAATTCATTTAGTTTCTCCAAAATAGGCTTGTCTTCCCTAAGTGCTCCTTTAGCACCTCAATTGTCCAGTAGCCCAAGTGATTGTTTGGCAGAATCGATACACTTAAAAAAATTGTTGTTGGTTTGTGGCTTTTGCTAGTTGTTCTTCAAATTCTTTGTTGGCCTCCTTAATTATGCTTTTACTGTTGACTTGCCAGAGTTTATGTTCCTTTCTATTTTCCTCAGTCGGATTTGACTTCCAATTTTTAAAATATGCCTTTTTGTTTCTAACGACCTCTTTTACCAAGTTACTTAGCCATGGTGCATTTTTTTTGGACCTTTTACATTTTTTTTTTAAATCTGAGGTATACATATAGTCTGAGCCTTTATTATGGTGTTTTTAAAAAGTTTCTATGTAGCTTGCTGGTATTTCACCCTTATGACTATTTCTTTTAATTTCATTGTTTTTGTTTAATTTCCCCTTTTGAAGTTAAATGCTACTTTGGTGGGTTTCTTTGGTATTTCTCCTCCCCCCAAGGATGTTAAATTTAATTACATTATGGTCGCTATTACCAAACAGTTCAGCTCCATTGACTTCTTGGATCAGATCCTTTGTGCCACTGACGACGCAATCAAGAATTGCCTCTCCACTTGTGGATTCCAGGACTACCTGCTCCAAGAAGCAGTCATTAATGGTGTCTAGAAACTTTCTCTTTGTATCCCATCCTGATGTGATATATAGCCAGTCAGTATGGGGAAGGTTGACATCTTCCCTTACTATTGGGTTTTCTGTTTGTATAGCCCCTCTAATTTCCCTGAACATTTCACAATCACCACCACCATCCTGGTCAGGTGGTTGATCACATATTCCTACTGCTATATTCTTATTATTCAAGCATGAGACTTCTATCCCTAGAGATTCAGTGTTAAGATTTTTAGTATATTTGACTATGGTTTCTTTCACATATGCCTCGGAAGGGTATTCTCAGTGCAAGGGTACCATGACATTATCTGGAAGAAGAGTGGGATTGTTCCCCCCTGCTCCAGCTTGATGTTCTCTTTCCCCAGACTTTTCTCCTCTTCAGCAGCATAGCGGCTGTCAGACTGGGAGTGGGGCCACTCTACTGTTCCCCAGTAAATATTGTCTATGTACCTCTCTGTCTCCTCCAGTTCAGCTAGGATGATCTCAAGAGGCCATACTCTGAGGGCCATGAGCATCTTGCACCAAATTCACACATATGCCACCTGCCCACAAAGGTGCATTCAGTGCAATAAACTGGATGTCCAGCAGCAAGAGTGGTGGCTTTCTGCCTGTATTATTTTTTACTGTTGCAGATGATTTGTTTGTTTCAGGGGGGTTATTGGCTTACGTTTAGAGAGGGTTTATTAGGTCTATTTGACTCTCTCACAAAACTCCCTTGTTTGCTGCTCCTGTTCTCTAGCTCAGTGGCTCTCAGTCTTTCCAGACTACTATCCCCCTTTCAGGAGTCTGATTTATCTTGTGTACCCCAAGTTTTACCCCAATTAAAAACTACTTGCAAAAAATACAAAAAAAAAGTCACAGCACACTCTTACTGAAAAATTGCTTACTTTCTCATTTTTACCTTATAATTACAAAATAAAGAGTTTGGAATATAAATATCTAGATGAGTTGACATACCCCCAGGGCTACACGTACCCCTGGTTGAGAACCACTGATCTAGCTCCTCTGGACATTTACAAGCTGGTCTTTGAACCCCTGTTCTCCCAGAGTTAGCACCACCCCATTGTCAAAGGTTCCTAAAAGGATTAGGGATCAAAGGGCGGCAGGCTAGAGCCTCGTTAGCAAGCACTCAGCCTTCCCTAGCAGGCCGCTAGGCTCAGCACACACGCCCCTAAACAGACCTCACTCCTCACTCACGGTCATGTAGTCACTCCTCCTTCACCTGGAGAGCTCCCTCACAAAACTGTTTGCTGCTCCTGTTTGCTAGCTTGAAGATAATAATTAAGGTGTATTAGGGTTCACAGGTTTTTCCGTTGTTGTATACATTCACAGTACCTGGTTTAAAAAAAGAGTATATAAACAATAGAGATACAAGTGACAACATTTTCATGGTCTCATTTCATAGCTGTCATCACCCATTAGGGGAGACATCGATCAGTGGGGATCTACGCATGCCACTCTTCCTTCACGGTTACTGCTGCTCCATTTTTTTCTTATTAAAAGTTGCTCAGAACAGAATTATTGAATTAGAAACTTGTATCAAGGTGGCTTTCACCAATAACTTGGCTCAACTATCGCTGTATATTCATGTTCCTTTTATTGTATTTTTATGTTTGTGGCCGTTATCAGTGACAGCTTGGCAGGTACAATTAGTGTGCTAAGCTGTTGTTTTTATTTCCCACCCACCTCCGTCTGCTTCCAGATGTGTCATTCCCTACCAACAACTGCTTCAGTACGTGGTGGTTCCTTGCGCTGGATGACACCTTATAATAAGTAGAAATGTTGGAGAGAAAGAAAAACAAGACAGAGAGAGAAAGGAAAAATGTCCCATTGCTTGGTCAAGTAATAAGGCCATATCAGAAGGCATTCCCCAGCTACCCAGTGTGCTGCACTGCCTGACCCATATGGGTGGTCTCCTATTCACAATATGCATGCAGTCTGTTACTGTTCACCATGTGTATCTTTAATCTTTAGATTCCAGGCACTACAGAACACAGTACAGGCGTAGGTCCAGGGCCCCACTCCACCCATTTTTCTCTGCCACGCCCAGCAACTATTTATCTTCCCTTACTGAGCTAATTACCTCATTAGCCCAATCATTGCCCCCACATGTCAAAATTTCCACCATAACAGGTCAATTGCTCCCAGTTAAACCTGTCATCATCATCTGTTACTCAATCACTTGAGTGACCAGGGCGCTACAGCTTGCCTCTGTCACAGGTCTATTCTGCCAACAGTTTATTCGTTTAGTAATGATTGATAAAGATGATTAATGCCCAAGGGCACGTAAAGGGCACTTTACACACCATTGGTCCTTATTGGACAGACCAAGGATTGATGTGGAGGGATGGAAAAGAGTCAGGGAATTCATAGCTTTGAGGGACATGGACGTTTCCTCCCTACAAAGCTAACATGACAGCCTTAGAAAAGTGTTCACACTTCCAACTTCTTCTCAAATAACGGCCAGGCCAATTGCCATGGAGGTCAGGGAAAGCTTGGTAGTGAGCTGAAGGGCCTCTGTTACAGTGGGGTTGGCCTTTCCTCAGGCTGAAAGAAGACTCCAAGAATTACTACTTCCACCACTCACATTCCCAGAAGTTCAGACTGGCAGTCTACCTGTGGACCAAGGACACTATGGTGGTATCTTTATAAGTGACTAGTTTTGTGTGCCTCAACTTTTGAATGCACAGCTTGAGACACCTTAGAGGGCCCTGATTTGCACAGTACTAACTGAAAATCAAGACACTTTAAGGTGTCTCAGGTTGAGCACCCAAAAATCACCAGTTGTTTTTTGAGAATCCTGTCCCAGGGTCCCAAGCGTCTCAAAAGGCATGTAACTTTAACTATCTAACTATCTAACTATAACAAGAAATCCATGGAGTGATGAGGAGAAACACTGCAATTTACACTAGCTGAGAATGAAGGCCTTGGTTCTAGATGTTTTGAGTACAATCTTGACAGCATTAAAGTCAATGGTGAAACTTCTATTGACGTCAGTAGGGCCACGATATCACCCTTGGCTTTTACATTTTGATTTCCATCTAAAAACAACTTCACCAAAAGGATGCCTGTCAAGTCCTCTGGCTGCCCTTGCTGTACATTAAAAACTACAATACTGGAGGAGTTGCAACATAAGCCATTGAAAGCACCAGCTCTTCTCCTTCCTCTATAACACACCTCATTTGGACACTGTTCAACTCTCTCTTCAAGTAAGGTCTCCAATGCAGAGATTGTCAGCCACCACCTTCTACCTTTTGCAGTTGCAGTGGATAGAAAACGTCCACTCTTCTTTAGAGACCAGGCCATATGATGATGTTTCTGACATAACTGGCTCTCTTTCTTCCTCCTCCTTGTTTGCATATGTTCTGCTAAATGATATACATGCAGTGAGACTAGTTTGACAGCAGCACCCATGATCCGAGCACTGGCACATGATTGACTAGATCATTGCCCGGGCTCAGGATCGCAAAGACGTCCACATTACTCAAGCCATGACTGGAAGAGATGATTATTGTACTGATCTCCTAATCCACTTGATCATGACTGTCAGACTGGCTCCTAAATGATGGCTGCAATGGAAATAAAAGAGACAGAAAATCAATATAGACACATTCAAGGTTCAGATAAAGCATGATCTCTTCCGCCAACGCCTTAGTGAAAAACTGACAAATTCCAAAGAAAGACAACTGAAATGAGTCATAAGTACCTGGGATGCCTTCAAATCTAGCATCCTCAGTGTCTGTGAAGTCATGCTAGGATTCTCTACTAGGAACCATCAGGACTGTCTTGATGAAAATGATCGGGAGATAGACAACCTGATCTATCACAAACACAAGGCCTTTTGTGTCTGGCAGAATGATATCAATTTGGTGCTAAAGAAGTCAGCTCACCAGCAAGCAAAGGCAGAGGTTCTGAGAAGAACTCAGAACATGAAGAACAGGTGGTGGCTAGATAAGTCACATGAGTTTCAACTCCTCATTGAAACCCATGATATGCGTGGCTTTTTTAATGCAATTAAAACCATTTATGGCCCATGCATCTGGGAGCCAACCACTCTGAGATTGATGGATGGAGAGGAGTCGATCAAAGAAATAGAAGCTGTCAATGCATGCTGGAAGGAACATTTCGAAGTTCTCCTCAGTCGGGACTTTACTGTTGATGACAATGTCTTCACCTTCATCCCACAACACCCGAGACGAACTCAGAATACCTCCAACCCTGGAAAAAGTGTGTAGAGCTATTAAGCAGATGAACAACAACAAGGCATCTGGAATTGATGGAATCCCTGCACAAATCTATAAGCATGGGGGAGAGGAACTCTCCTTACAGCTATGCACTTATTTTGAAAATCTGGAACCATGAGAAAATTCCAGATGAATTTAAAGAGGCTGTGATTATGAGAAGGTGGAGGAGAAGGTATTTGTAGCTATTTGTATTTGTAGTTATATTTGTATGTGTGGAGGCTGGTAGGGGCAGTGTGCTGGGAGAGAAGCTGAGCCCTGAGTAGGGGGTGGGGCTTCTCTGACTAGGAGTCTTATAAAGGTAGCCAGACAGTCAGGCAGCAGCATAGACAGCTGCAGCGGCACAGGAGCAAACAAAGAGAGCTATAAACAGGGGAGTTTGAGTGGGAGTTTGCAGGGGGAATTTGGAGGAAGACTAAGAGAGGCAGGCAGACAGGCTACTGAAGGGAGTGTGCAGTGTTCTAGCAGTGTTTTGGTGCTTGTTGGGGGTTTGTTTTGCTGTGGGTGGTGGTGTTTTGGTTTGGTTTGTGTTTCCCAGATTTACAGGATTTAGATGAGAAGGCTATGACAGATACAGAGGCAGCAGTGGTAGTGACCCAAGCAGTGGAAGACACAATGAAGATGACTGGATATGGAAGCTGTGGCATGTACGTGATCCTGGAGGGGGTACCTGATAAGAGTTTTGTCTGCATGAAGTGCCGCCTGATAGAACTGATGGAAGAAAAGATCCGAGGATTGGAGATGCAGGTGGAAACTCTGGTTGAGTTCAGAAGGGGGTTTGAGCGGATGATGGAGCAAAGACATGAGGAGTCTGAATGGAAAAGCTCAGACTTGCAGATGGAAGCAGGACCAAAGAACTTGGAGAGGAGACTGCTGGGTGAGGAAAGTGGACAGTGGAAGCATGTGACTAAGAGAACCAGACAGAAAAAAAGACGGGCTAGTGAAGGAGAAATAGAGCCCAGGAACAGGTTTGCGGAGTTGGAAAATGAAGAAGGGGCACAGCAGGTGGTCCCTGAAGGTGAGAGGGCAAGGAAGAAGAGAAGAGCAGCTAGTCCTATAGGAAGAGGGGAAGAGTCAATGGAGATAACAACATCAAACATGAGCCCCAGGAGAATATGGGATGGGTTGCGGAGGATTGCAAGGGTGAATAGGAATCGAGAGGACTTGCAGCCAGAGGGAACAGGGGAGAGACCAGAGAATTGCACCGTCACCAGGAAAAGGCAGGTCTACGTGATTGGAGACTCCTTACTGAGAAGAATAGACAGGCCTGTAACCAGAGCTGATCCAGAGAACACAAGGGTGTGCTGTCTGCCGGGTGCTAAGATACGGGATGCGGACCTGAGGCTGAAGAGGATCCTAACGGGAGCGGGAAAGAATCCACTGATTGTCCTTCATGTGGGAACAAATGATATGGCTGGATTCTCGCTGGAACATAGCAAGGGAGACTATTCCAGGCTGGGGGAAACGCTTAAGGAAATCGAGGCTCAAGTGATCTTCAGTGGGATTCTGCCTGTTCCTAGAGAAGGGCAACAAAGGTGTGACAAGATAATGACGATCAACAGATGGCTCAGGCAGTGGTGCTATAAGGAGGGCTTTGGGATGTATGGCCACTGGGAGGCATTCATGGACAGAGGACTGTTCTCTCAGGATGGACTTCACTTTAATAGGGAGAGAAATAGACTTCTAGGATGGAGGCTGGCACAACTGATTAAGAGAGCTTTAAACTAGGAATTGGGGGGAGATGGTTGGGAGATGTCCAGGTAATCTCCACGCCAGATTTTAACATTGAGAGGGAAGAAAACGAAGAAAGAAAGGATACAGCCATGTTTGTACACCAATGCGAGGAGCCTAGGTAACAAAATGGAGGAACGAGAGTTACTGGTGCAAGAAGTGAAACTGGATATTATAGGGATAACAGAAACATGGTGGAATAGTAGTCATGACTGGAGTACAGGTATTGAAGGATATGTGCTGTTTAGGAAAGACAGAAATAAAGGCAAAGGTGGTGGAGTAGCATTGTATATCAATGATGAGGTAGACTGTAAAGAATAAGAAGGGACGGAATGGATAAGACAGAGTCTGTCTGAGCAAAAATCAAATTGGGGAAGAAAGCTACTAGAGCCTCCCCATAGATAGTGCTTGGGATGTGCTATAGACCACCGGGATCTGATTTGGATATGGATAGAGACCTCTTTAATATTTTTAATGAAGTAAATACTAAAAGGAATTGTGTGATCATGGAAGACTTTAACTTCCCTGATATAGAGTGGAGGACAAGTGGTAGTAATAATAATAGGGCTCAGATTTTCCTAGATGAGATAGCTGATAGATTCCTTCACCAAGTAGTTGCTGAACCAACAGGAGGGGATGCCATTTTAGATTTGGTTTTGGTGAGTAGTGAGGACCTCATAGAAGAAATGGTTGTAGGGGACAACCTTGGTTCAAGCGATCATGAGCTAATTCAGTTTAAACTAAATGGAAGGATAAACAAAAATAGATCTGTGACTAGGGTTTTTGATTTCATAAGGGCTAACTTTAAAAATTTAAGGAAATTAATTAGGGAAGTGGATTGGACTGAAGAACTTGGGGATCTAAAGGTGGAGGAGGCCTGGAATTACTTCAAGTCAAAGTTGCAGAAACTATCAGAAGCCTGCATCCCAAGAAAGGGGAAAAAATTCATAGGCAGGAGTTGTAGACCAAGCTGGATGAGCAAGCATCTCAGAGAGGTGATTAAGAAAAAGCAGAAAGCCTACAAGGAGTGGAAGATGGGAGTGATCAGCAAGGAACGCTACCTTATTGAGGTCAGAACATGTAGGGATAAAGAGAGAAAGGCCTAAAGCCATGTAAAGTTGGACCGTGCAAAGGGAATTAAAATCAATAGTAAAAGGTTCTATAGCCATATAAATAAGAAGAAAACAAAGAAAGAAGAAGTGGGACCGCTAAACACTGAGGATGGAGTGGAGGTTAAGGATAATCTAGGGATAGCCCAATATCGAAACAAATACTTTGCCTCAGTCTTTAATGAGGCTAATGAGGAGATTAGGGATAACGGCAGGATGACAAATGGGAATGAGGATATGGAGGTAGATATTACCACATCCGAGGTAGACAGAACTTGAACAGCTTAATGGGACTAAATCGGGGGGCCCAGATAATCTTCATCCAAGAATATTAAAGGAACTGGCACATGAAATTGCAAGCCCATTAGCAAGAATTTTTAATGAATCTGTAAACTCAGGGGTTGTACTGTATGACTGGAGAATTGCTAACATAGTTCCTATCTTTAAGAAAGGAGAAAAAAAACTACAGGCCTGTTAGTTTGACATCTGTAGTATGCAAGGTCTTGGAAAAAATTTTGAAGGAGAAAGTAGTTAAGGACATTGAGGTCAATGCTAATTGGGACAAATTACAACGTGGTTTTACAAAAGGTAGATCGTGCCAAACCAACCTGATCTTCTTTGAGAAGGTAACAGATTGTTTAGACAAAGGAAATGCAGTGAATCTAATTTACCTCGATTTCAGAAAGGCATCTGATACGGGTCCACATGGGGAATTATTAGCTAAATTGGAAAAGATGGGGATCAATATGAAAATTGAAAGGTGGATAAGGAACTGTAAGGGGAGACTACAAGTCGTACTGAAAGGTGAACTGTCAGGCTGGAGGGAGGTTACTAGTGGAGTTCCTCAGGGATTGGTTTTGGGACCAATCTTTTTATTACTGACCTTGGCAAAAGGAGTGGGAATGTGCTAATAAAGTTTGCGGATGACACAAAGCTGGGAGGTATTGCCAATACAGAGAAGGACTGGGATATCATACTGGAAGATCTGGATGACCTTGTAAACTGGAGTAATAGTAATAGGATGAAATTTAATAGTGAAAAGTGCAAGGTCATGCATTTAGGGATTAATAACAAGAATTATTGTTATAAACTGGGGACGCATCAGTTGGATGTAACAGAGGAGGAGAAGGACCTTGGAGTATTGGTCAATCACAGGGTGACTATGAGCCGCCAATGTGATATGGCCGTGAAAAAAGCTAATGCAGTCTTGGGATGCATCAGGCGAGGTATTTCCAGTAGAGATAAGGAGGTGTTAGTACCGTTATACAAAGCACTGGTGAGACCTTATGTGGAATACTGTGTGCAGTTCTGGTCTCCTATGTTTAGGAAGGATGAATTCAAACTGGAACAGGTGCAGGGAAGGACTACTAGGATGATCCAAGGAATGGAAAACCTTCTCTTATGAAAGGAGACTCAAAGAACTTGGCTTGTTTAGCCTATCCAAAAGAAGGCTGAGGGGAGATATGATTGCTCTACAAATATATCAGAGGAATAAATACCAGGGAGGGAGAGGAATTATTTAAGCTCAGTACCAATGTGGACACAAGAACAAGTGGATATAAACTGGCCATCAGGAAGTTTAGACTTGAAATTAGACGAAGGTTTCTAACCATCAGAGGAGTGGGGTTCTGGAAGAGCCTTCCAAGGGGAGTAGTGGGGGCAAGAGACATATCTGGCTTCAAGACTAAGCTTGATAAGCTTATGGAAGGGATGGTATAATGAGATTGGTTTTGACTATTAGCGGTAAATATGCCCAATGGCCTGTGATGGGACACTAGAGAGGGTGGGATCTGAGTTACTACAGAGAATTCTTTCCTGGGTGTCTGGCTGGTGAGTCTTGCGCACATGCTCAGGGTTTAGCTGATCGCCATATTTGGGGTCAGGAAGGAATTTTCCTCCAGTGCAGATTGGCAGAGGCCCTGGGGTTTTTTTGCTTTCCTCTGCAGCGTGCGGCACGGGTCATTTGCTGGAGGATTCTCTGCACCTTGAAGTCTTTAAACCATGATTTGAGGACTTCAAGGGCTCAGACACAGGTTTGATACAGGAGTGGGTGGGTGAGATTCTATAGCCTGCGTTGTGCAGGAGGTCAGACTAGATGATCATAATGGTCCCTTCTGACCTTAAAGTCTATGATTCTATGATCTTTAAGAAAAGAGATGAATTCAACTATGGAAATTATAGAGGAATCTCTCTACTAGCAACTTCAGGAAAGATTCTCCCTAGATTTCTTCTGAACTGTCTTCTTCCTTTTGCCAAAGACATTATTCCTGAATCTCAGTGTGGGTTTAGACCATCTAGAGGCACGACTGACATGATCTTTACTGCCTGCCAGCTGCAGGAAAAATGTAGAGAACAACTCTGACCATTATATCTGGTGTTCATTGACCTGACAAAAAAGCCTTTGACTCCATCAACAGGGAAGCACTGTGGAAAATCCTTCTGAAGTTTGGATAGCCACCAAAATTTGTCACCCTCTTTTATCTCCTTCATGATGACTTGCATGCAGTGATCCTTTGTAATGGATCTCCTATGGCTCCTTTTAAGGATAATATAGGTGGTAAGCAGGGCTGTGTCATTGTCCTGATGCTCTTTTCCATCCTTGCTGTGATGCTCTATTTGATCATAGACAAGATCCCAGCAGCTGTGCAGCTCATCTATTGAATGGATGGTAAGCTGTTCAACTTGGGTCACTTCTGATCCAGAACAAAAATGCTGCTGACCCATGTCATTGAGCTGCAGTATGTTGATGACGCTGTAATGTGTGCTCACTTGGGAACAGATCTTCATGCGATCATTCATGTCTTTGCTGAAGCATGCCAGAAAGTGGGACTGACACTCAACATCCAGAAGACAAAGGTTCTCTATCAGCACAATTCCAAGCACCAGCAATACAGATCCATGATAACCTTCTGGAGAATGTTGTGCATTTCCCATATCTTGGAAAGCCACCTCTCACAGACAGCTGACATTGACAAAGAAATCCAGTATCGGCTCAAATGTGCTAGCTGAGTTTTTGGTCATCTGAGAAAGAGGGTATTTGAAGATTGTGACATCAGAATTAAAATCAAACCTATGGTTTACAAAGCTGTTGTGATCCTCACCCTATCCTATGGGGCTGAAATGTGGACACCAAAAGGAGACATCTTAAAGCACTGGAGAAGTATCGCCAGTGCTGTTTGCATAAGATTCTTCTAATTAGATGGGTGCATAGATGCACTAATCTCCCGAGCTGGGAGACTATAGCGGAGCCCCGCAAAGCTGAGGATTGGTCAGAGCTGCTGGAGCTGGCCACTGACCCGGGCACTGAGGGGTCGCTGGGACTACTACTGGCCTTCTACCTTGAGGAAATGGAGGCCCGCCATGGATCCAGGTACTCCCCAAGGGGAGGGGAGGAAGTGGCCCTGGGGCAGCCGACCCCAGTCTGGCTGCAGTGGTGCCAGAGACCCAGTCAGCGTGTTGTGGCTGGAATCCCCGCTGACCCAGTGTGGAACACTCTGCCACTGTGAGGACCCTGGGCTGGGGCCCAGTGGAGTCAGGTGGGCCTGGGCCTCCCTACCACCTGCCACTCGACTCCTGGGGTGGCAGCCTGCTCTCTCTAGGCCAAGAGGCCTGCGTTTGTCGGCCATCTGCCAGAGATAGGATGCCCAAGCCTGTGCTACTCTGCCTGGATTGTAGGCCTGAGCCCCTAACCATTTGCTGCTCCGCCCTGACTGTAGGCCAGAGCCTTAAACTGCATGCTGCCCCACCCTGACTGAGGGCATGGAATCATAGACTTGTGCTGCACTGCCCAGATCGCAGGCCAGAGCCTCTAACTCAGGAGTGGGCAAACTACGGCCCACAGGCCACATCCGGCCCACGGGACCGTCCTGCCCGGCCCCCGAGCTCCTGGCCTGGGAGGTTAGCCCCCGGCCCCTCCCCTGCTGTCCCCCTCAGCCCCCGCAGCCTCAGCTTGCTCGCTATGCCACCGGCACAATGCTCCGAGCGGCGGGGCTGTGAGCTCCTGGGGCAGCGCAGCTGCAGAGCCCGGCCTGACCCGGTCTTTGCTGCGTGGTGGCGGCGGCGGCAGCGTGGCCCAGCTCCAGCCGGGTGGCACGGCTGTAGCGCCGCCAGCCACCGGTGCTCCAGGCAGGGCGGTAAGGGGGCAGGGAGCAGGGGGGGTTGGATAGAGAACAGGTGGCGGGGGTGTGGTTGGTGGTCGGGGGGGAAACAGGGGGTTGAATGGGGGCAGGGGTTCCGGGGGGCAGTCAGGAAGGAGGGGAGGTTGGATGGGATGGCAGGGGGCAGTCAGGGGCAGGGTTCCAGGGGCAGTCAGGGGACAGGGAGAAGGGGTGGTTGGATGGGGCAGGGGTTCCAGGGGGGTTGTCAGGAATGAGAGGAGGGGTTGGATGGGGCGGCGGGGGTCTGGGGACAGTCAAGGGACAGGGAGCGGGGGGGGAGGGGGTGGATGTGGCAGGGGTCCCAGAGGGGCCGTCAGGGAGCGGGGGGGGGGAGGGGTTGGATGGGGCAGGAGTCCCGGGGGAGGTCAGATAGGAGGTGGGGGCTGGGCCAAGACCCCCTCCCCTAACTGGCCCTCCATACAATTTATGAAACCCAATGCGGCCTTCAGGCCAAAAAGTTTGCCCGCCCCTGCTCTAACTGTTTACTGCTCAGTCCGGACTGCAGGCCAGAACCATAGACTGTCGGGTGCCTCACCCTGCTTGATGGCCTGGGCCCGTAGGCTCATTTGCAGCTGTTCCCTGAATACAGGCCAGAGTCATAAACTGTTCAATGTCTGCTAATACCCTGGCTATGAGAACTCCCACTGACTTAGTGAGATGGAGTGGCCTCCCACTGACCCAGAGGGGGAGGGCCCACCGCTAACACACTACAGTGCGGAACTTGAATGAACAGAACGGGAACAGTCAGGCGTAAGCCTGAGAATAGGGGGTAGGGAAAGAACTTGAGAGAAGCATAAAGGGTAGGGGCTGCCTGAGAAATTAGGCTACCTGTGGGGGAGCTGATGTCAGAGAAGAAAGCCATGGAGATTGAGGAAAACTGAGAGGAGCTGCAGCGAAAGGGTGAGAGAAAGTGTGTCTTAGAAATGGTCAGTAGAGAGCAAAGAGAAGCTGAAGATTTACAGACAAGCTGTGCACAGCAGAGGAATCTCCCAGGGAAGGCTGACAAGTAGATAGTAGAAGGTACATGCAGTTGTTTTAGGAATTATCAGTTTTGTGGGAAATACCCTGGATATAAAACTGATCTACAAAGGAGAGCGATCATTTTATAAAGTGCAACACGCTGTATTCTACAGATTGCTGAAAGGGTATTCAGGCAGTTGGAAAATGAGAATTGCCACAGTGGATCTGACTAAAAGTCCTTCTAATCTAGCATCTTGTCTCTGACAATGGTCACTAGCAAGTGTTTTACAAGAAGGTGCAAGAAGCCCTGTAATAGACAATGATGGAATAACCTGCTGACGGATAAAGTTTTATCGTGCTGACTCCCGACAATTAGTGATTGGCTTATGCACTGAAGCATTAAAGTTTATATCCATAATGTCTTTTTATGCCATCTAATAAAATGGTGGCTGTTGCCATTACATGGCTAATGGCCATCTAGATGTAAAAATGTACAAAATATAGATAGGGATCACCCCACTCACTACTGATACAGAGCCACCTCTGAAGTGAAATGCAGCCCACTGCTATTAATAGTCCACAGTGTCAATAGGACACTGCAGTTTAAGACAGGAGGTGACAAATGGCATATCCAGTGGAAAGTGCATGAGGAATGTGGGGACTCCGAATGTAATTATCCCAGCTGGGATTTGACCAGAACACAGGGACTGGGGCCCTTAAGCCCTCAACAAGTGCCACAGAATCTTTTCTGATTCACAGTGGTTAGCATTTTAATTGTACATCTCCTGCAGAAAGACAGAAACCCCATCAGCACAGAGTGCACTAACACCATCCTGAGACGTTGGTCCAGTACTGACTTAGAAAAAGGGACACTTGTGGAATCAACACCACAACTTCCTGCAGCTCCTAGTTCCTCAGAGGTTTTTCATCCAAGTATACCTCCATCCAGGTGTGTGAGATCTGATAGGATCTCTGCATAAGGTGAATGGCTCCAAGCTTATTACTTAAATAAGACATATTCCAGGTCTAAAACCTATCTGAGAGAAATGTTTTTTCTATTTGGCAGTTACTCTTTCATACCAATTGGCATCTGGAATCATTGTCAATACTGTATTTTTTAAATTCTGCATCATAAGAAATTATCCCTCCGAGAAGGGGGGAAAGCCATAATTAAAATTGAAAGTGATAACTCACAGTCATATCCTTTCACAGCAACATTGTTCAAAAGAGACTAAAATGTAACTCCAGAAGCAGCAAAACCTCTGTGTCCTATCAAGGGAAAGGAGTATCTGAAAGAGAGGTAAACAGAGTAAAAAAATCAGGCAATCTGGCAATGTTTGCAGAAAGGCTACATTACATTTCAAAACTGTGAACAGCGAACAATTTCCAGTCTCTGTTTGCTTAGTGGAAAGTATAAGCATTTGATGTAATAGTCAGTCACAGTTCAGGGCAAGTGCACCTGTATTCCCCCTCTATGATCCAGCAAGGGCACCCACTCTAGGCTTCCGGATCCCCAGCTGTTGCCTCTCTTCAGTGGAGACATGCATCTCTCTCCCTTCTGACTGGAATATTTCCAGGCTGAACAGTTCCCTGACTATACTGCTACTTCCCTGGAAAAAGACAGACTGCCTAAACATTCCTGCTTCACTTCTCTCCTCGGAGACAGTACACAGTGTAACTGCCACAATTAAATTACCACACAGCCCTTTCTAAGCATGCACATTTATCCTTAAGGTGAAAGCATTACAGAAAAAACATATTCAAAAACAAAAAAAGAACCAAAACACATGCTGATAAGCTTACTAGAGATCATCCTTTCATTCCAACGAGGGCTCTGGTTGGTGACTAGTCCTTCAAACTCCGCATAGGGGTTTTTCCTGTGATCACAATTTCATCACAGCTTCAGCTCTGAAGCAACACCTACGTTTTCTGGGGCCTCAGTAGGTCAAAAACCTTCCAACCCTTCCTTAAGGATTGAGTGCTACACACACACACACACACCATCCCCGGACCAGAGGTTCTGTCCATTTGGTAGATCAGAAAGAAGGCCCTGACTCAGTTTTTAACTCAGGCTATTTAACCAAATATCCTTTCTTTGTCTGTTGGTTCCTGGAGATTCCTGTTTGAACCTGTATATGCAAGCCTCTCTCCAGGTGGTCGCTCTCTGGAAGGGCTACAACCTGAATGAATTTGCCTACGCCCCACCCCCTGCACCGTTGGTTTTAGTTTCTGGAGGGCTGTGGTCCCCCTTCCTCATGGAAATACATATGCTCCCTCATAGTACATAAACATTTGCATTTTTAATACAGTGAACTCCTAAAAAGCTCAGTTCAATAAAGTTTAACTTAATTCAATAATGTTTGTCCAGGGTATTGTCATATCTGCCACACTGTTATGAAAGGAGCTAAATAATTGTGTATGGTTGCCTCGTACAGTAAATAATTTTAAACTTACATACAGCTTTCCATCTTTAAAGTGCCTTATAAACACTAACTCCCCACATTTTACAGATGGGGAAACTGAGGAAGCAACCCTGAATGACTTGCCTAAGGCTTCATGAGGATTCAGTATCTGAACCTAGTTTAGAAAACCAGAGTCCTAGTCTTCAGTTCTTGTGCTCAAACCACTAGACTATATCTCCCTTAAATACAGACCATCATAGCATCCAAGTGAATCCGATGTACAACAGTAATTTTTTGCAGAGTAATTAGAGCTTTACCAAAGAGCATTCACAGAAATTACAAAGTAACAAAAATTAACAGAAAAAATGTAGTCCTTCATTCTAAATGTCTTCAGTGATGGATTAAGTATTTTCCTTTCACCACTCGAGAGTTTTCTTACACACTCTATTTCTGACATTCTTTACCTTCTTAACATGAATGTAATGTAGAGAATCTTTCCGTTGCTCTGCTGATGTTTTCGTCATTTAATTGAGGCAGGTTGCACTCCAAAAAGAATGTGCTGATGGCTAGGTCAGTGCACTTTGTATTTTTCCAGATCGTACCTATGATATAATATCAAGATGACTTAACAGCCGTAAAACACACCCAGACAAAAAATTAGAAAGAATGGCTGCAATAAGAGGGATGGCTCTCATTAATAGGCCCCAATTAAGTCTGGTGAGAAAATCTCAAGTACATAGGGTGAGGATTAGCAAAGGAATAGAATAAAGGAAACATTTTCTTGTGGTTAGAGGTGACAGAGCTGTACAGGCTGAGGCCAATTCAGCTCACAGCAAATGAGCTTCTCATATCTTGTAATGCAGTAGGTGAAAGGAAGAGTTTTTGCTAGCAGATTAACAAGAGATAGTGGAGGTGAACTGCAGATTCAGCCATCAATGTGTTTCAGCCAGACAGGCAATCTGCAGGACCCTGGGTATAAGCAGGCATGCACCACTAAACTCCATGACATACAATTTTTAATATCCTGTGTGTGACATTTCTTGTGGCAACTGGCAAGTAGTTTAATTCTTCAGGAGGCTTTTTATTAACCCACTGCTAGGTTTCTCTATTTAACAGCATCCCCCGCGCTAGTGGTCATATTGTACGTGTAAAGACATGTCTATTAGGAAGATTAGGAGTCTACTGATGTCGGGGTAGAGTGGGGGAAGAAATGAATTGGTCAATGTGTCTACAGGTGTCAGATTGCTAAGGGAAGCCCTGTGCAGGAAGGCAACAGCAAAGTAGGTTCAACAGAGCTGCAAATTAACAGTGATAAAAAAGGCTTTCTTTGCTGTTAATAGAACCCTATTGGGCAACCGTAAAGAAGTAGATGGTTTTCAGACACTGCCTTCGAGTCCCAGGTTGCTAATGGTGGAACATAGATTGTACTACGGATATTGTAAGCTCTTTGGGGTGGGGCCATCTTTTTGTTCTATATATGTACAGCACCTAGCACGAATGGGTCCTGCTCCTTGACTGGGGGACCGAGGTACTACACAAGAGAAATAACAAACAACATACCTTGTGATCAGTAATTTGTATGTGGAAGGAACAGAACCAAATTCAGAGGGTATGATGAAACACTATTAAACAATGCCCGAGTGTCTCTGTTAAGGATTGTGCCCCCCACAAAAGCCCTGTTGTCTTACCTTGATCCATCATTCATTGTATCCAGACATCAGATGATTCCATTAATCTACAGTTTTTTAAAGGTTACATACTTCCATAGATTTTAAGGCCAGAAGGCACACAGTCTGACCTAGTGTTTAACACAGGCCATAGAATTTACCCAGTTAAGCAAAAGAGATGGGGGGCGGGGGGAATGCTCCATTTACAAACAAACAATTGGTTATTTTGGCTCTCAGTATATCTGAAAATATTTAGCTGAAAGATTTAAATTCACAGGAAACTGCCCTGTGGGAAAGTGTATGCCTATGAATCTTTCAGTATCTTGGCCATACTCATTGATATAAAGGCCTTAACTCAGGCATCTTTGTTCCTTTCATAGAAGATTAGGGTTGGAAGAGACCTCAAGAGATCACGTAGTCCAGCCCCTGCTTAAAGCAGGACCAACACCAACTAAATCATCCCAGCCAGGGCTTTGTCAAGCCAGGCTTTAAAAACCTCTAAGGATGGAGATTCCCTAGGTAACCCATTCCAGTGCTTCACTACCCTCCTAGTGAAATAGTGTTTCCTAATATCAAACCTAGACCTCCCCCACTGCAACTTGAGACCACTGCTCCTTGTTCTGTCATCTGCCACCACTGAGAACAGCCGAGCTCCAGCCTCTTTGAACCCTCCCTTCAGGTAGTTGAAGGCTGCTATCAAATCCCCCCTCACTCTTCTTTTCTGCAGACTAAACAAGCCCATTTCCCTCAGCCTCTCCTTGTAAGTCATGTGCCCCAGCCCCCTAGTCATTTTTGTTGCCTCCGCTGGACTCTTTCCAATTTGTCCACATCCTTTCTGTACTGGGGGGCCCAAAACTGGATGCAGTACTCCAGATGTGGAGTGCTGAATAAGGGGAATAATCACGTCCCTCGATCTGCTGGCAATGCTCCTACTAATGCAGCCCAATATGCCGTTAGCCTTCTTGGCAACAAGGGCACACTGCTGACTCATATCCAGCTTCTCATCCACTGTAATCCCCAGGTCCTTTTCTGCAGAACTGCTGCTTAGCCAGTTGGTCCTCTGCCTGTAGCGGTGCATGGGATTGTTCCATCCTGCACTTGTCCTTGTTGAACCTCATCAGATTTCTTTTGGCCCAATCCTCCAATTTGTCTAGGTCACTCTGGACCCTATCCCTACCCTCCAGCGTATCTACCTCTCCCCCCAGCTTAGTGTCATCCGCAAACTTGCTGAGGGTGCAATCCATCCCATCATCCAGATCATTAATAAATTTAATCATTTCAGCCCACTACCTGCAAACTTGCTTGCAATGGGGTGTGTCAGATGAGTGATCCCTGCTCTCCTGACTGCTCCCAGCGAAGAATGTGACTAGGGCCCACATCCTTAAAGATATTTATGTACCTAATTCCCATTGAGGGTCTGGGCCTAAATGCTTTTTCTCGATCAGGGCCTTAGTTTCCACTGGGAGACCAGTGGTCTCAGGATATTCAAGAATCACTAGGCCAAAAGGCTTGATGCTTTGCACTAAAACCTAGTTTTCAACCAGAACCAGAAAGAAGCAGCTGAAAAATGTCAATTTGAATTTCTACTTGCTTTGTGTTGGGTGCTAGAGATAAAGAAAGTGAAGTAAAAAAAATGTTGTAATTATTTCAAAATTGGAAAGTTGTCCCCAAAAGCCCAGTTGTGTGAGTTTCTTGCAACTGGAACTGCTGCTGGGCTTTCAAACAAAAGTGAAAGACTGTATACCTTTAGTAGCAGAAGAAGAAACCAGGTCACTTCTCAGATGGTGACACTTCTGTACACTGAGCTAAATTAAAAAAGGATGGAACGTTCTTTCCTTTAGAAAGCTGTAAAATATCAAACAACTGGTTGCACACACATATACACAAAAAAAGACAAAAAAAACGCACCTGGGGAAGGGGAAAAGTCATGCAGTGAGTCATTCCAGAAGTCTTACTCATTGCCCAGCATGCTATCTGAATGCCAACAATAAGGAAAAGTCACCCCAGTTCATTGGGTAGTATAACCTTCTATTTAAAGGGAGAGCTTGGCATCTGAATCTTCTATATGGAGGTATACATTTCAGCATCAGCACAACGTGACAAGAAGCCCATATCTAACACGGTGGTAGTACAGTTGTTGCAGGAGGAAAAGTGGTGACAGATAGCTGGGGGTGGAGGAAAGGGGTCATCACCAGCCATGCGTCGGATGGTGTGAACCTCTCTAGAAACAAGCGAAAGGGTCTTATTGTTAAGATAAGTGGTAGGGTCTCAACATGTCTGAGAACCTTGGTGTGGGAATGAATTTGCATTTAATTCTCCCAATTTCTATATATTAAATAGAAAGATCACATTCAAATAGGCCTAGTGTCAGATAAAACCTTTCTTCGCGCTGTGAGCACAGTTAGCATTCTGACAAGTGCCATTGTGACAGCCTCCATCTTGGCCAACGGAACTGGAACTAACTGGGACCTTCAGAGCTGAGCATGAGCTAACAGTGCTCTCCAACTTGCTCTGTCACTTGGGCTGTAGACTCTGTGGATTGGGCCCAGAAGAGGGATTGTAATACATGTACACCAGTGAATTACACCCCATTGCTTGGAATAATAAAAATGGGGGGTCAGATTCCCTGGTGTATTCCAGCTGCTTGTTTCACTCCGGTGATGCAAAGCAGCTGTAACTCTGGGGACGTGGTCCTGAACCAGCTGTGCCCTTTCAGAAAAATGCTGCTTTTGTCAAGTACATTGTTACTGGCTGGCGAATGAGACACTTTTAAAGTTGCTAGCTGGTGAAGGCAATGCCGCTTCTGAGATGTTCTGCAGAAACATAAGTACTAGAAACATAATTATTGTTTTTAACTGAAAGCTTTGAGTCTGGAGAAGCCATTAACTTGTCAAAAATATTTGTCAAACAACATTGTGATGGAGGGGAAAAAAAACAAATTACGATGAAGATTGTCAATACATAAAAATGAACACAACAATAAAGTTAGAAAGTAGCCTTTCCTTCAGGTGCTGATGAAATCTACAAGCAAGTCGATTTTCAGTTATCAGAAATCAGTAATTAATTACCCAGGAAAGTCTTAAGATTGAAAGTAAAAAAGTTCTTTAAAGCAGCAATTTTTAAATTTGTTATAATGCTAAACCAATTAACAGCCCTACCTGAAAATCTTGAAAAAAGTTCATCTTTACTCACAGATTACGTGCTGTACATTTGAGGAAAGTATTCTGTATTCTTCAGACAAAATAAAGAGGCTGAATCCCTGCTTTAAGGGAAAAAGAAAATCCTGCCTTACCAGCACCTCCAATTTTCAGATCCAGCAGGCCAGATTCTCTCTTGTGCCAAAACCTGCTTAGCTCAGGAGAAGGGATTAAGCCATCAGGTTATAGCTCACTCATTCTTTGCTCTATGAAGACATAGTCACAGCATAGGTTAGAGCAGGCTAGGGGCTGCTGTGACCCATGCCAGCTGGCAACAGTCCCAAGGGACTGTCCTGTAGATGAGAAATGGGAAAAAAACATTGATATTGTTGTACCTGAGCCCCTAGCACACGCCCTATTTCAGATTCACACGAGTTGAGAGCTCCCCACCACTGGATGAATTTTCAACTGGTCAGATACAGCCGCTATCTATCCACTTTGCATTGGTCTTATGGCACCAAACAAACTTAAACCTGGTGGGTCTGGCTGCAGGAGAATTGCCCATTGCGAGAGACTGTTTTGCTGGTGTGGGTAGCCATAGTGGCTTCTATGCTGCCCCCACCAGTATGGGATGGGCATTCCAGGGCGAAAGGGCTGTGATTCAGATGCTGAAGTGTCTAGCTGAATTACTCTGCTGGAACAATTCTAATCTTAGGGGCCCCTGTGCAACTGGTATAAAATAGTGCAGACTTCATTCTGATTTTCACCGGGGACTGGACTGGCTCATCCAGGATCAGGGAAGTATACGGGTAGCTTATGACTTTTGCCCCTCCCTGATCCTGCATCAAGTGCGGCTCAGGTGGCCCAGAGAATCTGACCCATAGCAGGGGTGCTGGAACAATTTTTACAGTGGGGCTACTAATGACAGAAATCATGTATTTGGTGTTTGTTATTACCACTTCAAGCCAGAGGGTGTGGCAGCACCCCTAGGTCCAGCACCACTGACCCACAGTTTCTAAGGTGCTTTAAGATTCTCCTCAGTGGAAGGGCTTATATAAATAGAAGTCATTCCCTTGGTAGTTTGTTGCAAGAGTGATCTTGATTGTTTGGTAAACTGGACCAGTTCAAACAAAATGCATTTTAACGTGACCAAATGCAAAGCTACTCATCTAAGAACAAGGAACATAGGCCATAACTACAGAATGGGGGACTGTTTCCTGGAAAGCAGTGACTCTGAAAATGATTTAGGGTTCATAGTGGATAAGCAACTCAACATGAGCTCCCAGTGTACTGTTACGGCAAAAAGACCTAATGCAATCCTTGGATGTATAAACAAGAGTAGCAAGTAATAGTAAGGTGGTGATTTTTACCTCTGTTATAAAGCATTGGTGGAATATTGCATACAGTTCTGGTCTCCTTATTTTTTAAAAGGATGCTGAGAAATTGGAGAGAGCGAAAAAAGAGCCACAAAATGATTTGAGGGCTGGAGAAAATGTCTTTAAGTCTCTCACGGTAAGAAATCAATCTGTTTATCTTATCAAAAAGAAGATTGAGAGGTGACTTCATTACAGTAGTACCTTCATGGGAAAGAAATACCAAGTACGAAAAGGGTCTTGAATCTAGTGGCGAAAAGCATAACAAGAGCCAATGGTTGGAAGCTGAAGCCCGACAAATTTGAATAAGCAATTAAGCACAATCTTTTAAGAATGAGACTAACCATTGAGTGTGCTCATGCTCTGCACAGTCCTCATCATTATTTATCACTCCATCAATTTTTGTGCCAATCATAAGTCTTACCAGCAGTAATTTTATATTTATTTTCAGATCATTGATGAATATGTTGACTATCATTAAGCCCAGAACATGGGGAGACCCATCATGACCAGACTGCACAGGTACCCAAGCAGGAAACCCCACGTGCCACCCAAGCTCGGGACCAGTGTTTCACGTGTGGGCGTTCTGGACACTGGTCTAGAGACTGTCCGTACCTGGAATGTAGCATTGGGAAGATTTGGACCGCGCGAGCATGAGCACATTCTAAGCACAGGATTTGGAGAATTGAGACCTGCATTCTATTCCCAGCTCAATGTGACTTGGAGTAAATTGCTTAATCTCTCTGTGCCTGAGTTTCCTCATCCATAAAATGAGCATCACAGATACGAAATAAGGGTGTTAAGAGGCTTAATTAATGTCTCTAAAGACTAGTGAGATCCTTGAATGGAAGGTGCTATATGTAGGGCCCTACCAAATTCATGGTCCATTTTGGTCAATTTCACAGTCATAGGGTTTCAAAAATCACAAATTTCATGATTTCAGCTATTTAAATCTGAAATTTCATGATGTTGTGATTGTAGGGGTCCTGACCCAAAAAAGAGTTGTGGGGGGTCACAGTACTGCTACCCTTACTTCTGCTCTGCTGCTGCCTTGAGAGCTGGGCAGCTAGAGCGTGGCGGCTGCTAGCTGGGAGCCCAGCTCTGAAGGCAGAGCCTTTGCAAGCAGCAGCGCAGAAGTAAGGATGGCATGGTGTGGTATTGCCACCCTTACTTCTGCTCTGCTGCCTTCAGAGCTGGACCCTTGGTCAGCAGCTGCCACTCTTCGACCACCCAGCAGAAGGACAGCCCCCTAAAATAACCTTGCGACCGTCCTGCAACTCCCGTTTGGGTCAGAACCCCCAATTTGAGAAACACTGGTCTCCCCTGTGAAATCTGTATAGTATAGGGTAAAAGCACACAAAAGACCAGATTTCACGGTGGGAGACCAGGTTTCACAGTCTGTGACACATTTTTCATAGCTGTGAATTTGGTAGGGCCCTCGCTATATGAATGCAAAGTACTAGCATCATTTAAAAATTGTTAGTAAATACTTCATAGGAATATCTGCAGAATTGCAACTGAAGCTTAACTTGTAATATTTTCAGAATGATATCAATTATTGATATATTTGTAGTGAGGTCAGGCAGAGAGATTCCTCCCTCTAAACAAACAATCTGTTCATAGGAACATAGGACTGGAAGGGACTTCCTGGGCCACTGAGTCCTGTCCCCTGCTGTCACATGCAACCTCATCATATAATCTCATTGATCTATTTATCGAGCTCCTTGATTCCAAAGCTTCCCAACCAAACAATGTATTTTTTCCTTTCTATATGTTTCTTATCTTCTGGGAACTATAATACAACAGGCTGCGAATGCTGGTTTGCAGCTTTGAGAACTTCATATGGATTCCCCTTCTCTAGGAATGTCCCAAATAAATCACTTGATCTTGGTATTATTTTATTCCCCCAGAGTATAATTTGTATATTACATGATCTGCATAATTTTGAAAGACAAAAGAGGAACAATGGTGTTGGGATCTAACAGAGGAGGAACAGCTTCTGGGGATATGTAGCTGGGTCATTGTGGCAGTTAATTATTTATGTTATATATTCACTAGGTCCCATTGATCTAGGCACATAGCAAGAGCCAGTCCCTGTTCAAAAAAGCTTGTAGTCTCAATGGAGAAGTTAGACAAAGCGTGGGAGGGGAAACCGAGGCACAGAAAAGTGAAAGAAGTTGCATAATGTCACACAGCTGATCAGTTGGGGTAGAACGCTGGATAGCCTGATTCTCAGGTTGCTACTTTATCCATTGCTCACACTGCCCTTCATTATAGCTCTTAAACTTTTGTCTCATGCTAAGTTACTTTTGTGGCAATAGGTGCGTTATAAATTATTTAGCTAAAGAAAGAGAGAATCATATTAAAAGAACAATTCCCCCCCCCCTCTAAAAATGAGTCATTGTTTGCATGAAATAATCACTGAAAACTAGGAACTCTAAATTTGATTAATATTGTCTATTATATATTGATGCGGGAATAAGTGCGAATTACCCCTCAATTCTGATTACCTGAGAGGTTCCACTAGTACTTTAATTAAGAGCTACTCCATAATGGAGCTAGGTGTATAATTGAATAATACATGCATCCCCTGCTGATGGAACTCAAGGCAAGGCATTCATTAAGAAGGATTTTTTTTTTTGTTCCTGCACTTATGATGTTGAGAGCTTATTGCACTTATAGTGCATGTTTACATTATTAATAGAGATGTGCCTGATCCGCAGCCCTGGATCCAGACACCTTCATGCTTCAAAGGGTTTTGAAATCAGGATCTGAATTTTGTGGGTTGGGCCCAACTCTGTTCATTAGTTTTTCAGATTTCTTGTTGTCATTCAGTTTAGATAGGGAAGTAGATCACCCCTGAAAAAAGATATGCTTTGGAATAATGCTGGGGCAGGGGAGTGGGAAAGGAGTATTAATATGCTGACTCTTGGTTGCTTACTACATACGCCCACTAGATGGCTGACATTGGTGTGGTCATTGATTACTTATTGCATTATTTTACACACTTCTGTTTTTGAAGCTTTGTTTACTACGTGGTTTACTAATCTTCCTGATCTTCGTTAAGAAAACACTTTGCATCCCTGAATTATTCCATCTGCAGATTCAATAGTTTAAGGCCAGAAGGGGCCATTAAATCATTTAGTCTGGCCTTCTGTACAACACAGATCATAGTACGTCAGCCAAATACCTTTGATCTCAAAACAATTTACAAACACAGATGATCTAAACCTCTCAATACCCCTGGAACAAAAACAAAGCCCGGATCTTGCAGACACATATGTGCTTAACTTTATGCAAGCAGTTTCATTGAAGTCAAGGAGACTATTCCTGTGCTTAAAGTTAAGCATGTGAGAAAGGGATTGTAGGATGGGGCCAGATATTGTAGAAATGGGGAAACTGAAGGAAAGAGAAGCTAAGGCCCAGATCCTCAAAGATAACTTCCATTGCCCAAGGCCATACATACCAAATGACTGGCACAGAGCTCTAATGAGTAGGAACACCTTTTTTTGCTTTACTTCATATAGGTATTTAACTTTGAAATGCTACATTGGAATCATCATGATACTATTTAGTCACTGGTGACTACCATCTAGCATATGGTTAGTGAAAATGTAGGGCTATCATTAGCATTGAAGTATGCCTAATCACATCTTGTGTATGTTGCATTAAACTCCTGACTTAATGGGAGCAGAGATAGGCCGTCGTGCTGCACTTTATATCACAGATGGAATTTCAAATTACCAGCCACATGGGCAACTTTTATCTGCATATTCAAGCATGCTAGAGAGAGACAGCATTATATGAGCACAAGAGTTGGCACCAGGAATGTTTTGAGCTCCAATCTGGCCTCTGCCATGGTTTGCCTTTGTGACGCTACAGAGGTCTTCATGTCTCTGCTTTGGCTTTCGATCTCTGAACTGGAGATGAGCCAGTATTAGAATCCAACCTTATCTGCTGCATAGGTGTGTTGTGAGAATTGACACTAATCTATGTTTGTACAGTACAAAACGTGCTTAATAGGGATTACTATAATAGTTACAACATAAAACTGCTCCCCTCCATATCTGGGACTTCAATTGCAAGAACCATTTATTTACCATAAATCCAGTGTATTTGGTTCAGTTCAGAATGAAAATGCACATAGACAAAGTGCGCAATCCTGTTAGGTGCTGAGCGCCCTCAGTTCCCACTGCCTAGGCCGGGAGCGGATGGAACTCAGTATCTCTCAGGATTGTGCCTAGATACACATCAGCAACCTTGCTCCTTTAAATCATTTTCATACACTGTATTGCAGGGAAAGCCTTTTCTGTATTTGCCCCTTTCCCTTAACGAGGCACAAATCCTGCTACTCCCTGAAGGCTACATGAAGCTTTAGCTATAGCACTACCATCATGGAATGAAGTATTGTACATTCTGGAAAGTCATACAACCTGTGACCCTACGGAATTTGAATACCTGTCCAAACACAGTGTTTTTGTGTCAAAAACAATGTTCTCTAATTCCCCAAGAATCTAGAGAGAGCTGCTTTCTTAATTTACCTTATATCCATTTATTCCATGTTTCCTCAGCCATATATGCAAATGAAGTAAAACACAACTACCATGAATTTTTATAGAGTAATTATGTCATGTCAGTAGTTTTCACTGACGTATTTATTCTTTGTTCCCTCTGTGTGTGTGTGTGTGTGTGTGTGTGTGTGTGTAATATGCCTATCTTAAATGCTGTGACAGAAAACGCCAGCCAATGCATTTTCGTCAATTTGACTGGTTCATACGATCTAGTGGCATGTCCTGCAGCCCTTGCCTGAGCAATGAAGATCATGGTCTGCATGCCAAATTCTATAAGCTTTAAAAAGGATCAATAATGTGAAAGAAATTAAAACACAATAGCAACGAGTTGTGTATAATAGACAATATGCTATAGAGGAATACACAGGTTTGGGGAACCAGAAACGCCTGTATTCTAATTATTCTTTGTATCACAGTAATGCCTAAAACACCCCAGCCAGGATCAAGGCCCCACTGTTCAAACACATAAGAAAGTGTCCCTGCCCCACAGAAAGAGATCAGGAGGGAGAAAAGTATTATTATCCCCATTTTACTTATGCTGAAGTGAGGCACAGAGAGATTAAGGTATTACCAGAGAAAACTCTCTAGTCTCTGCTTTGTGTTTCTGATCTCCATTCTGAATAAACAAAAATCACCCCACTCTGAGATGGATGCTGCGGACCCAGAGCATGCTCAGTAAGAATTTAGGATTTTATTTTTTTAAAAAGAAGTGGGGAGCCCGTGCCCTCCCACTGCACAGGACTCTGACCCAGGGCCCTTTGGGCTACCAGTGGTCTGGCAACCAAGGCTGCTTAAGGCTGTTCTCCATGGGCCACTTCCTCTCGTCTCCCCCATTCCCTGGGTCAGCTCAGTCCAAGGCCTTCCCCTGGTGGGGAAAACCAAACCAAAAGAAGTAAGAGGGAGTTACCAATGCCCAAGGTCCATAGGATACTTCCCTCTCTGGTTGTCTCTGGGGTGGGTCCTCCCTTCCCTCAGGGAGACCCCCTTTGAGCAGCTGTATCAGAGCCTTTAGGCTTCCCTCTGCTCTGCGCTGCTGGAGCTGTGGGCTCCAAGTCTGCTCATTTCCAGCTCTGCCACTTAAATGGGCTAATTCCCTGCCTTTTAATTCCTTCAGCAGATGGAGCATTTGCTGCAGATGTGGTGTGGTGGGGTGGGGCTAGCTGAGCCCCAAATAACTCCTTAACCCCTTGTTGGACAGTCTGGGGTTTGTACACCCCATCACTCATCCTCCCCCTCAAGATGAAGCCAGGAGAGCTGGGGCCATCTGATTGCTCCCCCCCTTCCCTGGAAAATAAGTCAGCAGTCTGGTGGGTTTTCCCGGCTCGATGCTGAATTTGGAACACATAGGGCTGGAGAGACAGGTACCAGCACATCAGGTGGGAGTTTGTGTCCTGCATGGAGTTTAGCCATCTTAACAGGGCATGGTCGGTGACAAACTTGAATGGGTTTCCCAGGAGATAGTATTGGAGTGAATCTATGGCCTGTTTTACTGCCAGGCCCTCTTTCTCTATGACAGAGTAGGCCCATTCTCGTGGGAACAGTTTTTGGCTCAAATAGAGCATAGGGTGTTCCTCCCTTTTTATATCCTGAGATAAAGCAGCGCCTAAAATGATTTTTTTGGAGAAGCCCAGACTGAATAGGACCGGTTCTGTTCAGAGGATTTCTTTCAGTTTTTGAAAGGCCTTTTCACAGGCCTGGGACCAGTGCACTTTCTTGGGGCTGTTGTTCGTAACCAGATCTGTGAGAGTGGCTGCGATCATTGAGAACCTCAGTAAAAAACCGGCGGTAGTAGCCAGCAAGTCCCAAAAAACTCCTGATCTCTTTCTTGGTGGTAGGGCATGGGGTGTTGTTGAGGGCCTAAATTTTTATCTATAAGGGGCCAGATCTGGCCTTTCCCCAAAATGTATCCCAGGTAGGTTGTTTCTTCTTTCACTATTTTACATTTTGCTGGGTTTGCTGTTAGTCTAGCCTGTCACAGGCCACAACTTGTGCCAGGTGTTCTTCCTAGGTTCAGCTGTAGATGATTCCTTCATCTAAATATGCTGCAGTGTATGAGTTATGGGGCTGCAAAACCTGGTCCATAAGATGTTGGAACGTCGCAGGTGCCCCATGGAGTCAAAGGGCATAGTTCAAAACTGGTAGAAGCTGAATGGAATGGCAAAGGCATTTTTTTCTTGTGATTCTGGCATGAGTGGGATTTGCTAATACCCCTTTGTTAAGTATAAGTTACTGATATACTGAGCTTCGCGCAGCCGGTCTAACAGTTCATCCACATGGGCCATGGGGTAGGAGTAAAATTTGGAGATCACAGTAACCTTCCTGAAGTTGATGCAAGACCAGATAGTGCCATCTGGCTTTGGGACTAATACGACAGGGCTTCATTACTTGATGTGGGGTTCCTCACTGACCCCAAACTTCAATGTGGTCTGGACTTCCTGTTTTACGGACTCACACACTTCCAGGGAAGAGGCAGGGAGTTCTCCTGGATGATCTGTCCAGGTTTGGTCTGGATGTGGTCGTGTGTGAGGTGGGTCCTTCCTAGTTGGGAGGAAAACACTATCGAGAATGCTTTCATTAGGCTCTGCATCTGGGACCATTGTTCAGGGAGAAGTTGTTCCCTCACTTGTATAACCCCTGGGGACAGGGCACAAGGTACTTGGGGCCCAGTTCTGGGTCAGGGGGGGTACGGGGTGATGAATAGGCTTTCTCATTCTTCCCACACCTTCAGCAGCTTGATGTGATAGACCTGGGTGGGCTTCCGTTTGTCGGGCTGTCTAACCTCATAATTGACTGGCCTGACTTGGTGAACAATTTCTTAGGGCTCCTGCCACTTGGTCAGTAGTTTAGACTCTGTACTCAGGAGTAGCAGGAGGACCTAGCCTGAAAGTACATACCTGTGCTCCCTTGTCATAGGCACATTCCTGAGTCTGTTGTGTAGTGAGGAGGTTTTCTTTAGCCAATTCTCCCACAGTTTCAAGTCTCCCCTTGAGTCTCAACACATACTGTAGGACATTCGGAGTTTGTCCTTCTCACATCTCCCAGACCAGGTTGAGGACTCCCTGGGGCCATCTCCCATACAAAAGCTTGAATGGAGAGAAGCCAGTAGAGGACTATGGGAGTTTCCAAATGGCAAACAGGAGGGGGGGGGGAAATCAGTCGATCCCAATGACGCAGGTCTTCTGACCTAAACCTTTTCAGCATCCGCATCAGGTTTTGGTTGAAACGTTCAACCAGACCATCCATTTGCGGGTAATAAACTGAGGTACAGAGGCTCTTTATTTTCAGAGGATAACAGACCTGTTTCATCAAGCAGGAAATAAAGTTCGTGCCTTGGTCGGTGAGAATCCCCTCGGTTACTCCTACTCGAGCAAAGACTTTCAATAGATCTGTGGCAATAGTCTTTGCATTGGTGTTACATAGTGGGATTGCCTCAGGATAGCGAGTAGCATAACTTACTATCACCAATAGGTGTTTGTATCCGGTGGGAGGGGCGGGGGGCGACAAGGTCTACCATTCATTCCCGTTCTGTTGAGGGGTCCCTCTGGAGTCAAACACTGGCTCCGAAGCAGGAGTTAGAGCTGTCTCAACTGCCAGATAGTTTTATGGTGTCGGTAGGTGACTCTGGTCGATGTCTGAGCACCCAGTCTGTACCCCCTTTCAGGAGGATTTGGGCAAACTGTTCCACCAGGATTAATTCGGTCACTTCTTCTCTGGTCCGCCCTTCTAGCTTTAGCTACCTCCAACACAGGTCTCACAGTTTCTGGGCCATAACCCGGGGTCGGGCCCCTGGAGGGTACCTCTATCCCCGGAACCTCCAGCGGAAGGACTCCTTGATGATGTTGACGTAGCCCATCTTTGTGAGCTTCATGGGTACTGATGGGGCTCTTGGGCTTGGGTCCAAGCCCCCTGATGGAGAAGCTCCAGAGGACCCCTGGGGGCTGAATCAACACCATGACTTGTTGAACTAACCTTTGCTGTTGTTGCTGCTGCTGGGTGGCCATTTGCTGCAGGAGCTGTTGCTGTTTTTGCTGCTGCGCTGCCTGCTGCTACTGCTGCTGGTTCTCATTCATCCATTTCAGCAACTGTTCTATCATCACTGGCCTACCAGCCTATGCTGTTCTAAATCAGTCTGTTTGGCCACCTAGGTCAGTCAATCCCTCCTTCTCTCAGGGGTGGGATGTTGCCCACATTCTCCACCAATTTGTAATGGTCTTCACTCAGGGTCTGGTTGGGGAGCATGGCCTAGTGGTCACGGCCACAACCCCTGACTGCCAAGGGGGTTGTGGGGAGGGGAGCCCAGGCTCTCCCACTCCACCGGGCTCTGACCCAAGGCCCTTTGGGATACCAGTAGTCTGGTAACAAAGGCTGCTTAAGGCTGTCCTTTCTGGGCCTCTTTCATTGCCATCCACTCCAGTCTCAGCTCAGTCCAAGTCCTTCCCCTGGTGGGGAAAACCAAACCAAAAGAAGTAAGAGGGAGTTACCAATGCCCAAGGTCCATAGGATACTTCCCTCTCTGGTTGTCTCTGGGGTGGGTCCTCCCTTCCCTCAGGGAGGGCCCCTTTGGGCAGCTATGTCAGAGCCTTTAGGCTTCCCTCTGCTCTGCTTTGCTCTGCTGGAGCTGTGGGCTGCAGGTCTGCTCACCTCCAGCTCTACCACCTAAATGAGCTAATTCCCTGCCTTTTAATTCCTCCAGTAGATGGAGCATTTGCTGCAGGTGTGGCAGGACGGGGCTGGCTGAGCCCAAATCAATTCCTTAACCTCTTGTTGCCCAGTGTGGAGTTTGTACAGCCTATCACCCGAGGCCTAGAGAGAAGATTCTTTGGGATCCACCCCAAATGCATCTAACTTATTTACATAAGAACATATTGGGTCAGACCAAAGGTCCATCAAGCCCAGTATCTTGTCCTCTGACAGTGGCCAATGACAGGTGACCCAAAGGGAATGAACAGACAGGTTATCATCAAATGATCCATGCCCTGTCACCCAATCCCAGCTTCTGGCAAACAGAGCCTAGGGACAGAGGCTAGGGACATTTACATCAAGTGTGTGTGCGCGTGTGTGTGGGGAGGACCATTCAGTTCCACCCAGCCTACTGCTGCAGGAGTGACAGCCAGTTGCTTCTTTCTTTCAACCTTCATGATCAGTTTACATTTTCCATGTCATCTTTGCAAAGAGGAGGGCGTGAAACAAACTTTTTATATGAAATGACAGGTGAAATGCTCCTTGAAGGAGTCCAGAGGCTGCTTCTATTAACCAGAGGCTCACACAGGCCCCTTCCAACCCATTGTATCGAATATTGCCATTGTGTGTGTTCAGAAATCATGAGTCAGAGCTGCCCATGAAGTTGGCTTTGAAATCACATAATTTCAAAGACACCACATTTGGTGGGGTTATTTGCCTTCAGGTTTTCGAGCCTTTCGGAGTTACAATTTCAAGGTTTTTTCCACAACCAGGAAGGCTAGAAACTTACATTAAAAACAAACAAAGAGACACGCACAAAAACAGATTCTCCTGTAATTTCAAGACTCCAGGAATTGGGGCTTTAAGAAAACCACCAAATATTACAGGACTGCCAGTAAAATAGCAAGAGTTTAATTTTAAAATGACCTCTCTTTGGGATCCACCCTTTGGTACTGGGTGCAGAGGGAATGATATCGTTCATTGGATCATGGGCCTTTTCATTCTTGCTGGGAGTTGAGTGGCTCCCTGTGTCTGTGGATAGAAAACTAATGACTCCAGCTCCAGGGTATTTTCTGCTCTCTCCTTAACAGCTTAATTCGAGGGGTTTACGTGCAACATACAAATGGGTATCTTTCCATTGGCTTCAATGGATTTTGGATCAGGACCTAAGGTTCAGATCCTCAAAGGTATTTAGGTTTTTAACTTCATTAAAATCAATGGAAATTAGAAGCTTAAATACCCTTGAGGATCTGTGCCTAAGTCATCATATACAATAGTCAGTTAAAGCTTAACTCTTCCCCCTTCATTCTAAACACAGCACTAGTGATGACTGGAACAGAAAATAGGGGTTCATCTCGATCTGCTAAATGGAGGTAAAACCACAACTTGCCCTGTCTATACCAGACATTTACAGCATCTTAGAAATCACATTTTAAACACACCCCCCTTTTCATAGTGTCGAGAGGGCATAAGAGGGCTCTCTTCCTTAAACAAACTCAGGAGTGTGCATGCAATCCCTCCTGGGGGAAAAGTTTTTATAAGCTACCTGAAGAGGTCCTTTTATGGTACTTCTTCCTCTTTGCTACAGAGACATGGATTTTTAAAGACCCACAGGATGAAAAGAACATATCGATAGTGGAAAACGTTGAGCCACCTTTGGTGTTTGAATTAGCTACCAGCAACTTCCCCCGAGCTGTCTAATGTTGGAAGAACCCCAGGAATGCTGACATTCAACTTGCTTAGAAGGGGAGATACAGATGGCTACTGAGTCTATTTCTGTGAGCATGAAAATCAAGGGCAGGGAGAGGGAGCAAGACTAGCACAGCTTCGCTGTATTTCCTCTCAATGTCATGGATGCCAAGATCTGAATGCTATTAAACAGGGAAATCTAGTGGGAGGTGGAATCGGGACCTCCCCTTTTGATCCACTGAAATACATTAGATTAAAAGAAGATTTTTGGATGAAAAGAGAGGGAAGCGGGTGCATTTCATTGCTAATCAAGGACAAAACCAAACCAAAACCAACCCCCAAACAGGGCATTCTCTGCTAAATAGGGACAGCTGGAATGTACTGTACCGTATGTAAAGAATCCAATCAGACTTTCTACTGGGGGAAAAAAAACAATAAAAAAACAATTTACTTGAGCAACAGCCAAGTTGCAAGAGAACAGATTGAAATACCCCAAAATATAATTTCTGATTGTTTATAGCAGTGTCATTTTAATTTCCCTCTCTAGGATACCCAGGGGCTATTGACAGAACCACATCCAATAGCATTTCTCATTGAAAGGTGGGATGGATGCATCTATTTTTGAGTAATATATTTTATTTCTTTTCAGTTTTCATAAATCAGTGCATACCAGACCAAACCTTCAACCTATCGCACATTTCTTCGTGAGACAAAGAATGAGGGAAAAGATGAGGATGGCTTGTTCTGAAATGTCTAGATTAAACTTTATTTTTTTTATTTTTATATATGGAAATATACCTATCTCCTAGAACTGGAAGGGACCCTGAAAGGTCGTAGAGTCCAGCCCCCTGCCTTCACTCAGGACCAAGTACTGATTTTGCCCCAGATCCCTAAGTGGCCCCCTCAAAGATTGAACTCACAACCATTGGAAGGGATAGCTCAGTGGTTTGAGCATTGGCCTGCTAAACCCAGGGTTGTGAGTTTAATACTTGAGGGGGCCACTTGGGGATTTGGGGCAAAATCAGTACTTGGTTCTGCTAGTGAAGGCAGGGGGCTGGACTCAATGACCTTTCACGGTACTTTCCAGTTCTATGAGATAGGTATATCGCCAAGTAAAACTGCAATGTTGGATAGTGGTTTATTCATAGGTTTGGGAGAAATTACAGCACTAGAAAGTCCAATTCATCATGGGCCAGATCCTCCTACATACCTTTGGAGATTTGGGCCCATGTGCCTTGACTAGTGCAACAACCTTTGCAGCCATATTAGACCTACTCTATGTGCTCTTCAGAGATAGGCATTGATTAACATCAAGGGCCAAATTCTGCCTTTGATTACACCATTGCTTTATTCAGGCTTGAGCACATGCCCCAACGGGCTCGATCCTGCAAAATCCTGAGCGCTCTGGCCCCAGTCCTGCAAAGCACTTAAACAAATGCTTAAATTTAAGCACATGCATAATTCCATTGACTTCATTGAGCGTGGAGGGCAGTCAGCACCTTCCAGGACTGAGACATAAGAGGACAGTCCTGCTCTTACTGAGGTCAGTAGTGAAACTCCCATTGACTTTAATGGGTACAAGAATGGGCCCTAGGGCCTGAATCTGCAAGATGCTGAATGCCGTCAGCTCCTGTTGAGGTCAATGGGATTAAAGCAGGAGTTGAGGGTGCTCAGAACTTTCTAGTACATGCTCAGTTCCTTTCAGGATCAGACCAGAGATATTTAAGGGAACCATTTTCTTTTGAGCGGGAAGGATCATGGTGGGTTGCGTTGACTAGATCTGTTTGTGAAATGAATGCAGAGCTCAGTGAAGGGTCCAAGTAAACCTGTCCTCTTTTCAGTTGTACCAGCTATGTCCTCCCTGAATTATCTAAACCTAGGACGATCCCATAGCAAATGTGATTAGAGCACGCCCAGATATGATTTACTACACCAGCCTTTGTTTGTTCTGGCAATTCTGGCTGAGTACATTTGGACCAATGTCCAATGTGAACAAAAACAATTCTCTGGCACATTAAATGTGGTTTTAAATCCAAGGGGTAGTTTTGACAATTTGAACAGTTAATGGCCCATATGGGTTGTGCAATTGAAATCTGGCTGTTCCTCTCTTGACTACAGAGTGTATACACGGCCAGGAAGGATGGCCGTGTGGTAAAGGCACTGGACTGAGGAGACTACCTTCTATTCTGGCCTCTGCTGCAGAGTTTATGTGTGGTTTAAAGCAAGTCACTTAATATCGCTGTGCTTCAGTGTTCTAAAACAGGAATTATGGTAATACTTATGTAACATTTACCTGATCCCCTCCTAAGTAAACCTTTCCCCCAAATGTGGAACTAATGTAACCTATGTAGAAGAAAGATAAGTCAATTTACTTACCAATTCTGTGCTACAGAATTTCTCTAAAGTATTTTCACAGACCATGAATTCCTAACCTTGCAAGTATCAGAAGGGTAGCCGTGTTAGTCTGGATCTGTAAAAAGCGACAAAGAGTCCTGTAGCACCTCATAGACTAACAGAAGTATTGGAGCATAAGTTTCATGGGTGAATACCCACTTCATCAGACGCATGTGGTGGAAATTTCCAGAGGCAGGTATAAATATGCAGGCAAGAATCAGTCTAGAGATAACCAGGTTAGTTCAATCAGGGAGCATGAGGCCCTTTTCTAGCAGTTGAGGTGTGAACACCAAGGGAGGAGAAACTGCTTTTGTAGTTGGCTAGCCATTCACAGTCTTTGTTTAATCCTGAGCTGATGGTGTCAAATTTGGAAATGAACTGAAGTTCAGCAGTTTCTCTTTGAAGTCTGGTCCTGAAGTTTTTTTGCTGCAGGATGGCTACCTTTAAATCTGCTATTGTGTGTCCATGGAGGTTGAAGTGTTCTCCTACAGGTTTTTGTATATTGCCATTCCTAATTCCTAATGTCAATATACAAAAACCTGTAGGAGAACACTTCAACTTGCAACAGAAAAGCTGAATGGTTGATCCATTACACACATTGAATCTATTTCCCCATGTTAAGTATCCTCACACCTTCTTGTCAAACTGTCTTAAATGGGCTATCTTGATTATCACTACAAAAGTTTTTTTTCCTCTTGCTGACAATAGCTCATCTTAATTAATTAGCCTCTTAGAGTTGGTAGGGGAACTCCCACCTTTTCATGTTCTCTGTTTCATATACACATATATCCTCACTATACGTTCCATTCTATGCATCTGATGAAGTGGGTTGTAGCCCACAAAAGCATATGCTCAAATAAATTTTTGTTAGTCTCTAAGGTGCCACAAGTACTCCTGTTCGTTCATTTGCATATTTGACACCATCAGCTCAGGATTAAACAAAGACTGTGAATGGCTAGCCAACTAGGCCTCATCCTCCCTGATTGAACTAACCTCGTTATCTCTAGACTGATTCTTTCCTGCATATTTATACCTGCCTCTGGAAATTTCCACTACATGCGTCTGACATAGTGGGTATTCACCCACGAAAGCTTATCCTTGCAAGAAACTACAGCAGGATTTTCTGTAGGAAAGGAAATTATAATAGGATTCACCTTCTTTCCCTCCTTAGGAATCCAGTACCAATCTTTACCATAAGACAGTTACGCACATATAGTTAATAATTTCCTATTCCTTTTTATGAATAACACTAGAAAAAAAATTGTTACAGAACAACAGTTACAATGCCCCCTAACTACACGAACATGACTAACTAGAAATGTGTTTCCTTTTAAAATGAAGACTATAACACAGGGTTTAAACCCAAAGATATATGTATTTATAAAACCTTACAATATAGATACAGGGATTGGGACATCTGACAAGGGAGATCTTCTGCTTTCATGTAGGCTCATGCTGGGTATTATATTGACAATTAAATAAAACATTTAGTTGTATCACATAACCAATTGTTTCAGCATCCACACTATTTAGCACATACATAACTTCAAATAAGAAAAAAAACTTGACAATGACTGTAGCTGTTGGTAGGGTTGCCAACTGTCTAATCACACAAAACCCAAACACTCTTGCCCCACCCCTTCCCCAAGGCCCTGCTCCTGCCCCAAGGCCCCACCCCACTCACTCACTCCATCCCCCTCCCTTTATCGCTCACTCTTCCCCACCCTCACTCATTTTCACTAGGCTAGGGCAGGGGGTTGGGGTGCAGGAGGGAGTGTGGGCTCTGGGCTGGGGCTGAGGGGTTCGGAGCGTGGGATGAGGCTGCAGGCTGAGCCAGGGGCAGGCGGTTGGGGTGCAGGAGGGGGTACAGGGTGCAAGCTCAGGGAAGGAGTTTGGGTGTGGGAGGGGGCTCAGGGCTGGGGCAAGAGGTTGGGGTGCAGGCTCTGGGAGGGAGTTGGACACAGAAGAGGGCTCCAGGCTGAGGTAGGGGGTTTGGGTGCAGAAGGGGATGAGGGGTGTGGGTTCCAGCTGGGAGGCACTTACCTCAGGTGGCTCCCAGTTGGCATTGCAGCGGAGCTAGGGCAGACTCCCTGCCTGCCTTGGCCCCCCGCCACTCCCAGAAGGGGAAAGCATGTCCCTGTGGGGAAGGGGAGGTGGGCCGGGGGCTCATTGCACCTGCAAACACTTCCCCCGCAGCTCTCATTGGCCACAGATCCCGGCCAATGGGAGCTGCGGAGTCAGCACTTGGGGTGGGGGCAATGGTGGACACCCACTGCCCTCCACCCCCGGGGACGCAGAGATGTGCGGGCCGCTTCTGGGAGCAGCATGGGGCTAGGGCTGACAGGGAGCCTGCCTTAGCCCCGCTGCACCGCCAGACTTTTAGCTCCTGAAATCTCCTGGTTTGGCTTTGGTAGCCTCCAGGAGATAGGGCCTGATTCCAGGAGACTCCCGGCGAAACGAGGAGGGTTGGCAAGCCTAGCTATTAAGCACACACTGTGTCTTCGGTTCAGTGATGTAATACACCTTGCAAAGACATTTTGCCTCCCGTCTGTGATTCCTCCTTATTAGTGTTTCTGAGTCTCAATCTCACTGACTTCTATAAAGATACAGGAAACTGTGTTGAGATCCAACCCACAGATTCAGTCTGGGTTATCCCTGGCAGTTCTATCTTCTCCCTGCAGGCAGAGCCGGCTCTAGGTTTTTTGCTGTCCCAAGCAAAAAAAAATTTGGCTGCCCCCCATCCCAGCCCTGGGCTCCTCGTTGGACCCCCCCCCTGCTGCCCCAGTCCTGGGCTCTTCCCCCCCCCCCAACCACACCTCCTGCCACCCCAGCTCTGGGCTCTATCATTCCCCCCCACCATTGCCCTACACACACACCTCCTGCCGCCCCAGCCCTGGGCTCTCTCCCCCTACAACTGCAACCTCCTTCCACCGCAGCCCTGGGTCACTGGTAACTCGCTCCCACGGTGGGTCATTCAGCAGGAATTTTAGATGTGCACAGAACACAGACAGGATTGGTTCCCATATGGTTACAGAACTGCAGTAAAGTGGAACAATTTTCAGCTTGTGTGACTGGAGGATATCTGGATGCATATTATAAGACTGTCCTACATAAATAATAAAGGCACCTCAACTTTTCTTCATTCTTTTGTTCCTCTCTTTCTTTCTATGGGGAATTTGCCAATGCAATATCACTGTCTTCCTTTTAAACAAACAAACAAACAAACAAACAAAAAAGCAATGGCTGTTGAAAATAGCAATTCCAGTCCTAATAACCACTGGGAAGCATTTCTTGCTCAATTTTATCCTACTTTTTCTACAGCAAGTTACAGTGGATCAGTATATTTGATTTGGGAGAAATGAAGTAACAGCTGCCCAAACTGAGCTTGAGCACTCCTGAATTTTGAGGTGTTCAAATCTGGAAGGCAGGTGCTGGGGGGGGAGGGGG
This sequence comes from Malaclemys terrapin pileata, assembly GCF_027887155.1. Classification (NCBI taxonomy): domain Eukaryota; kingdom Metazoa; phylum Chordata; order Testudines; family Emydidae; genus Malaclemys; species Malaclemys terrapin. The sequence continues at coordinate 327,401,443 of NC_071505.1, forward strand.
CTGTGGCTCTGCGGGGGAGCACGGCAGCATGTATGCAGCAGTGTGCCTGGCGTTGCGTGGAGCCAGACACGCTGGTCTGAGTGGCACGGTAAGGGGGCTGGGGGGTTGGATGGGGCGGAGGTTCAGGGGGGGCAGTCAGGGGCAGGGAGAAGGGGGGGTTAGATGGGTCAGGGGTTGGGGGGGCAGTCAGGGGACAGGCAGCGATTGGATAGGCATGGGAGTCCTGGGAGTTTGTCAGGGGACAGGTAGGGGGTGGGGTCCTAGGGGGAAAGTTGGGGGGGTCTCAGGAGGGGGCAGTTGGGGACAAGGAGAAGGGAGGCTTAGATAGGGGGTGGGATCCTGGGGGGCAGTTAGGGGCAGGGGTCCCGGGAGGGGGTGATCAGGGGACAGGGAGCAGGAGGGGTTGGATGGGTTGGGGTTTCTGTGGGGGGCAGTCGGAGGGAGTGGATGGGGGCAGGGTGGGACTACCCTCCCTCCCCTTGGAGTGTCCTATTTTTTGAATGTTAAAATATGGTACCCTACCTTCACAGTGCAGCTCTCCATTCACTGCAGCATGAGGTCTCAGCTACCTCACTCCCTCCCCCTCTTTCCTGTTGGTAGTGGCCAAGGGAATGCTGGGAAATGTAGTTCTTTCCCTGCTCCAGGGCTGGCTCTATAGGCAGGGAGCTAACCAAGGAACTACAGCTCCCAGGGCCCCCTGTTGGTTCTCAGCTCCCATGCTGGATCCCTGCTGCCCCTGCAAATGGGCTGCCCCAAGCACGTGCTTGCTTTGCTGGTGCCTAGAGCCCCTGCCTGCAGGGCTGGGCTGGATCTGACAGGTGCTCAACATGGCTGCCAGTGCTGTACACCTGACGGAACTCACTACTGCATGACCAGGATCTTCCAGCTTCTTTGTGTGTACATGCTGGCAAAACGTGTGTACATGCAGGGATATCTGCCCTTAATGAAGCCTTTCACACCAGCTTCAAACAGCTACTGAGCATGGTTAACAGCTTCCTGCGCTCCCTCTCCTGTGCTGAAACAGCAACTACTTTGCAGTCACTCAAGGCTCTATACCGCCACCTTGTCTGGGAATGTTTCTATATCAGCTCAGAGCAAGTAAAAACAGCAGTTGTAATTACAGTAATAAGTGTTTTTGACTGAACACCATGAAATAAGAAAAATAAAAGGGGATTACATGAACATAACATTTTCTGCCATCACACTGCTCACTCTGCTTGCATATCCTATACCTTGTGTCTGTTTAGATCAGGGGTGGGCAAACTTTTTGGCCCAAGGGCCACATCAGGGTTGCAAAACAGTATGGAGGGTCGGGTAGGGAAGGCTGTGCCTCCCCAGACAGCCTGCCCCCTGCCCCCTATCTGTTCCCTCCCACTTCCTGCCCCCTGACTGCCCCCCTCAGAACCCCTGACCCATCCAATCCCCTGCCATCCCCTGAACGCCCCCCTCGTGGGACCCCCCGCCCCTAATTGCCCCCCTGGGACCCCACCCCCTATCCAACTCCCTCGGGACCCCACCCTCTATCCAACCCTCCCCCCCAGCCCCTTTCGGAATGTGGCCCTGCGAACATGGGCAGAGGCCTCAGGAGGAGCAGGGGCAGCCGCGCAGCCAGAGAGAAGCAGTGGTTTCCCCTTTAAAGCGCCGCTTCTCTCCGGCCGGCTGCGCGGCCGCCCGGTGCTTCTCCTGAGTCCTCCGGCCGCGTTCCCACCATCCGCACCTCCTGCCTGCTCCCCTGAGGCTGCAGGTGAGCCTCCCTCCCGGCTCTCCCCTGCTCCCCCCCTCCCTGCGGGGGGTGCACCGGTGCTGAGCTGCCTGGTGGCGCAGTGAGCTGAGGCTGCAGAGGAGGGGAAACAGCAGGGGAGGGGTCAGGGGCTAGCCTCCCCAGACGGGAGCTCAGCAGTCAGGCAGGACAGTCCTGCGGGCTGGATGTGGCCTCCGGGCAGTACTTTGCCCACCTCTGATTTAGACTGTAAGCTCTTTGGGGCAGGGACTGCCTTACTCTGTGGTTGCACTGTACCTACCACAATGAGGTTACTGTAATATACACGATTAAGAATGATCCTGAGACTGCCAGCAGTGCAAAGCATTATTGCTATTACTACACTTGTTTTAATACATTGCTAGGCAGTAAATATATAGGAAGCAGGGGCGGCTCTATGTTGTTTGCTGCCCCAAGCACAGCAGTCAGGCGGCCTTTGGCAGCACGCCTGCGGGCAGTCTGCAGTCATGCAGATTTGGCGGCATTTCTGTGGGTGATCTGCCGGTCCTGCGGCTTCAGCGTACCCGCCGCCGTATTGCCGCAGGAATCATGGGGCCAGTGGACCTCCCACAGGCACTCCGCCATAGGCTGCCTGACTGCCACCCTCACAGCGATTGGCACGCCGGTCCCTGCAGCTTGCCGCCCCAGGGCTTGCTGCGCTGGTGCCTGGAGCCACCTCTGATAGGAAGAGCTGCAGAATTGCTAGTATTGACACAAGCTCCACTTGTTTATCATTTTTAAAGTATTACATCAGTGATTTATTTGCAGTGGAGTAAGCCAAGGAAATTCCTGACTCTGTATGAGTCTGTTCCTTGGCTCCATATATTCAAGAACTTCTGAACCAGCAAAATGAATTTCCTTCCTTTTTATAAATACATAGCATAATGATAATGGAATCCACAAAATATAAATTGGTTCTACTATTGCATAAATTGATTACAATATGCTGTTCTCCTTGGTGTACATTTTTTACATGACTTATCTTTCTATCTATCTAGATTCTTATATGGTACATACAACTTTGGCATCTGTATTACAAACCATACACACAGAAATATATTTCTCTCTTTCCCACTCCTCCAGAGTCATTGAGGCCTGGACTTTGTTTTGGGCTGCGTTTTGTGGTTTTCTTTTTTAATTGTGGTTTATTTATTTATTTATTTATTTATTTATTTTAGAAATGTGGCTTTAAAATGGGTAGGATTTGTTGATTTAAGGATATTTATTTTGCATATTTTGGCATGTGATATTGACAATTTGTGTTTTAATGGTTTATAAAGCTTTAACTTTTTGAATCTCAGTGTCTACCATTATTAAATAATTATGTGATTCCCCCATAATTTCTCACATCTGTGAACATTTACATAAATAAAAATAAAAAAAATGCTTAAATAAACATCAATGTTATCCATCAACATTATAAAAAAACAGAAATTCTGTCAAGCCTGTTTATAGCACATCATTCATTTATGGATGTTTCTCCCCAGCATTACATGTTTCTTGGAGTTACAAACTGTACCTCCAGATCCCTGTATATTTTAATACCGGAAGCCACCACCAAATGTTGGTGTGATGAACTGTTAAAGTATGAGATGCATGGGATATAATGTCTCTGTGGCTGGATGAAAGATCTATGATGAGATTATATAGACTGTCTGTGGCTATGGTGAATGCATCTTTTAACCCTTCAGGGCAGGGAATAACAGCAAATGCAATTCTGTGATCCATGCTGAAAGCAAGAGTATTGAATGTACTTTGGAAAAACTTATCTACAATGCAAGGAACTAGTGAAGTCAAATGCCGTGTGCTGTTCCAATTGACTTATTACACAAATTGCATGCCAAAAAGGGGAAACATACAGCAGAGGGCAACCAGAATGATAACACGGCTCAAGGACTCTGGCATTCAACCAGAATGGAAAATCTACAGTGGATTATTTGGAAAGTAGGAGGGCCTCATTAAGGTAAACACAATTCTGAGGGGACTAGAGAAGATAAATGCTATAAGGCTATTATTAGCTTATGTCAAATACAGGAACAGCAGGAGAACAGCAGAGGCACACACTTAAGTTACAGTCCAGGCGCTAAAGGCATTTAAGGGGAATTCCTTAGAGAGAGCATAGTTAATGTATGGAATGTACAGGCACAAGCAGCAGTTGAAACAAACAGGGTAATAAGAACTATAGAACTAGTAAGAGGAAAATATTGTGGAAGGGCAACTTAATGCCCTGATTCAACAAGGTACTTAAGCATGTGCCTAAATCAACTGTAAGCAATGGGGCTGCTGAATTGGGGCTTAAAGCAGGAACAGACCCATTGTGATGCCCAATGGCCAAGGCAGACTAGGGGGCAATCCAGAGCAGTGATCAAGTGTGTGCAGGTGTTGGGTAGCTGAGAGGTCAATCAGTATCAGAGGCCATCACGGGCAATAGTCAGAGTTCTGACAGGGGTCAATTGCCAGAAGATCCCATGTAAGGGGCCCAGTCAGAGAGACGAGAAGGCAAGGCAGAGTCAGGCAAGGTAGGAACCAGCAGGTCTATTGGTCAGCCAGTGTCCTCTTCCTGTTAGAGTCTTTATACAATCCAGGTACCCAATGCTTTTTGTCCAGCTAATCGGGGCATGAGGTGTGACCACTGCAAGTCAGTAGGCCTTAAGCCAGGGGTTTTCACAACAAATTTTTTGGTGGCCTCAGAATGCGGCCACCAACTCTTGCTGGTGGCCGCATTGACAATTTTTTCTAAAATAATTAATTAACTTTAGGAAAAACAAATAAATATGCACATATCCGTGTCCAAATCATTGTAATTTATTTTTGTAGGGTTTTTTTCAGACTCAGTAATAAAAATAATTTATAGTTGTCTCTATTCTTTACTGGACCTAAACAGGATAGAAACACAAATAAGGCGCTTTGCATGTTCTTGTCTTGTTGTTGTTGTTGTTTCTTTTGCTTTTTTGGTTGCACTTTTTTTTCTTATCAGAGTTGCTAGCTAGTAAGTCTTCTGCTGTGAAAAGTGATATTTGTATGTTTGTTAATACCACTTTTCACAGCAGACTTACTCAGCCCCGGCAAGCCCTGCGACAAATTAAGTCTTGAATGGGGAGGTGGACAGAGAAGCAGCAGGGCCCAGAAACAATAGCAGGGGTGGTGAGCCTGAGGTCGGAGCCTGGAACCAGAGCCTGCCACCGCGTAGATGGAGCCCAAAGCCCCACGGCCGAAGCCTGCCTCCCCTCTCCCTGGGAAAGCGGGGAATTCACCAGCTGCCTGAACCTCCAGAGCTTGTGTCTCCGGAGGGGGGCAGCACCCAACCACTGCTGGCAGCTCTGGGAGAGGGGCCACTGTTTTGGTTCCTCCCACCCCCACATCACAGCCCAGATGGCTGTGGCTGCAAGAAAAGACCCTGGTGGCCGCATTTGAGAAACACTGCAAAAGCACTAAGCTGTTAGTCAGGGGTAGTGGTTCAGTACATTACTGTAGTGCAATGGATAAGGCTGCTGGATTTGGTACTAGGGTCCTCACACCTAGATAACTGGTTTGGGTAGCCTAGCTGACCTAGTAGGTTTTTTCCAGCTCTTATTTTTATAATTCTGTGATGCAGTTCCTAGCCTTCCTCTGCCCTATAATTCCCAGTGTCTTCTATGACTGCTCTATCTCTTTAGTAGTTAGCATATTGTGGAATATCTCCGCTTATTACATCTTCCTCTGAGCAATCTTTGCATCAAGACTCGGATTTTATGACTGTGCACTGAGCTGTGTGTGGCATCCACCGCCCCAAGTGCTTAAATTATGTACATTAACCCCCCCTGCCTTCATCTGCATTTTTCCTGCCATTTTTTGTTCTTCCTCATGTTACTTTCTACGTGCCTAGAAAGTTGACTTTCCGCATTATCCTCCAAGTCAATTAAATGTGATACAATAAACAAAAAAGGGGTTTGGGACTCAAACTCACTGGCTGAGGTACTTTCCTATTAAACTTTTTCCAGTTAAAAAACAAAAAGTTCTATTTGTGGCTCCCTCTGTTTATTGTACTGCAGGCAGCTTTCAATACAGTGAGAGCCAGAATGTTCTCCTACAATATTCATTAGACATTAACCTCACAAGTAGAACTTTTTTCAAGTGCATACTTGGAGTTGAATGCATACAATGGCCACTGCAGCTCTTTTAATAATAATGGAGATATCCCATCTCCTAGAACTGGAAGGGACCTTGAAAGGTCATCGAGTCCAGCCCCCTGCCTTCACTAGCAGGACCAACTACTGATTTTGTCCCAGATTCCCAAGTGGCCCCCTCAAGGATTGAACTCACAACCCTGGGTTTAGCAGGCCAATGCTCAAACCACTGAGCTATCCCTCCCCCCTTTGAGCAGGGGGTTGGACTAGATGACCTCCCGAGGTCCCTCCCAATCCCGATATTCTATGATTCAGCCATAGGACAACCTGGTGAGGCCTTGTACCTTAGAGAGGTCCTCCAGACTTCAAATTCTGTACCATCCCTCTTAGAGCCACAGGGCTTGTCTTCACTACCAGGGAGATCGACGCTGCTGCAGTCGATGCAGTGGGTGTCAAGTCTAGTGAAGACCCGCTAAATCGACAGCAGAGTGCTCTCTAGACGACTCTGGTACTCCAGCTCCCCAAGAAGAGTAAGGTAAGTCAACTGGAGAGCGTCTCCCGTTGATGCAGCACAATGAAGACACCAGGGAAGTAGCGTACTTTCTTGTCTGTCTATAGCCTGGAAGTACTGTCCGTAAAGAGTTCCTGCTTTTAAATTGAGTGGAAAACATGTTATCTCATGTTGTTTAGGGGAGTTACAGGTTCATTTGCTACTGGTATTTCTTGTAATGTTTCTGCTCTTGTTTGCAGGGGTTAGAAAATTCCCCTAATCAATTTTCACCATGGTCTTCTTTCGTATGTGTTACAAGTCAATATCTAGCTTGTTCAGCCACCTAACTGATGAATCCTTGAGGGTAGCAAGCACAGTTGCCAACTTTCACCTGGTAAATAAGCACCCTGACTTTCACAATAAGCCAATAATCATAGAATATCAGGGTTGAAAGGGACCTCAGGAGGTCATCTAGTCCAACCCCCTGCTCAAAGCAGGATAAATTAATGGAGATATCCTATTGCCTAGAACTGGAAGGGACCCTGAAAGGTCATTGAGTCCAGCCCCCTGCCTTCAGTAGCAGGACCAAGTACTGATTTTGCCCCAGATCCCTAAGTGGCCCCCTCAAGAATTGAACTCACAATGCAGGGTGTAGCAGGCCAATGCTCAAACCACTGAGCTATCCCTCCCTCCATAAAACTAATCCCATTTCAAAACAAGGCCAAAACAAGCCGATCCCTAAGAACCCCAACAGTCTATGTCAGAGGGTCTCAAACTGTGGTCCGCGAACTCCATTGAGATGGTCCACAGATAGTTCCCTCTAAGGTGCACACCTGGGCGGCCACACATGAGAGAATGAAGGGCCACCCACCTAATTAGTTGAACCATGCAGGCGTGGCTCCACTAATTAGGTGCCTGGACTCTGGAGAAGATGCACATGTAAGGTGAGGTGGTGGCTTTGGAGGGAATAGGGGGTAGGTGGTAGGGAGCGGTGGGGTGAAAAGAGGGGGTGGGGGGAATTTGGGATGTGCAGTGCTGCGGTGGCCAGAGAAAGAGGTAACTTTCCCCAGCTCCAGGGCTGCGGCTGCCAGGGAGAGACCCCCCTCCTGCTCAGCCCCAGCTCACGGGCTGCCGCAGCAGGGGACAGAGGGCATATCCATCGCATTAGAAAGGTAAGACTACTGATATTAAAATATGAGTTGTGTGCTTTTATTTGGGGGGAGGGATAGCTCAGTGGTTTGAGCATTGGCCTGCTAAACCCAGGGTTGTAGGTTCAATTCTTGAGGGGGCCACTTAGGGATCTGGGGCAAAATCAGTACTTGGGCCTGCTAGTGAAGGCAGGGGGCTGGACTCAATGACCTTTCAAGGTCCCTTCTAGTTCTAGGAGATGGGATATCTCCATTAATTTAATTTAATTTGTAGAACAAAAAAAGTTAATTATTAATTTTTTTATGTATAGTGTTTTTATCCAAAGCACTTTACAATACTTAGCTAATGGTACAAACAACATTTGGAAAGATCATTAAGTGGTCCACCAAGACCCTCAGCAATTTTCAAGTGGTCCATGAAAAAAAACATTTGAGAACCACTGCTCTGTGTGACTAGATCCCCTTGGCGTGCAGTCTGGGACTGTGGTGGACCCACTGTGCACCCCTGACTCTCTCCCCACCTTGCCTCTGCTTGCCCCTTGCCCCTGCTTGCCCCCCTTTGCCCCCGCTTGCCCCCCCTTGTCCCTGCTTGCCAGGAGCCGATCAAAAAAAAAGCTGCAATAAGCTACAACAAGCAACAAGCTACAAGCCAAAAACTAGCCAGCAAGCAACTCACAAGCCAATTAAGCCAAAAACAATCCCAATGTCTGTGTTTTTTTCATGGGTTTGGTATGTTTGGTAGCAAGGTGTGGGAGTCCACCCTCCAGTCTTCTAATTTTATATTCCTCCAACATGTTTGACCGTCTGCATCTCTGCCCTGCAGTCACTCTGTGAAGACTGGCCTAAACCAAATTTCTTGGATGATGTGTCTATTGCTTTCTTGTGGCATCCCCTGTGAGTAGCATAAAGTGAAATGAAAGTAGACAAAATGTGGAACACAGGTTTGCATTCACCATGATAGTCCTGTCCCAATCCTATTGAGGTCCAAGCAAGAAGAAGTGCTAAGATACAATACTGATTAATTTGACTTCACAATCTATTTTCCTACCCTTTGCAGCATGAATTTATAATATATACACACCTGCATTTCTTAAATGTTTTACGTTTTTTGTTGGTAGGAATAATCTTATCTAGGGAAAACAATGTTGTCTGCATGTAGTTATTACTACGGACTTCACATTCCTGAGGGGGATGAAAGTCAAGGTGCAACTAAGTGGAATTCGGGGAGTAGCGGGAGGAGAAATTATGCCCCAAATGACACAAAAGTCCCATTTCTATAGCACAGAGATAGTGTATTTGCATTTGCATTTCATGAATGATATAGGCCTGAACGAGAAAGCCCTAAGGACCAAAGTAATAATAAATAAAATATTAGCTTTTTTGTTCATCCAGCACCCATCATCTCAAATCCTAACAAACATATCCAGATTAGAAACATGGATCTCTTCACCCACCAGAGTTGCAGCCATGTCTTGGGTGAAACATGTCAGCTGTCTGACAACAACATTTTAAGATATAAGAGAAGGAGAATACAGTACTTCATTCATGTGACACTGTAGGGGTCATTTTAGGTAGGCAGAATACAATTGGCTAAATAGGATTGTGATGAAACCCCTATTCTTAAAAGGTACCTGAAAAGAACCCTGGTATATTTAATGGCAAATCATCATGATCTTAGTTTTACATCATATCTGAAATATGGTGTCTTTTGTATCATGGCCATCAACTGCCCCCCAAACCCAAGTTGTTCTGCAATTTTTAGAAAAAAAAAAGAAGCTGTGATTTTTTTAACTTACCATTGTCTCTGCACTTCTTTCATTGTGATTAACCCCGCTGTGTCCAGGGAGCTTCTGTGGTCTGAAGCATCCCTCTCATGCTGTATTACAGTTCAGTTTGGAAAAAGTAATGTTTTATGTCCTTGAAATTCCACAAGGATTTTTTTCTGTGCTCCTGCACGGAGCTATTTGAGACATTAACCCTCTGTGTCTTGTCCTATTCCAAGCCCCTCGACCTCTGCAGGTTGCAGTACCTCCATGGCATGCGCACACTGCAGCAGAAGCCTGGGTCAATGTACCTTCATTGACCTTTCCAAGAGGAAGTGTTTCTGTGAAGAACTGATCGTTGAAGCTCTGGAGAGGGCCAACAAGCAGGTTCAGTATCAAAGACCGAGGGACTTACGGCAAGAGGAAAGGCTGAGGCTGGCTGCACAGCTTGAGGAAAAGGATTTCAGCGAGGGAACAGGATGACAGAGCTCAGCAGAAAGAACAGTTTGAGCAGCTGCTATCTCTAATGGCCACAAGAGGACCAGCTCCAGATGCATCTGCACCATGGCCTGCCTGAGTCCCTCTGTGGTTCCTTGTGCTGCAGCCCAGAAATAGTTGGACAACTTCATGGCTGGGTGGCCCATGCAATCAGGCCCTATGAGCAGCTGGGCAGGGCACCTGTGCCCTATACAATCTTCCATATTACCCCTTCCCGCATGGATGCCTCTATCCCTTTCCTTGGTGCCAAGTGGATGGCAAATGTGGAAGGAAGGAAAAGGAGAATGGGGGGCAGGGTGGGGACATGCAACAATTGGGGGGTTCTGTTTAGTACGTGGTTTCACTGTTTGCATTTGTTCATGCATTTTTTAAAAGACTATATTGTTACTGGTGTTTTGGTGGGGTAATGGCAGCTGGGCTGCCTGGCAATGGGTTAATGTTGTACTTTTCTAATACATGCTTACGAATAAAGCTTTTTATTTGATTAAGAAAGCCTACATTATATGATACAAGGTGTATTTCAAATAATAAAGGTAAACACATGAACAGGGACAATTGGGAATTTAACAGTGGGGACAGTCACTCATTTATGACAATGTCATTTGGTAGGAATGATTTCCCAGCCTGTCCATAAATGTAGGTTCCCAATCAGCAAAAAAACCCTGGCATCATGGACTTTCCCATGCTGACATTCATATATCGGGCTCTGTGGTCCATTAAGGTCTGCATGACAATGGAACAGTACCCTCTGCAGTTTATGTACTCATGTACTTCTGGAGGAGGGCAAACTATGGGCACAGGAGTCCCATCAATGGCCCCAGTGCAGTTTGGAAACTCCATTCTCTCAAAACCAGCAATTACCTCAAGAATATCTTTGATGCCCACCAACATGGGCCAAACCACATGCCTGATTGTGTCAGAAACCTTCATTACCCCTTTACCACAGTTTACTTTCCAACACCAAACTGCTTGACAATGGATCTGTAGCAGTCCGGGGTAGCCAGCTTCCAGATTGTTATAGCAACCCACTTCTGAACCAACATGACAGCCCTCATGCGGGTGTCTTTACGCTGGAGGGTTGAGCCAAGCTACTCACAAAACTCCAGAAATGTAACTTTCTTAATGTGAAAGTTCTGGATCCACTGCTGGTCATCCCATGTCTGCTAGATGATGTGGTCCCACCAGTCTGTGCTTGTGACCTTGCTCCAGAAGCAGTGGTCTACATAGGGGACATCAGCAGCTACACTGAGAGTCAACCAATTCACGTCTGCCATGGCTGTGTCCTCTTCCTCCTGCTCCATCAGGTGCCTTTGGTGGGTCAGAAAATGCTGCTAAAATGTCCACCAGCATCTCTTGGAAACTCTGCCTGTTTCCTGACACAGGAATGAAAGCGCAAACAAGAGAAATTCTTCAAATGGCACCTCCTCCATATTGCTGGCTCCAGTTGCTGGGAGTGCACAGACCAAAATGATCGCTCGGCAGGATGTATTAGGAGGCTGTTCAAACTTCCTATAACACGCAGGGTGGACAGTCAAGTTTTCCCACAGAGCGGCCACATTTCGGGAGGATGCTAGGAAGCCTAGGATCCGGCTGGTTTGACTCAGGTCTGTGTGCTGCAGTGTGGACACCAGAGCCATGGTTTCCATTCCAGGTTAGAAAATTCTTTACCTAAGGTTTACAATCAGTGTAGATGCTCAAGCCCTGGGTTTTCTCACCCAGGCGCCACTGACTTGAGTCCCACTAACCCCGGGCTTATGATGCAAGAACTCTGCAACAAAACACCCAAGCTGGCTCATGCTTGCAGGGCTCTACAGTGTAGATGCTTGGGCTGAAGCCCGGGCTCTGGGACCCCACGAACATGAACGTCTACACTGAAATTTATAGCCCCACAGCCCAAGTTCCATGAGCCAGAGTCAGTTGACACAGGCCAGCCATGGGCATTTTCTTGCAGTGTAGACATACCCTCAGTGTCTGAGGGCACACAGGAAGCCTGTGACGGAGTCAAGACGAGAACTAGGTAATCTGATTCCCAGTCCTGAGCTTTAGCTGGAAGATCAGCCCCTCTCCCAAGAAGATCTGAATACCCTGCATTCCATGTGCTGCTTTATCCATGGATCGAACAGCCGGCTATTTCAACTGCAATAATACAGCATATCATATAAAGAAATAGTAAAGAATGACCACACTCTCCCTGCTAGAGTGGCTGTCCTTTAAAGTCATGGCTAAAATCATCAGATCTGTAATATAAGGGCAAAGCAGAGGGTTATTGTTATTTCCAGAGCTGCCAGTCGCCTTTGGATATATGTGAGTGCAGAGAGTAAAGAAGTAACCTTAAGCTGCTGAGGAGTGCAAGGAGTCCCTGGCACTTAGACATTTCCCTTTTTTGGGAAGGAAGAAAGATCATTGTGCAGTGCTGAGCCGTTGCAAGCTGCAATTAGAAATAACGGCCAGCTCCTGCCCGCCTGGCTAGAAAGAAGCTTGTATATCAGAGTGCACAGGAAGCTGTTGCTTTCTATTTGTAACAGCTACCAAAGAGGCAGATTGGGAAGAAAAGTTTTTTTTTTTAGCTCTGGGATGCTTGAATTTTATTACTGGAGATTGGAAATCAGATTGAGCCCAATTCCTTTCCCCAAAGCAGTAGGGACACAGTATGGTCTCTTTATAATGAAAACCTGCTGAACTTTGTATGTATGTATGTGCCTGGTTTGTGTGCATGGAAATCCAAATCTAAGTCCAAGTTCTTTCAGGGCTGTTAGTGGTGGTACTCACTGCCTTAGTGCCCCCTATTACTGGAGCTTGTCGGTGCAGGGGTTCTCGCCCTAGTGCCCTCTGTAGGCCATATGCCTTTGTACATGGTTTAGCCTGCTGGCAGAGAAGCTTCTAGTTTAAATCCCTTTTGCTTTCAGGGTAACAAAATTCAAACTAAGTGTCCAAGTTCAAACTAGGGCCAAAGTGTCTCAACAAATCAGCCGTTCCTCTGGGCTTCGTCTTCATTTCCCTCTCTGGGCTACTCTGGAGTCTCCTCTCCAGCTCTGGTATTGAGCAATGGCCCCTCAGATTGAGTTTTCCTGTGGTGTCTATGCTCCTGGAGACTCTCACTCAGGCCCCTTCCCAGGAGTCTCTCCAGAGGCAGTGGAACTAGGGGGACACTGGGGTTAGTGCCCTTGCAATGGAAATACTGTGGGGCTGAGCCATGTTTCCTGCCCCACAATATTTCTGCTGTACCCAGGAAGGGTGAAAGACAGGGCAGCCTGGACCCAGCTCCTCTTCCAGCCCAGCCCCCTCAGTGCCAGGGAGAGGGGGTGCCTTGAGGGGGGAGCAGGAACCAGGCTGGGTGGGGAAGAGGTAGCTGGCTGCAGCTGTGGCATTTTGGGGACAGGAGCTGCTGCCAATTGCCTGAAAGCAGCAGCCAGGGTGGGGAGAAGGGGTTGCCTGGAGTGGGGGAGCGGGGACCCCAGGCCACACAGCTGCCCAGACCACGCCACTTTCTCAGCCTGACTTGTGTCACCCAGGCCAAGGGGAGTCCCTGCCCCTCTGCCAGAGCCCTGGCACTGCCTGAGCTCTATCTGCACCCTGGACCTCTATCTGCACCCCTCAGCACCCCCTACCCCAAACTTAGCTCTCCCCAAGCGAGTGTCCACCACCTCTGACTGCCTCTGCTGTTCCTCTCTCTCCCCTGACTGAACTCTCTCAGACTTTTATGGGGCCCAGGTGTCCAATAAATTATAACCTGACCCCTCTTAGTCCCACCCCTCTGGCTGAGAAGCAGCTAATTAATTACAGTAGAGGTATAATAGATGTATTGAGCTGGCTTTTAACCCTTTCTAGCCTGTGATGGAGTGTCAACTTGTCACAAGGCCCATCTGTAGTTTTAACTTATTTGGATGCTGTTCAAACTTTGTAAAAATGTAGGTCCTGAATAGTCAAATCCCACAAGTTGTATAGGATTGGTCCTGCCTCAGTTCACAGGGCAGCCCCTCCTGAGCAAACAGGAGACACCATTTCAATCCTTGGGTCACTGTTGTTCAAGAACTAGAGGAGTCGAATGTCTATCTATGGTCCCCTTCTGCACCAACTAGTGAACCATGTATAGTCTGTGGGGAGGTGCACATTGCACTGTTGTAAAGTGTTACTCTTCTGCCATGGCATGTGCTGCTCCAGTGCTCTCCGAGGGATTCTGTCTGGGTCCCTTCCTCCCCAAACACACACTATGAGCTTTGAGTCGTAAGGACCCAATTTGCAAAAATAGGTGCCTAATTTATGCGCTCAGAATATGCACACACAGGCAAACACACAAAACACGCATTTGTGCACTCAAGCTCTCACGGTCGGATAGCAAGTAGGGGTATGTGTCAGTGTATGTGCACATGTGCCCCCACAGGTATTCATATTTGGCAGGCACAACTTAGCTGCCTAGTTTTGAAAATCTGATTCTTAAAAAACAATGGTAATACCTATTTTAAAACAAAGAGTAGATTTAGCAGCCTGAAGAAAAGAGAATGTTACTGTTTCTGTGCTGTCATTTTACTTTGCTTTGCTACTGCATCAGCAAAACAGCCTTTTATTCTGATCAATAAAAAGTTAAATAATGAATAGATTGGAAAATGTAGGAACTAAAAGTAAATTATTTATTTTAAAAATATTTGCTGAGGAGTCCCCGGAGATTCCAGGTTCTGCTGGCTTTCTTTCCAGGCAGCTGTACATATATAAAAAGCCTGTTGGGGCGCTGGGAGATTGTATCATAGAAGTTTGAATGCCTCAATTGCTGCAGTTCGAAAGACAACATTCCAGAGACACCATTAACATTCACCAATATCAAAAGAGCCACTAGAATGGAAATTGACCCCACTCTTGTCATATAAATAGATCTGTTGTGTACGTTTGTCAAAGATGTATGAGACAATCCATTGCAACTCCTGATGTTGACGTTTCTCCCTGTTTTTATGCTTCACCGATGGCAAATCTCATCCCTAGAAAAATCAAAAGAATTATAAGTTGAAGAAAATTCTCTTTTCCCTCTATCATTGCAGACATGGTCCATTGTCCAGCCTCAGTGGGGATATTGCATTGCTGAGAAATTCATTGTTGAACATCTTCAGGGTTGCTTGCCTCAGGAATCAGGTTTTTTCACATAGTATCTTCATCTGTTGATTTATGGTCTACACTACTTATCTGACATGTATCTAAAGTGCTCTTTGTTCATAACCATACTAAATGTCTAGCAGATTTCATTTGCTCTACTGCAGGTGCAGGAGAATTTTAAATAAGAGCACAATTAAATGGAAATCTGAATGCCAGCCAGCAGCATGTTCACAATACTACAGTACACTGGTGAACTCTGTAGTATTGATTCTGTCACGGTTCAATGTGAAATGACTCAAAGAACAGTTACTATATAAAGATGCAGGTTTTTCATTGAAACATCCCCTCCATTACAATGGTGAGTTGTGCCAGGATCCAGGTTGACATAATTAGCTCAGATGTAAAATCTAAGTGCAAGATAAAATGTTGCCTTGATTTTTGTTTAACTTTGTTGATGTCTCAGCTCTCTTGGCTTTGATAATTTCCACTTGTTCTTCACAGGCTTAAAAAAAACTGCAACTTAAAAGCAATTACTGGCTAGTGAGGGGAAAAGTGGTAGGGAATTAAGACATGCGAAGATGTGTAAGAACAGAGGGTTTTACAAACAACATTCTTTCTATCTCAAAACTGAGCTACTGCCAAGAAATAAATTTGCTGAGCTGCCGCCTGAGTTTACTTGTCTATATAAAGGCACTAAACTCTCAGACGCAGATATTACAATTTGCACGTTTGCTGCATTTATTCCTAAAATGTTGGCATACCAGATATACTGCTCATTGTTTAGTATAAATCAGACTTAGGGCACAAACTGCTTTCTTTTTTATTATAATAAAACCAGTGCAAGACATCTTTTATTTTGCACCTTGGAGGTACAGGTCAAGAGATTAGGCTGCAGAAGGAGGGAGGACCTAGTGGTTACAGAAACTTGGTATATCTATCACCATGTTTACATTTTGAGGAGACAGATTTAATGCTTGAGGAACAGTTCCATTTTTGATTAATGGAGCCAACGTCAACCCTGTTTTAAATAGGTGCAATTCCACTGAAATCACAGATGATGTTGGCCTACTTTTTCAGAGTAGTTTATGAGGTCTCTGTGAGTCATTCTCCAAAAGAAGAATTAATTGATGGCAGTCACTGGCCCTGTTGTGTATCTTGCTGCTGTGGGAGGGGAAGGCCACATAATTTTCCACCATCCTGATGATCCATTCAGGTTTTTAGCTTGTCAGTGTCAAAGACATTGGAAGAAAGAGCAGCCCATCCAAAGGTGTCGAAATGGGGCAGGGTCATTGATCCTCCTCCCTCCTGCAAAGACAACACCCGAAAGAGATAGAGGGGGTGTGTGGGAAAATGTCTCCTGGCGAGGTCCTCCACACATTCAGATAAGCATTCCAGCTCTGAACTTTTTGGCTATTATGAGTCCGGTAAACAACTTGCAATGGCACCACAGTTATAGGGCTATTGGAGGAGTCCATCACTGGTGAGTCAGCAGAACAGGTGCCCATATGGACTCTGTGTACCCCCTGACTAATTGCATGGCTGATTGCACGACACTGGCATCAAGCTGCACAACAGTGAGATAAGCCTGCATCTCCTGCTGAGCAGCCAGAGCTCCCATTCATCCAGAACTCACTCATTCTCCTCCAGTGCCCAGTTATGCTGAGCGAGAAATAACACAGTGGTTACAGGAGACGGCTGCCATCTGGCCTACCTCCCAGACTCACTCAGCAGAAAAATCTCAGCCCTCTGACTTGGCCAGACCACAAGATGGGGAAATCTTTGGGTCACAGTTCTCTCTACAGATTCCCACGCCATATCCAGAGGTGGAACTTGAATACATATGTCCCTGGCCTTTTGCACTTCCTCTTGATCTGGTGCATGTGTTTTTATATCAGTGTTTTGCAGTTGCCTATGTATTGCTGTATTTCACCCCAATTTCTCTCTACAAGCCAAGGCGACCAAAGATGACCACCATGCTGCATATGGGTGAAAATTCAAATGTGCCAAATCACAGAATGTTGAGCTAGATGTAGATTTCACAAGTAGTGAAGCCAGATTTTGATTAAAGCTACAGGTGTGCAGGCAGGCCTATACCAGTGGATCTGGGGTAAGCTGTAAACCCATGAAATGGTTCCTTTACAGAACTAATGGAATGACCGAAGCCATCATTAAGGCGGCCACTTCCAAATCTGACCAGAATGGAAGGTGGGTGTATTAAAGTCCAAGCAATGCTTGACTTTACTTGTGAGACTGCAGAGTTGGCAGGATCCCTCATTCAGATCTAAAAGGACATGGGAATTGCAATACTTTCAGCACCCATGAGGGCCTCCCAGTTATTGCTGGTCTTTCTTATTTCCCACACAGTAAAACTCTCATACAAGCTCTCATGATCTGGCATCTCAATTACTGCAACATCCTTCTCTCTGGCCTTGGCAAACACAACCTTGCCCCCTCCTATCCCCACTCAGAATGCTGCTGCAAAGATCATTTTCCTAGTTCGTTGCTTTGACCTGGCCACCCATCTTCTTGAATCCCTCCACCATCTCCCACTTCTCTATTGTATCAAACATAAGCTGCTTACCTTCACTGGCAAACCCCTTCACAGTCAGGCCCACCCTACCTAACATCACTCATTCACTAGTGAGCTGTCGATGTTCTCCTCCCATCGGCCCATGATGCCAGTCTCCACTGCCCACTTGTTAAATTTTCTAACAAACTCCTTTGTGCTTTCTCCCATACTGTCCTACACACTTGGGAACAGCTCCCCATAAACATGCACAAAGCTACCTCTTTGTCTACCTTCAAATCCCTCTTCACAATTCTCCTTTGCTATAATGCCTCTGACAAACTTTGCTATTAGTCTACTGGTGTGCTGAGACCACTGCCTGTCTTGCTAGCCAGTATTGTCTAATTGTTTCCTTGTACTCCCTCAAATGTCTGTATTCCTGTGTTGTCTTGTTTTATTCTTAGATTGTAAGCTCCTTGGTGCAGGGACTGTCTTTTTGTTCTATGTTTGTACAGTGCCTAGCACAATGGGGTCCATGGCTAGGGCTCTAGGTGCTACAACAACACAAATAATAATAACTACTGTGTAGAACTGTGTGGGAACCAGATTTTCAGTTTTGCAGGAAATTCCACAATTTCATTTTTTTTCTCTTTCGAAGTGAACAACAACAACAAAAAACAACCCACCCGCTTTGGGTTGACCAAAATGTCTTGTTTCCATGAGACTGAAATGTTTCTTTCTGATTTTGACTTTTTCAAAAAAATTATGTTATATAAAATTTAAAAAATTGAAATGAAAAGTGATTTTGAAACAAAAAATCTAGACATTCCATTCTGATTTTGACAAAATGGCATTTTCTGATGGAAAAACAATCTGTTGGAAAATTTCTGATCGGTTCTACTGCTGAGCTTTTGAATGACAGTGCAACAGCAAGGCTGGGAAGTGGAATACCAAAGCTTGGGCCTGGACACACTCACTCTGCACATGTGACACACACCCTTTTGCGTCTCTCCTGGGTGTCGGCGGGATGTGTTAGGTAATGGCTGAATAGAGCTGGGGTGTGATCATATTCTACAATGCAGTATGGCATGTGGGCTAATCATTGCTCCACTCTTTACTAAGGTAGCTGCAGAGTTGGCAGGCTCCCTCTTCCAGATCTAACAGGACATGCAACGTAGGACATTACTCAGCTGAAATGGTGAGCAAGTGCCCTACTGTATGGGAGCACAGAAGCTAGCCTCTATATCCCAGATGAGACTGAGAGCAGGGCCATAATACCTTCCATGTGTAATCCCCTTCCGGTATGGGGTTGTTCCAGATAGGGTAAGTCTGTCAGGATATTTTTATTTCTGAGGGAGTTAAGCCCCTGCTGGCATAAGCTATGACTCTTTCCTTCCCTGATGGAACCTGCATCAGTACAACTCTTAGCGCCTCCATGGATGCCTCCGTTTGGAGCATGAATGTTAAACTTTAATTAGCATATCTGACCACTGGTGCAGTAGTCAGCTTTGTCTTCAGCTCCATGAAGGCCTGGTCACATTACTCTGTCCAGGTGAAACTGGGTATCTTAGTGGGAACCCTCTGACTTCTCCTTCTGGTCTGGGATTCATCTGCAGTTAATCTGAACAATGGGGCTGCCAGTTTGGAATATACTTTGATGTATCTCCTATAATAGCCGGTGAATCCAAGAAACTGCATCACTTCCTTCCTGTTAGAAGGGATCTTCTAATTCCATACTTCCTGTATCTTATTTGGCTCTGTTACAATACCTTGGGCAGACACTATTGCCAAAGCTATCCTATCCTCTCTTGTAACAAGTGACACTCCTTGGGATTAATCTTGAGACTGTGTTAGCAGAGTTCATCAAGAACCATCTCCATCATGCACTGCAGATGGTCCTCAAAATTGTGGGAGATCACTATGACATCATTGAGGTAAATCAGTCCTGCCAAGAAGTTTAAGTCCCCCAAGATATGTGTCATCAGTCTCTGAAAGGTAGTTGGTGCATTCTGTAGAACAAAAGACATCCAATTACATTAAAAAAGCCCCATGGGCTGATGAATGTGATCTCGGGCTTATCATACTCTGCCATTTCCACCTACTAGTATCCTGAGGTAAGGTGCAGGGTGGAGTAGTATCTGCCTTTTCCTAAGGCAGCCTGGGCTTTCCTCGATACGGGGCAGAAGAAATGCATCTTGAGTAGTCTTAGCATTCAGCTGTCTGTAATCAATACACACTCGCATAGAACCACCCTTCTTCCTTGCCACCACTATTGGTGGTGCATATGGGCTTTGGCTCATAGACTTTAAGGTCAGACAGGACCATCGTGAACATCTAGTCTGACCTGCTGCACACTGCAGTCCACAGACTCTCACCCACCGACTCCAGTAATAGAGCCCTAACCTCTGGCTTGGGTGACTGAAGTCCTCAATTCGTGGTTTGAAGACTTCAAGTTACAGAGAATTCACCCATTTACAGAGCAACTACTTATTCTGACATGATGCATTAAAATTCTGTTTTTTGTTTCCTACTGTCCTGTGAAGTATTTTGGTGATACACTCTCTTCACTGAACATTCTGGCAGCCTCTTAGTGATAGTTCAGAAAGCAGGGGAAATCCACCCATATCCAATGGTATCTAAGGATGTGTGATGTAGAATATTTGTTTCACATTAAATCATTTCATTGCAGAGACTTTAGAGTCTTACAGATAATTCAGTATATTGATCTGATTGTGCATGGACAGTGGTCAACGTTCAAAGTCAATACTTCAATGACAGCCACTATACATGCATAACGAAAGGAGAGTTTAGAAAATAGAGATGTTTCCAAGATTTGCACTGCCAAGTATGTTACGTTAGCTCATATTTCCATGGGAGTTAAAATAGGGCTTTTAATCTGTTTAAGAGGAACAACAAAGCGCAACTAGTGTGCTTTGAAATTTCATCTTCTGTACCACTGCTGGTTTGGGAAAGCTGAAGGATTTGTGGTGCTGCCATTTTCTGGGATAGAAGCTTATACAGGGCTTGATTGTGGACCACAAGGTCTGGGTAAGGGGCACTGTGTAACTGCACTGCTTCTGGACCAAACTGTGACTCTGGTCCCTGGTTTCCTCTAAAGCTCCAGCCTGGGTGTAATTTTGACCAGCCATTTACGTGGTGCACATTACTTCCCCCTCAGAGCTGGCTCAGCTGCATCACCCATTGTAGTGTGTGTGTGTGTGTGGGGGGGGAGTGAGGTGGGGTGGATGGAAGGGACAGTGGCTGGCTCAAAGGGACTCCTAACTTCACCATGACAATACCAGAAATCTGGGCTGCCTGCACGGAATAAGAAAGCACATATTTCCTTAATGTCCTGCATGTGCAGAGGGGAAACCACCATCTGCCCTACAGTATATGTGTGTTATTAGTTAATAGAGACTTCTCTATGCTGCATCTCACTGTATTTCCCACCAACATTTTGAAAACATGCTCTGTTATCCCATATTATGTCCCAGTTTCATACACAGCTCAGAAAGCAAACCATCAGTATGAATATTTGTCATCAGTCTAGAGAATGAAGTCAGGTCAAAGCTTTTGAAGGCAGCTGAGTGGCTACCAAAATAGCTATTGCTTTGCATATTGTGGGGTCATCCTTAAAAATTGGGATTTGCCAATAGTTACCACACACTGGTATATGGCACATCATCATATTCTACCTTTTTGGAATCTAAAGGTAAGTGAGGTATCTAAGGCCTTGGCTACACTTACCAGGTAGTTCGACGGCTGGAAATCGAAGTTCTGGGTTCGACTTATCGCGTCTAGTCTGGACGCGATAAGTCGAACCCGGAAGTGCTCGCCGTCGACTGCGGTACTCCAGCTCGGCGAGAGGAGTACCGCGGAGTCGACGGGGGAGCCTGCCTGCCGCGTGTGGACCAAGGTAAGTTCGAACTAAGGTACTTCGACTTCAGCTACGTTATTCACGTAGCTGAAGTTGCGTACCTTAGTTCGAATTGGGGGGGGTAGTGTAGACCAAGCCTAAGAGGGTCTGCTTGGAGAGGAAGGATGGTTCAGTGGTTGGAGTGGTACCTTAGGGCTCAGGGGACCCATGTTTAATTCCTTACTTCAACACGTCCTCTCTTGGTGACCTTTGGCAAGTCTCTTTGTGACTTTTTAATGGCAGTCACTGCACTGAATTCTAATTCCTTTTGCCTTGACATTCCTTCCACAACTGATTGCTGACTTGTTAATGCTGTCACCAGAACAGGAGGTTCTGATTCAGGTAAATGTAAATGCACTTGTTTTAACTGAGTGAAATTCACCCCCTGTGCAGGATGCCACCAGAAAGTCTTCTCACCACTTACATCTCATTTAATAATAATAAAAAATTCTTTGATATGGTTCTTATCATCCACAGATCTCAGAAGGCTTTGTGAGGAAGAGATCACCATTTCACAGATGCAAAAGGTGAAGCAGAAAAGTGACCAGACCATGGTCACACAACCAAGTGAGCGGCAGAGTTGGGAGTAGGACCCAGGTCTCTTGAATAACACATCATTATCCTGTCTGCATCACCACTCTATCTCTCTGGAGGGCTTGGATGGTACTTATACATAGACCTTTTTCTGTCCCTCGGTGCAGAGGCAAATTTTGCTCTTTCGATTTAGCACAAAGCAGTCTGATTTCAGGCACTGCCAGTCCCATGCATCATCTATTCACCTTATTTTAATTTCACTGTTAGCAGCAGTCTGGAATCAGACTTGTTTTGATATTAACAACAAGTGTTTGTACAGTGGTCCTCCTAATTAAACTGAAATGTCACCACATGCATATGCCTATGCGGTATCTTTATTCTTATCTGAAGTTTTTTTCCCTTAGGAAGTGTTCTAATTTAAATAAAACTTATCAAGGGAACTTTTTTTTTTGGTAACTTTCAAATAAAACTATGCTATTTCTATTACCCATACTGTGAAATATAACTGTTGGTGTGAAATTCAGCCCACTGCAGAAGCCTTAGATAAACTCCCCCAAAGTCACAGATCCCAGAGCTTCCAAGGTCCCTGGCTTGTGGGCAGATGGTGAGGTGGACTCCTTTGGGGCCTAGTATCCCAAGTTCTGCAGTTCTGGGGCTCCACCTAAACCAAAATGGAACCAGATGGCTGGCACTTAAAATTAAAAAGGTTGTAGAGCAGTTTTTAAACTAAGTGCTCGGGGAAAGCGACAGGTGGGGAGGAGCACATGGTTAGAACATCCGTTAGGGGAGGATCTATAAATGGAGATTCCCTATGTCCTAATAAGGAGGAGAGGATGGAAGATGATAAAATACAGGTAGGATCTGATGCCAAACAGTCAAAAGAAAAAAAGTCCCATTCAATTATATCATGACAGCAGACAGCTAAAAAGTGACAAGTTTTTAAAGTGCTTATATAGCAATGATAGAAGTCTAAATAATAAGATGGGAGAACCAGAGTGCCTCATATTAAATGAGGATATTGATATAATAGGCATCACAGAAACTTGGTGGAATGAGGATAATCAATGGGACACAGTAATGCCAGGGTACAAAATATATCGGAAGGACAGAACAGGTCGTGCTAGTGGGGGAGTGGTACTATATGTGAAAGGAAGCATAGAATCAAATGAAGTAAAAATCTTAAATGAACCAAACTGTACCATTGAATCTCTATGGATAGTAATTCCCTGCTTGAATAATAAGAATATAGCAGTAGGATATATTATAGACCACCTGAAAAGGATGGTGATAGTGACTATGAAAAGCCCAGAGAGATTAGAGAGGGTATTAAAATAAAAAAAATCAATACTAACAGGGGATTTCAACTATCCCCATATTGACTGGGTACATGTCACCTCAGGAAGGGATGAAGAGATATAGTTTCTTGACACCGTACATGACTGCTTCTTGGAGCAGCTAGTCCTGGAACGCACAAGAGAAGAGGCAATTCTTGATTTAGTCCTAAGTGGAGCACAGAACCGGTCCAAGAGGTGAATATATCTAGACCACTTGGTAATAGTGACCATAATATAATTAAATTTAACATCCCTGTGGTGGGTAAAACACCACAATGGCCCAACACTGTAGCATCTAATTTCAGATAATTTAAATCAGCTTCTGTACCAAATGACTGGAGGATAGCTAATGTGATGCCAATTTTTAAAAAAGGCTCCAGAGGTGACCCCGGAAATTAGAGTCTGGTAATCCTGACTTCAGTACCAGGCAAACTGGTTGAAACTATAGTAAAAAAAAAAACAAAATTGTCAGACACATAGATGAACATAATTTGTTGGGGAATAGTCAACATGGTTTTTGTAAAGGGAAATCATGCCTCACCAATCTACTAGAATTCTTAGAGGGGGTCAACAAGCATATGGACAAGGGGGATCCAGTGGATATAGTGTATTTAGATTTTCAGAAAGCCTTTGACAAAGTCTCTCACCAAAGGCTCTTAAGCAAAGTAAGCAGTCACGGGATAAGAGGGAAGGTTCTCTCATGGATTGGTAACTGGTTAAAAGATAGGAAGCAAAGGGTAGGAATAAATGGTCAGTTTTCAAAATAGAGAGAGGTAAATATTGGTGTCCTCCAGCGGTCTGTACTGGGCCCAATCCTCCTCAGCATATTCATTAATGATCTGGAAAAAGGTGTAAACAGGCAAAATTTGCAGATGATACAAAACTACTCAAGATAGTTAAGTCCCAGGCAGACTGCAAAGAGCTACAAAAGGATCTCACAAAACTGAGTTACTGGGCAACAAAATGGCAGATGAAATTCAATGTTGATAAATGCAAAGTAATGCACATTGGAAAATGTAATCCCAACTATATATATAAAATGATGGGGTCTAAATTAGCTGTTACCACTCAAGAAAAATATATTGGAGTCATTGTGGATTGTTCTTTGAAAACATCCACTCAGTGTGCAGTGGCAGTCAAAAAAGCAAAGAGAATGTTGAGAATAATTAAGAAAGGGATAGATAATAAGACAGAAAATATCATATTGCTACTATATAAATCCATGGTATGCCCACATCTTGAATACAGTGTGCAGATGTGGTCGCCTCCTCTGAAAAAAGATATATTGGATTTGGAAAAGGTTCTGAAACGGGCAACAAGAATGATTAAATATGGAATAGCTGCCATACGAGGAGAGATTAATAAGATTGGGACTTTTCAGGTTGGAAAAGAGATGACTAAGGGGGGTATGATAGAGGTCTATAAAATCATGACTGGTGTGGAGAAAGTAAATAAAGAAGTGTTATTTACTCCTTCTCATAACACAAGAACTAGGGGCCACCAAATGAAATTAATAGGCAGCAGGTTTAAAACAAACAAAAAGAAGTATTTTTTTCACACAACACACAGTCAACCTGTGGAACTCCTTGCCAGAGGATGTTGTGAAGGCCAAGACTATATCAAGGTTCAAAAAGGACCTAGATACATTCATAGAGGATAGGTCCATCAATGGCTATTAGCCAGGATGGGCAGGGATGGTGTCCCTAGCCTCTGTTTGCCTGAAGCTGGGAACGGATGACAGTGGATGGATCACTTGACGATTACCTGTTCTGTTCATTCCCTCTGGGGCACCTGGCATTGGCCACTGTTGGAAGACAGGATGCTGAGCTAAATGGACTTTCGGTCTGGCCCAGTATGGCTATTCTTTTGGGGCAGCCCACCAGGCAGATTGCCTCAGAGTCAGGGATTGTAAGGCTTCAGAAGTCCATGGCTTGAGGACAGGTGGACTATCTTTGAGTCAGGGACTCTGGAGCTTTCCCTGGGGTACTGAATTCAGAAGATTTTGGTTTTCATTCTGAATTGGATTGAAACCATATTTCATAGTATTGAAATCCTCTGCAAAATGTAATGACCTCTCTCCGTATAGCTCTAACAAGCACATGCTGAAGTGCTTTGCCAAATCAGGGCCTTAAGGAGTGTGCACGCAGGAGCATGTTAGAACTGCTTCTTGCAGAACTTGATGGGAAGTATTGTTCAGTAGATCTATACCCACAGTTCTCAAGAAGAGAAAAATATCCCCTGAGATGTGAATTCACTGATTTTACGGACCCCTGAAAAAATATTCATCCCTCGAAACAATGCAAAGAATGCCTTCCAGCCAAGCCAAGCTTAATAAACCTTGCAAACATAGCTTATTACTTCAGGCTGTGATCTCACCCTATTTCACAAGTTAAACAGTGTTGGGCCTAGTCCCTGGATGCCTTCACTCAACCCAGCATGTTGCAGGAAGTGGCACTCTTCCTCCTTAGTCCCTGCAGCGTGATTTTGAGGGTACAGTGCTGTCTTTTGTGAGAGACATCTAAACTGAGGGAGAGAGGCTTGACCTAGATCTTAAGGTCTCATGGCACTTGTTTGCAAGATAGGAGGGCTAAAGTTTCTTGCTGTACTGCCTTAAAAGAAACCAAGCAGGGGAACATCCTGGCCACAATGAAGTCAATGACAAACTTGCAAAACCTCCATTAACTTTAATACAGCCAGGACTTCACCCAAGGTTCTTGCAATACATTTATGTTATATCTGAAACTTGTTTACAATGTTCTTGAGTATTTATCTTCAACAACACAATCTTTACAAGGCAGCTGGGTCTGTAAGTTCCTTGATCTAGAGCCGTTTGCAAATGGATATCAAGACTGTGTTTAAAAATGAAACAACGTCATTCTCAGTGGAATTATAAGCAAGAGCTATTCTACTCAGACTGATAAGAAACACATCAGACATTTCAGATACCACAGGCTTCTTTTTTCTTCACACAACTGAAAGCCTTTTGCAAGCAGCCTGGGAAACCAAAAGGAAAAACAAAATAGAATGATGTCCACAGGATGTTAATATAAGTCATAATACATAGTCATACAGATTTCTACATTTAAAATAATACATTTGAAAAGATTACTCTGTTTTCCATAATTTCCTAACCAACACCAGTACCCCAGGTTATGCATTGTATGTTTTGTAAATACACCTTGTGTGATATTTTAATACACTGTTGTGAGTGGGAAAGGATTGCTTTTCCAGTTAGAAGTTTAGCTGCAGGACGTGGATTACATGGCAGCATAGCATGGTAAATGTATTAACCCTGAGATTTCCAAAGGAGCCGAAGGCCCTGATCCAGTACCTTTGAATTCAGTGGGAGTTTTGCTATTGAATGGCTCAAATGCTAAATAAGTTAGATGTTCAACTCACATTGAAAGCTGAGTGCTTATCTCACTCAGGCCCCCACTTGAAAACACTAGCCTAAGAGCATGTCTAATGGGTGACACACTGGGGTTGAAATTAGGGTTGCCAACCCTCCAGGATTGTCCTGGAGCCTCCAGGAATTAATCTTTAATTAAAGATAGTCATGTGAGAAAACATCCAGGAATACATCCAACCAACATTGGCAACCCTAGTTGAAATCTACAATCCTTTAGCCTGCCATGCATTTACTGGCTGGGTGTACCCTGCTACTGTGCACAAGAAGTTCAGTGATGCCCTTTGAGCTACTGCTATAGGCTGGAGCGCTCTATATTTACACCCCAGCTTGCCACGCTGTCAAGGTTCCCTCCCCACTCTGAACTTTGGGGTACAGATGTGGGGACCCTCATGAAAGACCCCCTACCCTTATTTCTACCAGCTTAGGTTAAAAACTTCCCCAAGGCACAAATCCTTCCCTGTCCTTGGATGGGTACTGCTGCCACCACCAAGTGAGTTAAACAAAGATTCAGGAAAAGGACCACTTGGCGTTCCTGTTCCCCTAAAATATTCCCTCCAAGCCCCTTCACCCCCCTTCCTGGGGAGGCTTGAGAATAATATACCAACCAAATAGGTTAACAAGGTGAGCATAGACCAGACCCTTGGGCTTTTAGGACACTAAAACCCAATCAGATTCTTAAATAACAGAACTTTATTATAAAGAAAAATGTAAAAGAAGAACCTCTGTAAAATCAGGATGGAAAGTAATTTTACAGGGTAATAAGATTCAAAACACAGAGGATTCCCCTCTAGGCAAAATTTAAAGTTACAAAAAAAAAACAAAAAAAAAAAACAGGAATTAACCTCCCTCTTAGCATAGGGACAATTCACAAGCTAAAACAAAATATAATCTAATGCATTTCCTTCCTATTACTTACAATTTGTAATCTTAGATGCTTAGTTCAGGTATGGCTTCGGGAGATGTATTTTCCCTGCCCTGATTCCTCTCTGACCCAGAGAGAACACACAGAGAGACAAAACAAAAACCTTCCCCCACAGATTTGAAAGTATCTTCTCCCCTTATTGGTCCTTTTGGTCAGGTGCCAACCAGGTTATTTGAGTTTCTTAACCCTTTACAGGTAAAGGAGGGATTTTATGCTACCCTTAGCTGTATGTTCATGACACATGCACTAACTCTCCATATAGACAAGCCTAAGTGCACTACTGTATGTAAAGTTGTACTCATAGTTCAGTGTCTTATTTGCTAAATATTGATGTAGAGAGAAATCATATTTTAAGGAGGCTCAAGTTAGGCTGAACTTAACCTTAATTTCAGTTTGAACTCATTTAATCTGTTGCCTTTTGAGAGCTTGATTCTTCAACTGTTATTTGAAAACTTTTCAAATAAATTTGGCATTTCAAATAAAGGTGCAAAAGCCAAACCAAACCAAATCACTCAGCACCCTAAGCCATCTCAAACCACAGGCCACCCTCACAGCTTCAGGTAGTGGATTTTTGGATACTTGATTCAGCTCAGTAAGGGCCATTATGCTGTCACAGAATAGCCAGAGCACACTGTGAAGCAGTCACACCCTCTATGACTGGGAAATGGATTGAGGCCAGTGGAGAGCCATGATGCTGTTTCTATGCTTGCTGGAGAACTCCTCTATGAGGAAGGTATTCTGCATGGGCCATTTAAACCCCATTTAAGGTCTCTTTATGCCACCAGGCCTTTTTGTTTTACTTTACAGGCAGTCTGTAATGACAAATATTTTAGTTAGCCTATTTTTCCCCATTGCATTTAAATAATTAATTTCATATTGTAGAATATAGAAAACAGCCCTCTTTGTCTGGCATGTAACGTCTCTCTTCCATCAGGAAACAGCAGGTGACTTTGTGGACAGCATTTGCTTTTGGAGAGTTTTCAGATTACCATGTGCTGGCAAGATGTTTTCTAGCACAAAGTGTTGAGTATCCAAAATAATCCTTACTCGATTTTAACTTCACAGTTATTAGATTTAGCCATTCCCAAAAGACAAAGCAGTGGGTTGAGGTACCAATTAATTGGTGTCATCTCCTTAATCGCTTGTAAGTTATTTTCCCCATCAGAACTGGAAGAACTATGGGGACATTCCCAAAATATCTGAAATGTTGCTTCTTGCTGAGGATGACAATGCCAGCAGTTCTTCCTTGGCTGTGCTCCCCGGCAGTGTAATTTAACAGGTGAGAAATAAAAGTCTCTGAGTGAGAAAATAGTATGATGGTCTAAATTTAGAGGAGGTTGTGTGTTTGTTAATTGTTATATTTCTTTCTGTTTTCCCTTGAGAAGATACAGAAAGATCTGTTGCAGTCTCCAATTGCTATAAAGACTAAAGAAGATTCTAGAGTTTGGATAGAAAAAATCCAACTACTTGCAAGATGTTTTAAATCAAAGAAATGAACTGTTTTGTTGTGGGGCCCTTTTGTTAAAAATAAATATTGGAGTCAGTCTTAAAAGAAGAGTGCCCGGAGCCAGTGCATTGCTGAAACTGTAAATGATACTTGGAGATTGCATTTAACTAAATTCTCATTTTGACTGGTCTGCTTCTAAAAGAATATAGTGCAGTGTAGTTATGCTGCACTATATTCTTTGCTTGGAGAGATTCTGGAGTGTTATGGTAGTCCCGTAAGTTCTGGAAAATGTAGCTATCCTAAAGACTATTTTAATTTCTTCCCATATTTAGATGAAGTACCTCACTGTGCATTGTTTTGGTTGGGGTTATAAAGTTCATTGAGTCTCTACAGTGATGTGGCAGGTAGGAAGACTTGTTGATGTAAGGTGGTAGGGCTGATGTTTCATGAGTCTATCAAAAAGTAGGTTAAAGACTGTGGGTCAAATCCTTAGCCCTGCTAACATTGTGTCCTTAGTGGGCAGTGAGGTTTCCCCTTTTGTGAAGGGAATTTCTGGCTGGTGCAGGGGATGTGTTGGGAGTGGGAAGGCAGTGGTCAGAACATGCTGCACTCCTGCTGTCCCTGATAACATCATGGCCCCATGAGAACCATTACAAATTGACACAACTTAGAGCACCCCCAAGACTCCTCCATGTGCATGACTTCTGTCGGAAAGGCATCATTAGAGGCCACAGAAAAGAGACTGGATTTGTTCTTGTGTGTTTTGTCCAAATCCACAGAATGCATGAAATCAGACTCCTCAGTCCATAGATGAGGGTGCTTAGCACTGTGAAAATCAAATCACTTATTCAGCTGTTAGGATACTCAGCAATCTTGGTTTTTGTTTGTGGGAGTGAAAACCATCCATTCTGATTCACTGCTGGAAGTTCAGTTTGTTGCTAAGTTAGTTTTATATCTGTATATTTTACTAAAGGTACCAATTGTTTTTACTATCTCAGGAAAGTAAGTTGTTGGTTGATTCTTGTATGTATAGTGAACATCACCTGCATAGAACCGATGGGCTTTCTCATTACCCTTTAGTCCCGTAACGAGTAGATTAGTTATCATCTTAACTGGTGGTGCTATAAAGATTATGACCTATAAGGAAGAGAATGGGCAACCTTGGGTCAAGGTACCCTAGGGCAGATATAAAGTCATTCCTGTTTATTTGATATGTGATATAGTTTAGGAACTAATCCATCTAAAAGATAAAATAGGGATTAAACTGATGTAGGGCAACACAAAAACTTGCCAAATCCAGAAAGAAATATTGGGGAGCGGGGAGTGGGTATCATCGTTCTGGGGATGTGTATTTGCACATTATGAATATTGGTGGGATTTTCAAAAGCACCTACGTGATTAGTGGCTTTATCCCGCCTCCATTAAAGTCAGTGACAAAACTCCCAGAGACTTCAGTGGTGCAGGATCAGGCCCCAGGAGCACAGGTCATCACACTGATTGTCAGGGGAATGTGTGTTCTTAAATCACATAGGGGTTGTCTATGCATACTCTTAGCTCACAGCAAGCTGGGGGTGTAAATCAAATCAATCTAACGCTCGCTGCGCACTAATTGTCCAGGTGGACCCTGCTCCTGCACATTAAGAGTTCCATAGTGTGCTTTGATCTACCCTGCTTTGAAACACAAACCAAGTGAATAGCAGGAAGGCCCACACAGATAGTGTGCGGCAACAGAGTCTACACAGATAGTGAGCGTGGGGTAGGCTAGCTTGGGGTAGACTTACACCTCAGCTTGCTGCCAACTAGGTATAAAGCAGCCCTTAGACACCTTTGGTAATCTCACCCATTATGTACATGAAAATGAACTATTACATGTAGGCCATTCTTGCCAGCTTTTTCCTTAATATCAGTAGAGTTTATTCATGAAGAGCTAATGATTACCACACCTCTAGACTATAAGACTCCTCCTGATTTTAGGAATATATGTAGAGCAATATTTGTCATTATGTGAGGGGGAAAATTAAACCCTTAACATACTATGTCAGTAGCCTGCTTTTATTACAGAGCTTTTCCATGCAAGATGATAAGCTGTATCTTAGGCAGTCTCTGAAGAATGTCAACTGATCACCAAAGGCTTTGATTTGTGGGACTAGGAAATAAAAGATTCTCAAAAGGACTGCTTTCTAAATTTGTTTTAATATGTCTGCATCTGGTTAATTTATTTGGAAGAGAATAGTGAAAGTCAAGTGTTATTACATTGTAATGTGTGATACTGGGCTTCTTTGATTAAAGGTATGTTATTGCATTGAGTCTATTAAACAAAATTAAGCATCTAAACCTTGGAGACCATCTTTCCTCATGGCGTTTGAATGGAAATCTGTAATGAACAGAACATTCTTGGCTCTGATTAGCCTGAGAATCATTATGCATTTCAGTGTTCTAATTTTCTAATAACCTGTGTCTTACATTTTCCAATCACGGTGGCCTAGATAGATTCCTTTAAAGCTAACTGCTGTGTCACAAATCTTATTTATTGAAAAATAAAATCATATGACTGAAAACCACAGGAGGAAAGAAGAGCAGCTTTCCTTGTTTCCATTTTCAAGGGTCAGATTCTGATAACCCTACTTACATTGAATAGCTCTCTTTATTCCAGAAGTCATATCATTGACTACAATGGGACTATTTCAAGGAGTAAAAAAACTATTCAGTGTGAATAAAGGTGGCAGAATCTGCTCCCAATGAAATGGTAATTATTCCCAATGTAAAACTTTTTAAATATAGAAAAAGAAAGGGAAGGGGATTTATTCAGATAAAATAATGGAAAATAAACTTCCTTTCACACACATGCATACCAGAAAAGGAGTCCACCCTGATAACCTTTTTAGCACTACTTATCACAAAATTTTAAAAGACACGGCTAGATAAATTTGAGCCTTCAAACCCTTCATTTGATAACCATTATCCAGTCAGCTTAGACTATTTATTGCTATAGTTATATAACTGGTCACAATTAGTGGAATTAAATCTAAGTCAAATCATGTGCCGTGACATTTTAGGATCCTTCAGGTAGGTTGGAGTTCAGTCACTGGAAGATAAAAATGGGTTATAATTCAGGCTGAGAGGAGAATGGATCAGAGCTAAGTTAATACGTGGTCATTTTTGGCAGATGATTCTCTATTGCCTCCAGAACAAGCAGTTATGAAAGTTGTGCTGCTTTCTGAAACACATAAATATAAAATATATGGAGATATACCTATTTCATAGAGCTGGAAGGGACCCCAAAAGGTCATCAAGTCTAGCCCCCTGCCTTCACTAGCAGGACCAAGAATTGATTTTTGCCCCAGATCCCTAAGTGGCCCCCTCAAGGACTGAACTCACAACCCGAGGAACACTATCAATGGAACTGAAGTCAATGGAATGATGCCAATTTACACCAGTTGTGGAGCTAGCCCTGAGCCTGGATGTTGTGGAAAGTCAGTCCTGTTGGAATGAACTGTGGCTGCATATATACAAATTTTGTTATAGCACAAGTAATGGCCTGTGCTACAGGTCCTGAATTTGGTCCTCACTGTGACTCTAGTATCTCTTTGCATTTGGACGTGGTTTGTTACATCGCGATCCTAGAAAAGCTGCCTTGGGTCTCACATTCCCTCTGATCTGGCTGAGGTCCCTACAAGAATATGGCAAAAAAATGCCTACAGTGGGAATGACCACCTCATAGGGCACTGCTACGATGACTGCTTATCACACTGATCCATATTGTCTCATTATAAACTTGTGCACCCCCATGTGGCCTGTTCTCTCTCATCTTATACTTAGATTGCAAGGGCAGGGAGAGCAAAGCCTAACACATTGCTGCACCCAGCTTTCCATGCGCTGGCCATCAAGTAAAGGCATCTATGGAAGAGCCGGGGGCAATAAGGCCAATTCTTCAGCACCCAGCAAAATAACTCCAAGCCAGCAGGTCAGTGACAAGCCAGGAGTTCAGGGAAGGAGTAGTCACGGATGGATCAAGGAAGGTCAGTCCTAGTTCAAACCTTGCTTGTAGTAATATACAGGCCACGAACACAAGCGATTGCTGTGTAGTCCCTGTGAATTCAATGGGGCTGTAAGGAGGTGAACGAGGAAGAATTTGGAGCATGGAGTCCAGCCATTAGACTTGGAGAGCACCACTAATTGGTCAAACCCTCTGTAGAGTTTGACCAGTTGGAAGGCACAACAACATCCTCTTTCCTCAGTGAAACACTGAATAAAATAAACATCATTAGTTTCCAAAGCAGTTGTCCCTTTGACAAGGAAAAGCAGAACTGATAGAAGTGTGCAGATTTTAAAGGAACATATGTGTCACCAGGGCCGGCTCCAGGCACCAGCATAGCAAGCAGGTGCCTGGGGCGGCCAATGAAGAGGGGGGCGGGCATGTCCGGCTGCGGGGCCATCACTCCCTCTTGGAGTGAAGGACCTGCTGCTGAATTGCCGCCGTAGAATGAAGTGGTGGTAGAGCTGCCGCCGCTTGCAATCACGGCTTTTTTTTTTTTTTTGGCTGCTCGGGGCGGCAAAAACGCTAGAGCCGGCCCCATGTGTCACACTGCTACATTTGCTATGGAGAAAGTGGGAAAGTTACAGGAAGCTTAGTAAGAATTGTGTTCTCAGGTTAGAGCAACAAAGTAGATTTTATTGGAGTTTCTATTCCTTCCTTAAGGTTGTTTTTTTTTGAAGTGTATGTGTGGGTCTACTAGGATATGAATCTGTGGCTACAGTGAGTCTGGAGTTTAGATCACTAATATCATTGCTATAACGGTTAAAACTTTAGAGATACA
Organism: Malaclemys terrapin pileata; assembly: GCF_027887155.1. Classification (NCBI taxonomy): domain Eukaryota; kingdom Metazoa; phylum Chordata; order Testudines; family Emydidae; genus Malaclemys; species Malaclemys terrapin. Next base: position 327,435,174 of record NC_071505.1, read on the forward strand.
ACTGCTGAAACCTCAGTGAAATTGGTATGTGATTGCCAAACTTTTATGATTGTCATAACTATTTCTTTCAGCTGTCACTTTTTCAGCTGGATAAAATAAAGAAATGCTACTAAACAATTCTGTCGATGAAGCAGACTCTTTCCAACTGGTTAGTAATGACCAATAGTTACAATTGCTATCAATTTCTTTGCAGCAGCAGCAATATTAACACAGAGGCTTTCATCTTCTTTCAGGTACATTTGTTACATTAATTTATCATTATTTACATAGCACACAAAGTGTGCTGGAACATTACAGCCATATAAAAGAGACAGGGTCTTAAGGAAGAGAAGGCCATTGCAGAGAAACTAAATGAATTCTTTGCAGCGGTCTTCATGGCTGAGGATGTGAAAGATTCCCAAACGTGAGCCCTTTTTTTTTAAGTGACAAATCTGAGGAACTGTCCCAGATTGAGGTGTCATTAGAGGAGGTTTTGGAATAAATTGATAAATTAAAGAATAAGAAGTCACCAGGACCAGATGGTATTCGCCCAAGAGTTCTGGGTGAATGAACTCAAATGTGAAATTGCAGAACTACTAACTAATTTAAATTAGCTTCTGTACCAGATGACTGGAGTATAGCTAATGTGACAACAATTTTTAAAAAGGCTCCAGAGGCTATCCTGGCAATTGCGGGCTGGTAAGCCTCACTTCAGTATTGGGCAAATTGGTTGAAAGTATAGTAAAAAACAGAATTATTAGACACATGGATGAACATGATTTGTTGGGGGAAGAGTCAACATGGTTTTTATAAAGGGAAACCATGCCTCACCAATCTACTAGAATTCTTTGAGGGGGGTCAACAAGCATGTGGACAAGAATGATCCAGTGGATATACAGTACTTAGATTTTCAGAAAGCCTTTGACAAGGTCCCTTACCAAAGGGTCTTTAGGAAAGAAAGTAGCCATGGGATAAGAGGGAAGGTCTTCTCATGGATCAGGAACTGGTTGAAAGATTGGAAATCAAGGGTAGGAATAAATGGTCAGTTTTCAGAATGGAGAGAGGTAAAAAGTGGTGTCCCCCAGGGGTCTGTACTGGAACCGGTCCTGTTCAACATATTCACAAATGAGCTGGAAAAAGGGGTAAACAGTAAGGTGGCAAAATTTGCAGATAATTCAAAACTACTCAAGATAGTTAAGTCCAAAGCAGATTGCAAAGAAGTTACAAAAGGATCTCACAAAACTGGGTGACTGGGCAACAAAATGGTAGATGAAATTCAGTGTGGTGTGACAAACTTCCCCCTCTATCTTGGTGGGTCCTGCGCTTATTGGCGGATTTTCTTGCCTCAGAGATTCACCATGTGGGTTGGGGAACAGCCCAGAGACCTTCCCCTCTGGAAGAACCCACAGTCCAGGTCAATTGGGAGGTTTGGGGGGAACCCAGGCCCGCCCTTTACTCCGGGTTCCAGCCCAAGGCCCTGTGGACTGCAGCTGTCTATAGTGCCTCCTGTAACAGCTGCAACTCCCTGGGCTACTTCCCCATGGCCTCCTCCAAACACCTTCCTTATTCTCACCACAGGACCTTCCTCCTGGTTTCTGATAACGCTTGTGCTCCTCAGTCCTCCAGCAGCACACCCTCTCACTCTCAGCTCCTTGCGCCTCTTGCTCCCAGCTCCTCACACCACAAACTGAAGTGAGCTCCTTTTAAAATCCAGGTGCCCTGATTAGCCTGCCTTAATTGATTCTAGCAGCTTCTTAATTGGCTCCAGGTGTCCTAATTAGCCTGCCTGCCTTAACTGGTTCTAGTTAGATTACTCTAGTGCAGCCCCTACTCTGGTCACTCAGGGAACAGAAAACTACTCATCCAGTGACCACTATATTTGCCCTCTACCAGACTCCTGTACCCCACATGTCTGGGTCTGTCACAGTGGATAAATGCAAAGTAATGCACATTGGAAAACAATCCAAACTATACATATAAAATTATGGTGTCTAAATTAGCTGTTACCATTCAAGAGAGAAGTCTTGGTGTTATTGTGTCATAGTTCTCTGACAACATCCACTCAATCTGCAGTGGCAGTCAGAAAAGCAAACAGACTTTTGGGAATCATTACGAAAGGGATAGATAATAAGACAGAAAATATATTTCCACCATATAAATCCATGTGTAGCGGAGCAAAGCCTCACTGGTGCGGCACCACTTGCTGGTCATCCCGGGAATTAGCTTGATTCCAGCGTATGGAGCACCCTCTGCAGGCCAGGGTCTCGCCTACCACTGGCCCCCCATGTCCCCTCCAGACCCCGGTGCCCTTTTCCTCAGGGTTCTGCCCCAGCAGTACCCCCACACTCTGGGTCTCCCCTCCCAGAGGAACTCCCAACCCTCTAAACCCATCTTGCCTCAGTGGCTACTGCCAGTCGTCATCTATCCCCCATTCACTGGGGCAGACGGCAGTCTGTAAAGGCCACTCATCATCAGCAAGGGAGTAAGACCAGCTGCCTCTGCCTAAGCCCAGGCTGCACCTTTGCAACCCCTGTACCAGCTTTGGCCTTTAGCAAGGCCCACAGCCTGGGGAACTTGCCAGTCTGGAGCTCCCCAGCTCCTTTGGCCTTTCCCCAGCCCTGCTCTACTCCCAGTACCCTAAGATCCTTGGCAGCCAGGTCCTTCCCTCTCCAGAGGAAGAGAGAGACTTCTGGCCCCCAGCCCTCTTATAAGGGCCAGCTGGGCCCTGATTGAGCTGGCCACAGCTGTGGCTGCTTCCCCTCTCAGCCTAGCTTGGCTGCTTTTAACTCTTTTTCCCAGCCAAAGCCCTCTCCAGGACTGCTTTCAACCCCTGTTCTGTGGGAGCCCCACTACACCATGGTATGCCCACATCTTGAATACTGCATGCAGATGTGGTCGCCCCATCCCAAAAAAGATATATTGGAATTGGAAAAGGTTCAGAAAGAGCAACAAAAATGATTAGGAGTATGGAACAGCAGCTATATGAGGAGAGATTAATAAAACTGTGACTTTTCATCTTGGGAAAGAGATGGCTAAGTGGGATATGATAAAGGTCTATAAAATCATGACTGGTGTGGAGAAAGTAAATAAGGTAAGTGTTATTTACTTCTTCTCATAATACAAGAACGAGGAGTCACCAAATAAAATGAATAGGCAGCAAGTTTGAAACAAACAAAAGGAAGTATTTCTTCACACAATGCACAGTCAACCTGTGGAACTCTTTGCCGGAGAATGTTGTGAAGGCCAAGACTATAAGAGGGTTCAAAAAAGAACTAGATCAGTTCATGGAAGATAGGTCCATCCATGGCTATTAGCCAGGATGGGCAGGGATAGTGTCCCTAGCCTCCGTTTGCCAGAAGCTGGGAATGGGTGACAGAGGATGGGTCACTTGACGATTACCTGTTCTGTTTATTCCCTCTGAAGCACCTGTCATTGGCCACTGTCAGAAGACAGGATACTGGGCTAGATGGACCATTGGTCTGACCTAGTATGGCCTTTCTTATGTTCTTAACCGAAAGAGCTTACAGTCTTAGGATGACAACAAATCTCTCTTAGTGTTTTGTATTGCTGTCCATCACTGTAGTATCTGAATACCTTCCACATGAAATAGATTGGCAATAGTTAACTACAAAGTGAGTTTTATGTAGTCTCTTGATCTTTCTCCTTTATTGGGTCACAAGAAGCTCTGCTGTTGTTTAGTGGGGGAGAGAGAAGAGTAGTTGATGTCAGTAAGTTTATGGTGCACTAGAGAAAAGGGTCCTTGGACATTTTGTAAAATCCCTTGCCCCATTATACTTAACTGTGTGTCCAATAAACCTAATCTAGCCATACACATTATCTCTATTATTGATATGCTAAGGGCCACGTTTTTTTCTGTTGAGGGGTTCATTGCTCTATCAGCAGCCCCAATCATTTTACTTGTAGAGTGACAGAATCTGTCACTAATTTAATATTTACCCTAATTCTCCAACCACCCCATTCACTCATTGCCTTGATACCTGGATTACATTTTAGCTTATTTGTTTTTTTAAAGAATTATCTACCTTCCCTCAATCACCCCAGCTTTCTTCCCACTATCTTTCCCTCTCCCTTTTTCCTCCCTCTGTTACTGTCCCATGCAATTACTCTTAGGGAATGTCTCCACTTGGAGCTGGGGGTGTGTGATTACCAGATTGTGCAGACAAATGTGCACTAGCTGTCATTTAGTTAGCATGCTAAAAGTAATAGTGTAGCTGGGAGATCATGGGCAGTGGGTGAGTGGTGGCTAGCTGTGCCAAGTACAAACCTGCCTGAACCCCATGGGTATGTACTCAGCACAGCTAGCCCGTGCCATCTCTTACTGCTTCCCATGCTATCCTGGCGATTTTTAGCTCGCTAGCTCAATGAGAGCTTGTGTGAGTCTGTCTATGCGAGCTGGGAATCACACTCCCAGCTCAAAGTGGAGACAGAGCCTTAGACTCTTTATTTTTAGCTGTTGGGGTGTGTTCTTAATGGCAAAGTGGGTAGTCAGTGGTCTGGTGGTAGGGCACTGGACTGGGAATCAGGAGAGTTAGGCTCTCTTTCCAGTGCTGCAAGTAACCTGCGGTGTGTTCTTTGGCAAGTCACTTCACCTCTCAATGCCTCTAATTTCCCTCCCAACCTTTGTCTGTCTTGTCTATTCCTTTGTGGCAGGAACAGTCTATTATGATGTGTTTGTCCGGTCTCCAGCACAATGGGATCGCTAGAACAGAAAAAGTAAGTGATGAACACTTTCCTTTGTGTAGTGGAGGAAGCTCGAGCTAGTGCGTGGGAAGCACCCTCCCCACTGCAGTGTAGATTCCGGCTAAAACCAAAAGCCAGAATGTCAGCCTCAGTTGGGTTTCAGAGGGGCAGCCGTGTTAGTCTGTATCAGCAAAAACAACGAGGAGTCCTTGTGGCACCTTAGAGACTAGCAAATTTATTTGGGCATAAGCTTTCATGGGCTAAAACCCACTTCATCAGATGCATGGAGTGGAAAACACAGTAGGCAGGTATAAAAACACAGTACATGAAAAGATGGGAGTTGCCTTACCAAGTTGGAGGTCAGTGCTAATGAGACAATTCAATTAAGGTGGAAATGGGCTATTCTCAACAGTAGAATACCAAGAGAGGAAAAATCACTTTTGTAGTGGTAATGAGGCCAATGTAATCAGGGTGGCCCATTTCAAACAGTTGACAAGAAGGTGTGAGCAGGGCCAACTCTAGCATTTTTGCTGCCCCAAGCAGCCAAAAAAAAAAAAAAAAAAAAAAAGCCACAATCGCAAACAGCGGCAGCTCTACCGCCACTTCATTCTACGGCGGCAATTCGGCGGCAGGTCCTTTGCTCCAAGAGGGAGTGATGGCCCCACCACCGAATTGCCGCTGAAGGGTCGGACGTGCCGCCCCTCTCTTCATTGGCCGCCCCAGACACAGCTTGCTACGCTGGTGCCTGGAGCCCGCCCTGGGTGTGAGTAACAGTAGGGGGAAATTAGTTTTTGTAGTGACCTCAGTCAGAAGACCGCATTCTCAAAGGTTCTTGAATTAGACCCCAATCCCACCAAGGTTGTTGTGTGTTTAATTGGTGTTACATATGGTGTCCCAGGAACTTCTTTGGAGACATATGAAATTTCCTGGCTCTTCATTTCTGCAGTCAAAACGTTTTTGTATTTTCCTTACAGCTAAAAGCTGTCTGTTCAGGATACATTGCTGCCCTGAGTAGAGCTTGTTCTTTCTTTACCAGGAACAAACAGTCTGGGGAAATAAGCGTTCAGTGCGATGGGCAACGTGCGGAGGGAAGAGAATAGTCCAATGAACATACGCCGGGTCAAAGCTGTTCTTTAGCTTAAAGTGAACATTAATGACACTCGTTCTGTGTTTCCTGAAGCAAGTCATTCAGAACACTGTGTCCCTGGAAAAATGTCTTCCTCTTTGAGAAACAAGCCCATGCTGCTGTTGAGTCACAAGTTGGCAGTATTAGCAACACCCTGTATTTTTATCAGTAGCTTTTTTATAAGTAGCTTTATTTTTACAAGTAGCTCACGACCCTAAAGATCTCACCACAAAAGTGTCCCAGTTCTTTATCTTGAAGCATGTTTGCAGGCTTGGGGCCTCAATTTATCCAATGCTAATCCGTTTCCCCTCTCTACCAGAGAGTATTGGGGTTTTTTTTGTTTGTTCGTTTGTTTTTCCTTTTCATGAAGTTCTCCAATTGAGACTCTTCTCCTGTTTGATCCTCAGTCAGAACTGAGTTATGAGCTCAATCTTTTCCAGTTATTTGGATGTAGGAAGCAGGAAATTAACCCTCTCCTTGCTGAATCTTTGTTAGTGTCTCTACTCTCTGCCAAGGCTGTATGAATAGGCTTATGGTATTGGGAGGATTACCCTGTAAACTTTTTGGGGCACAGACTGTCTTTTTGTTCTGTGCTTTTACAGTGCTTAGCACAGTGGGGTGCTGGTCCATGACTGGCGATTCTAGGTGCTACCACAATAGATATAATAAGTGCCGTAAATAATAATGCCCCAATCCTGCAAACACTTGAGCATGTGCTGAAGTGTTTGCAAAATCAAGGCCTGAGTAATGTGATTTAGTTCTCCAGTGGTACCCTTACTTAGAAACTACCTCCATTTTGGCTAATCCAAATAAATAAATAAGTAACTCTATAAACAAAAGGAAAAAGGATAAAATGTTACAGAGGGTATTACAGTGCATTCTTCTATAATTAGTGTCAGAGCAGCCAAAGCAAAGTGTGTTACTTTTATTTCTAATACCCAGGTAAGAAGGCATCTTTATAAAACAAGAAGAGAGAGAGAGTCCGCTTGGCTTTTCATTACAATTAATATAGACTCTGTGTAAGATATAAAGATTGCAAATGCTACCTGGCTTCTCTCTATTTAAAAACCCACAGTGGAGACACAGAAGTAAGTTTTGAGTTTAAGGAAACATTTTTCCGCCCTGAGACTTAATTTTGACATGCCTGAAGTTTTTCTTCCCTTCTGAGTTCTCCTAGAGATGACACACTCTCCCAGGGCCCGCTGGGATTTTGGATTTACCATCTCATTGTCGCAGCCCATGTTAGTGTACAAACAGAGTGTCAAATTCGCTTTCTTCACAAACATGGTAATTAGGGTAGGCATGGTAAAGACACAAACACTGTCCTCATGGTCTTTGAAAATTGTGATCTTTCTCACATGCTGGATTTTAGCTTTGTTCTGTAATACTTGTGGCTTTCATATCAAGGAAAAGCCAGTACTGCACACTCGTCTGGAGGCCAAGATCTGCTCTGGAATGTTAACATCACTGGTCATTTTGAAAAATCTTGATCACTAGGTTTAAACCTGTATTGACACTTTGAGATCCTATAATCTAAAGGTGTAAAGTGCAAAATATGATGGCTACGGTGAACCTCTGAGATCTCAATTTGTGTCCAATGTGGTTAAAAATAAATTACAATAAACATTTGCCAGGTCCTCTTCCTCTGTCAAAACAACAGATCCCTGAAAAAGCCAATAAGGGTGAACCTTTATAGCCACACCAACGCTGCCTTTCATGATGTAAAACACATAGAAGCTGCCATGTGGAGCTTATAAACAGCCAGCAAACACAGCCAGAAAATGGCTATTCAATAACACGCCAGGAAGGAGTGTGGTGTGTGGACGTGATTTCACATTGTGCTTTGGAGTTACTAAGCCCTTCCATGTATAATTTTTTCTCCTTATCTAGATTCTACAGTAAGGCAAGTTTGCTTAAATAGGCTGCATCAGTTTAGACATTGCAAATAAAATTCTCAGAATAAAATCCTGTGGCAAGTAATTCATTATTGGCCAGAGCCCCTTTGCCATTTCTGTGGCACAGCCTCAGATAGGAATAGGAGTCATGCCTAACATGTTAATGATGCTTTTATGAGATGCAGAGAAAATATTACTTATCCTTACTTCAAGGAATTGCACACAGTTATGTAGCTATTTTATCTGTTGTAATTTATTAGTGCAATTTATCTCCCCCTATGTGACATTCAACTCTTGTCACCAACACATCAGATTTTTTTTTTTTTTTGGTAAATGACATTTAATCACTTAAAATACTGCATATTAAAGAACCCATTTAAACAGTTTGAATGTCTAAAGCTATCAGTGTTTGATTGTACAGCTAAAAGTAATGGTATGAAAAACTAATAGCTTACTGGGAAAACTCATAAGTGTAATACACACACATAAAATCAAGTATCAGAGGGGTAGCCATGTTAGTCTGGATCTGTAAAAAGCAACAAAGAGTCCTGTGGCACCTTAAAGACTAACAGATGTATTGGAGCATAAGCTTTTGTGGGTGAATACCCACTTCGTCAGATGCATGTAATGGAAATTTCCAGAGGCAGGTATAAATATGCAGGCAAGAATCAGTCTGGAAATAATGAGGTTAGTTCAATCAGGAAGGGTGAGGTCCTCTGCTAGTAGTTGAGGTGTGAACACCAAGAGAGGAGAAACTGCTTCTGTAGTTGGATAGCCATTCACAGTCTTTTAATCCTGATCTGATGGTGTCAAATTTGCAAATGAACTGAAGCTCAGCAGTTTCTCTTTGAAGTCTGGTCCTGAAGTTTTTTTGCTGTAAGATGACTACCTTTACATCTGCTATTGTGTGGCCAGGGGGGGTTGAAGTGTTCTCCTACAGGTTTTTGTATATTGCCATTCCTAATATCTGACTTGTGTCCTTTTATCCTTTTATGTAGGGACTGTCCAGTTTGGCTGATGTACATAGCAGAGGGGCATTGCTGGCATATGATGGCATATCTAACATTGGTAGACATGCAGGTGAATGAGCTGGTGATGTTGTAGTTGATCTGGTTAGGTCCTGTGATGGTGTTGCTGATGTAGATATGTGGGCAGAGTTGGCATTGAGGTTTGTTGCAGGGATTGGTTCCTGAGTAAGAGTTGTTATGGTGCGGTGTGTGGTTGCTGGTGAGAATATGCTTAAGGTTGGCGGGTTGTCTGTGGGCGAGGACTGGCCTGCCTCCCAAGGTCTGTGAAAGCAAGGGATCATTGTCCAGGATGGGTTGTAGATCACTGATGATGTGTTGGAGAGGTTTAAGCTGAGGACTGTAGGTGATGGCCAGTGGAGTTCTGTTGGTTTCTTTCTTGGGCTTGTCTTGTAGCAGGAGGCTTCTGGGTACACGTCTGGCTCTGTTGATTTGTTTCCTTATTTCCTCGTGTGGGTATCATAGTTTTGAGAATGCTTGGTGAAGATCTTGTAGGTGTTGGTCTCTGTCTGAGGGGTTGGAGCAAATGCAGTTGTACCTCAGTGCTTGGCTGTAGACGATGGATCGTGTGGTGTGTTTGGGGTGGAAGCTGGAGGCATGAAGGTAGGCATAGTGGTCGGTGGGTTTTCGGTATACGGTGGTGTTAAGGTGACCATCACTTATTTGTACTGTGATGTCTAGGAAGCGGACCTCCCGTGTAGATTGGTCCAGGCTGAGGTTGATGGTGGTGTGGAAGCTGTTGAAATCATGGTGGAATTCTTCCAGAGTCTCCTTCCCATGGGTCCAGAAAATCATAAAATCAAGCTTTCCACAATGGGAACAGAACTTTTGTCAGCACACTTCCTTTAATGGGGGTGCAACTGTAAGTGAAATGTCTGCATTATACTTTGGCTTGTTTATGCCTGTTCTGATTTCATACAGTCACACTGTAAATCTTTTTATGAATATTTATTATTAATTATTTATATGACATTAGGATCCAACCAAGATTGGGACCTCATTGTGTTAGGAGCTGTACAAACACACGAGGGGAGACAGGTCTGTCACAAACAGTTTACAGCCTAAAGAGACAAAACAGACAAAGGGTGAGAGGCACAGGGAGGTTAAGTGACTTACCCAAGGTCACACAGAAGGTCAGTGGCAGAGATGAAGGTCTCCTGAATCCTAGTCCAGTGTGGTGTCCACTGGATCATACTGCCTCAGCAGCCAGCCCTTTATTATAACTATAATAATATTTAACACTAATAGTGCTTTACATTTTCAATCGTTAACTAACTATTCGCTCCTTCAGAGTGACTGTAAGCATCTCTGCTCAGTATAAATGATATCTCACTATAGCTGGCAGCACCAATACAAATATTTCAGCCACAAAGAAGCCCCAGGAAGACACTATTTTTAAACCACAGAACTATCATATCTTCTCATTCTTTGTGTGCTATTGTTCTTGCTATATCCTACTTTATCTCCACTTTTGCCTTATCTTGCACTCCACTACCAGTACACAGTGACACCTGCAACTTCACAGTAAAGCTATGAAGCCACTGAAAAATTCAAAGTGTTTTATTTTAATCATACTGCAAATGACACCAGCAGGATCCATGTTGAGGTGATAATCCTTCCTTCACTCTTTTTTAATCAGCATCATTCATCTATGTCACCACAAGTGCTAAAACCATCTTCAAGAGCGAATTTAGTTTGTAAACTTGATACAGAACTTGGCCATTTGACATCCCCCGCCCCATGACTTTGACTCTTTTAGTCGTTACTTCAGCCACCTTCTATTCAAGGCAGTTCAAACACAGATGATACAGTTGTCTCCTCATGCTCTTCATCAATTAATTGGCGAGGCTGAAGATGCATCCAGCCAAACAATAGCTAAATGCTCTTTTGAGCTACAGTGGGAGCTGTGCAAATGCAAGGAGCTGTGCAAATGCAAGCTGTGAAAATGCTCCCCTACGGGATGTGAAATATATCAAGAGAAAAAACAACAAGGCGTCCTTGTGGCACCTTAGAGACTAACAAATTAATTGGAACTATTTGCTGTCCAAAATTAAACTTGCTTGTGATATAGATGCAGTAGGTTATGTACTAGTAAAATAGCTTTCCACTGATCCTAGTCGCTGTACCATATACACAGATTGAGGGGAAACGAAAATTCCATTGTGCTGTTATTTAGAACCGTATGTGTGTGTGTGTGTGTGTGTGTGTTGGGGGGGAGAGGGTTGGGTTTGTGGATTAGAGCTGGTTGGGAATTTTTTGACAAAATGTTTTTTCAATGGAAAGCGGCAATTTGTGAAAACTATTAACAGGAAAGGGTCAGTGTTGAATAATTTCTTATTTAAAAAAATGGAAAAAAGTTTAGAGGTTGTCAAAACGTTGCATTTTGATATTTTTGAAATGAAAAACTCCATTTTGTGGTTCAAATTACTTTTTTTTTTTTTTAGACATTTAAGCTCATTATAAGTAAAAAATGGGGCAAAAATCAAAATGTTTCAAACATTATCAGAATGAAACGTTTTGATTGACCTCAACTGAGTTAGTATTCAGATGGTCTGTTTGCAAAAATTTGGACTTTTTGTCCCAATTCGGGATTTGAAATTTTTTTGAAATCTCACATTTTCCTGGGCTGGGAGAATAATGTCCCATGCAATCTAGTGTGTGTCTATATAAAACTGTCCTCTGTATATAGTTACAAACCTGTGTCCACCTGGTAAATTTAGTTGTCACTATGCTACCCAGCATGACCACTTGACTCTGCACAGCAACAACAGAGGAGAGCTCAAATCCCTGTGCTCCAAAAGCACAGGCAGCTTCAGCCTAAGTTGAAGGAGACTCTCAGCTGTCAGCAGTGGGGGCTCTACAACACACCTGACTAGTTCTGATTTCATCCAGTAGAGGGCAGTGATACCTGCAAAGTTTATTATTGTTATCTACATTTACCTATGTATATATATATATATATATATATTAAAAAAAATAGTACAAGTGGGCTTTCTTTCTCCCCATGCCATGACAGTGATGGAAGCTTTCTTGTCATGAGACCAATAGCATTTACCTACTTCTACTCCAGGTGAGGCTGAACCCAGAGTGCCAGCTCTGTGGCTTATTTCTTCTGACCATGTGGACGGGCCCAGTTTTTCTCACTTCTCAGCCATTCTCATGAATCAGCCTTATAATTTTACATGAAAGATGGTTCACGGTCATCAATTTTGAAAAAAAAGGTTCACTCCTGAAACGTCATGAAAAACCTACATTTCATCAGTGGGTCAGTGAGCTATCTCTCCAGTTGTCAGGAGAGATAGCTCAGTGGTTTGAGCATTAGCCTGCTAAATGTGGGGTTGTGAGTTCAATCCTTGAGGGGGCCATTTAGGGATCTGGGGCAAAAATCTGTCTGGGCATTGGTCCTGCCCTGAGCAGAGGGTTGGACTAGATGACCTCCTGAGGTCTCTTCCAACCCTGATATTCTATGAAATCATATGTGTTGAAGTGGAAGCAATATTACAGAATTTTCATTAAAATGTATTTTCTAAAATACAGATTTTTTTTTTCACCCAGTTCTAGTCGGATGTGTCTGAATGATGATGTCTTCCTGCCTTCCTGGTATATCATCATACCAGCGTCTAGACGATGCGAGAATAACATTACCATCTATTGTGCGAAAACACAGCCACTTCCTAATCATTTTGCTTGAAGAGAGATACTAGCTGTGAGCCATTAGTGTGTGTGGAGAGAGCTCATTAGAAGAAAAGCAGAGATTAAACAAGAAATGTAATTTATGTGTGAAAAGGCAAAAGCTTTAAAATGAATGTTTCATCCAGCCTATTTAATCATTTAATTGTTAAACTACAGCTTGTTAGGTAGAAGTGGAAGGAAATGATGGCTCATGGCTTCCTTGTGCTCCCCGTCTGTCTGTATCCCTGGTCTCTCCACCTCTGTATGCTGGCCTCATCAAGTCGGCACCGGTAGAGAGGTTTGCAAGGGTTCGATTTTTATCGGTAAATGTCAGTAAATGTCAATTTCGCTGTACCACACAAACTGATGCAAAATATTTCCATCCATATTACTCAACATCTATAGAGAGGCAAAGTAAGAAAAAGTGCTGCTTGAGAACTTTTTAGAGTTTGATTTAAGTATATTTACTTTGTATATTTGACATGTGATGTGGATAAGTTGTGTTTTAACATGTTATAAAGCTACTGGCATGAAATAATTTCCTGCAACTGTGAAAATTTCAATTGATAATAATTAAAAAAAGCTTAAAATAAATAGCCATATTATCCATTAAAATTGTAAAATAAAAAAATTGATTTCTGCCTAGCCTATCGCTAGGTAGATTTACCACATGGAGTGGGATTTCCACAATGTGAAGGTATCAGGAGGCAAAATTGCTAAATATACTTCAGCAGTAGTGGGCAAATTAAATTGCTTCCTGGGTGTTCATATGGTGTGAACAATGGAAACTAATCAAACTTACTGCTACAATATATCGTGTTGTCTGTTACAATTATAGCTGGTAAAAAAAAATGGATGGAACATTTTTTCTGTCAGAAAGTGCAGTTTTTATCTAAACAAAAATGTTTTGTAGAAACCTGCGGAAAGTTTTAACAACATTTCCTTTGGGAAGGTGTCTCAGGTCCAAGGTGGAATGAACATACATACATATGTATATGCATGTGAATGTATAAATGGCAGCATCCCAGAATGGCCAATAGTGTGGTAGCTGGGAATTCGCCTTGTTATATAGGAGACCTAGGATCTAGTACCTGCTCCGAACCAGGCAGAGAAATTTTTTGGGGAATGGAATTGTTCAGCAGCCAGCCCTAGTTAAAATCTCATCACGGTGGAATGGTGCTGCTTTAATACACACCCGCTGAAGGGATGGACAGTAAACACTTGACAAATACTCAGTGTAGAGAGATTCCTTTGGTATCATAGCTACCTAAATGCCTGGCGTTTCCTAAATTAATGACATTGGCAAAGAAATGATACTTAAAAAGCCTGAAGGGCCAAATTCACCCTACTTTATACCCCTACAATACAGTGACAGCAATGTATGTGTAAATGAGGGTAAAACACATCCTGCAATGTCTTATCATTCCAGTTATCTTGACTGAAGGACTGTTCTTTTTGGACTGAGTATCAGTTACACTAAGGGTGTGTTACACTGCTCTGGCAGTGTAAAAAAAGCAGATGTCAGTGTAACTTAATGTCCAAAACAAAATGCAAAGAGGTTTCAAGTGAAAATGAGAAGCAAGCCCCCAGATTACAGCAGAAGCAGAGGCAGGACTTTAGGACCTGATCTGGCAAGGTACTGAGGACTTCCAAAAGGTGCTAAGACAGTGGGATTTGCGGGCACTTGGTGCCTGGCAGGTTTGGGACATAGAGCTAACATGGTCCATAGATAGGTCCTGATTCTTCTCTCGGGATGGTGTTACCCCAGTGTAACCTCATTGATCCCAATGTAGTTAGTCCTGATTTACACTAATGTAATTAAATGCTGAATCAGATTAACAGCAAACAAGAAATATGAAGGCTTTTGTAAAGCTCTGCATATCAATATAGCAACTGTTTTTCTCTGTTACTTCCCTGAGAACATTCATTGGGAACTACAATAAACATAATTAAACACATAATACTGGATTATCATTGGGGTGAATATGCTTGAAACAGAAATGTGGCAGTGCTCCCGCCTCGTCTTGTCATCTTATTAATGAAGTGCTCTTCACAGAACGAGGCACAATTTTTTACCATCTATGGAGAAATTACCTAGCAAGCAACTACTTAATTAAATGGCATACGGTGAAAATTGCAGCAGAAGATAAAGTCAGTAGAGTGCGAAGGTTGGGGTAGGCAGTTACAAGGTATCACTGGTATCTGGATTCCAAGGAACCTGAAGAATTATAAATCTAGGCTTTATAAGGATTCAGATAATCACCCTTATTTTTATTTGTGGCACAGCAGCGGCCCAGAGACCTAAATCCGGGCCCCATTGTACCGGTCCAAAGCATATACTAAAAGACCATGCTTGCTGTGAACAGATAAGATCAAGGCCCTGATTCCGCAAATACTTATGCATGTGAGTAACTTTACATGTGTGAGTAATCCTGCTGACTTCAATGGGATGATATACATAAATTACTCATGTGCATACATTCTTGCAGGATTAAGGCCTAGTTCAAGACACGATGCAACAGGGGGACTCAGCACACCACAGAGGGGTTACAGGAATGTGTAGTTACATGGAGTAGCATTCAGCACAATTTGTAGGTTTCAATTAAAAAAAAATGCAAACAAAGAAGAGCTTTTAAGGTCAATACTGATTCAAGTTTCACTTACGTGGCAGACAGAAAACTTTCTAAAGCCTCCTAGAAATGTTAAGTCAACTAATATAACTGATTGAAGCTAGCTGCCAACTCAAATGGATTAACAATCAATGCAACTAATGCAAGAAGCACATAGATTGTAGTGCACTGATGTGAAATACATGTCAGCTGAAGTCTTTAGAAAATCTACATTTCTGTAGTAAATTGCTGAGAAATAAGCTATAAAACTCCTGACACTTTCCAACTTTTAGTTAGTTTAGAAAAGCACAAAAATCCAGCTGGCAACTGGCCTTTCAACTCATATTTGTTAGTGAACTAATGGTGATCACTCGGGTAGCTGCATTGCAGGTAGAAGCAAATCTTCAACACAGTTTGCTTCTTTTTCTTTGTACATTAGATATTTAAACACATACATGGTCAATAGTCTACCAGTCCCCTGTTATAGGGGAGTAGTGCCTTTGGAGATGGGCACACTTCCCATTCATGCCACTAAGAGTGGTCTGTGTACATTTAAGAGCAGAATTTGGCTCTATTCTATTTTATTCAAGTTCTTCTGGCCTCATCACTCAGTATCTGAGGGCCTTAAGTGACACGACAAACATCTGTCACCTGTGGTTCATCCTGTCTCCCAGCCTTTTCCCAGGGGGAGATCTGTGCATGTAATGGTGTGTTTTGTTTTGGTAGGCTTTTCTTTTTAAGATGTACCTGGTGCTCTAAGTTTATATTAGAGAAGGCAGGCTGAAGAAGTGTGTGTTGCTCTTGGAGCACAAGGTGGTGAGGTTTGGGATGGCCCTTGGTTCCACGGTCTGGGGATGGACGCTGAGAAATCTCTGTCTCCTGCATAGACAGGGGGTACTCTTGTGGTCACACCCTAAACTTAGAATGCGTTTGCTCTCTAGTGGGATGAAAGTCTGGATAAAGAATGGAAACTGCGTGGTCCAGATTGTGGCAGTTAGCCACAGGGCCCCATTATGAGGTGGTGTGGAAGTGATCTGCCCCAAGAGGAGCTCAGGGAGGGATGGTGCGGTATGCTCCCCAATCCACCGCAAGCCAGTAATGTGAGCTGGTGCAGGAGAAGGGTAGACCATAGCTTTATCTCCTCCCCATCCCTTTTTGCAGTGACTTCCATCCCCAGGAATGCATATTCTCTGCAATATATGGACTGCAATTGTCTGTAGCCTTTAAATGGGGCACACGGAAGCAAAGGAAGGCTTTTTGCATCCATCTTGGCAGTTAGCACTGGCAAGCTGGAGAACATGGTCAGATAGAAATAAGCCATTACTTTATTTCTTCTTTTTTTCTGTTCATTAGATATTTTAACACACACAACCAATATGC